>NW_020664525.1:1004751-1024289 GCF_002925995.2 Terrapene triunguis | reverse complement strand
CTTATGCCCAAATAAATCTGTTAGTCTTTAAGGTGCCACCAGACTCCTTGTTGTTTTTGTAGATACAGACTAACACGGCTACCCCCTGATACTTGACACCAAGTAAGTAACAGAACAGCAATGATTTAATAATTGAAAGAGGAGAAAAATATAACGATCCAGAACATTTCAGTCCTCAGGTTGCTATTTTTATGATTGCATGCGGTCCTGTTTGCTAGTGGAAAACTAAAAGAGAAACACCATGGTTTTTATTAGGGTTCAGACAGACTTAATTCTTCCTCATCCTCACAAGCTTACTACTTTTGTGCATATCACTTACTGGTTGTTGAAAAACTTTTTAAAAAATCCACAGAACAGCTTCCTTTCTAAAGTAGTGAGTAATGCATTTCAAACAACAGTGATTAAAGGAGGTGGAAGACAACTTTAAACTACATTAATATTCTTTCTGCAGGTGTTCACTACCATAATATAATCTGAGGACTCCCCCCCCCCTTTTAGTATTGCCTACAACCTCTGCCATGCAGAATAGAGAAAGAGCATAAAGAGGACTTAAGAGTTTCATTTCTTATATATTTTATCCAGAGTCATTTTTAGAAGACCAGTTTATCCCAAAATTTCTTAGAAAGATAAGAAACCTAATTAAATTTCACACCACAAAATAAGGGTCAGACTAAATCACCTCTCTATTGAATACTAAGGTTATGACTACACTAGAGAGCTTACAGCGGCACAGCTGTATTGACACAGCTGTGCCGCTGTAAGATTGCTTGTGTGGCCCCCTCTACGCCAACAGGAGAGAGCTCTACCGTCAACATAAACCAGCCTCAATGAGCAGCGGTAGCTACGTCAGTGGGAAAAGCTCTCCCACCAACATAGCGCTGTATATACCACCACTTATGCCGGCGAAACTTATGTCCATTATGGGATTTTTTTTCACACCCCTGAGCGAAATAAGTTTTGCCAACATAAGTGGTAGTATAGACATGGCTTAAGAGAACTAAAAATCTCATTTATGTGAACATCTGCAGCTGACCAATTAGATACTATAACAACGCTATAACACATGGCTTGAATTGATGGCTCTTCCATTCTAAATCGCATTACAGAGTCAGAATTTTAGACTAAATTCTCTTTTCAAAGAGAAACTTTGTCATGCTCATTCTCAGCCCAGAATCTTTCATGAAATTTGACAAGATCTATTGAGTCATTTTTGAATTTATGGTTGAATTTTATGGTCTGACAACTCAGCTTCATCTGAAGCTTCAAAACTGGCATTTATGTAGTCCTCAGTGGGGAGTGCATGCTTTGCCAGGTTTGAAAACTTTTGGTTTAAATAACAGTTATTAAAACTAAACACAGCACATGCATAGTGCTTCATTTTCCTTTATGATTCAACTGTTCTGCCTTAGACACTGCCCATTCTATACACACAGATTAAATATTACCGTATTTTCAAAGTGATTAGACAAGCTAGGTCTGTCTGAACAGTCACACAAACCATGCTCATAAGCTAGTATCTCTGGCTTACCAAGAAAAGTTTTATATTTCCATGTAGGAGGCCTCACTTGCTTGCTTTGTTTGTGCAAAGAGGAAAGACTCAGGCAAACAGGGGAAAAACTACATTTGAATACAATGTACTGATTTTCTTTTAGCTTATATTACTGATAGTGTTTCAGTTTAAAAGCAGGACTGCCCCTATAAAGTTAGGCAGGAAGACACTAATTCAACTTAGTTCATCTAAAATTGGAAACTGCTTTCCAAAGGAATTCTATCCTCGATCAGATGTATAGGTCTCCAGCTGTTCAATTGTCATGCCATTTCACATATTTGCAGGAGACTCGCACTGAAACGTTGTACCAGACTCTGGTGGCTGAGATAATTTAAGCATTTTGTCCTCACTCCTATGCTCTCAATGACCATCCTACTGGCAGCCAGGAGCGTGGAAGAAGAAACAATTTAATTCTAATGTAGGGAGCCAAAACCCAGACTGGGGTAAGGCTGCAAGCCAGCACCTGGGACCCAGGTTGGACGGGATGAAGCAAAAAGGGTCAAGCTTGGATGAATGAGCTGAATAGTTTGTGCCCACTAAAGGCCACTGCTCTTGAGAGTCTGGAATGAAACCCAAGACTCTGAGCCTCCGCATTCCTTTGCTATCAGCAATTATCGGTAAACCATTGGAGAAGTTTGCGTCTCATCCCTTTCTAGTGCTGGTCCACAGAGGATGACAACCTGCTCTTGCTATCAGATACTCTTCGCTCAAATGGCAGAGGTCTGTGCAGTGGATCTAAAGGTTTCAACCTTGCTAAAAAGCCACGTGTGTCAATATCATGTAACGTGATGGAATTACTATTTTTTCAGTTTGCTTATTTAAAAGCCGGGAAGTTACACACAACAAAACTACATTGCAAAAACATTATGACGGCTGCAGAGTCAAGCACGCAGAAGTTAGGAAATGCCAGAATTAAGGTTGCCCTGTGCAACCATAATTCAGCTCCCTAGTGCATATGCATTATGAGGCAGGGCCGGCTTTATGACCCACAAGGCCCGATTCCAATACCCGGCGGCAGTCCGGGGCTTCAGCAGCACTTCGCAGCGGAGGGTCCGCTCCGGGTCTTCCCCGGCACCGAAGGACCCCCCGCCGCTGAAATGCCGCCGAAGACCCCTGGAGTGGGGTCCTCTTAGGCGCGGGGCCCGATTCCGGGGAATCGGGTGAATCGGCTTAAAGCCGGCCCTGTTATGAGGCAAACTTTAATTACACACTTTTTTCCACAGCACACTACCTCATTCTGTGCAAAGGGTGGGCCTTCTCAGGGTTGTGTATGGAAGGAGGCTGTTGTCTAAAGGCACATCTACACCACTCTCCAAGCCCAGGCTCTGATTCAATTTAAGCCCAAGCGCCCCTTCTGTCTACACACAAATCAGCCTCACTTAGGTCAACAGGCATGCAGGACCCGGGTTCTGAATCTAGTGGGATAGGGGTGGAGGGGGGGGAAGAGTCAGAGCCCAAGTCTCACCATGACTCAAGCCCTGACATTTTGCAGCATGGACACAGGTCAAACTGCAGGCCTGAGCCAGAAGGTCTGTGTAGTGCAGTATGGATACATTAGCATGGCTGAGAGACCTGCATCCAGCGACTGTAAACCCAGGTTCACAATGCAGTGTGGATGGTCAAGCATGTGCTTAGAAACACCAAGTCCACAGAGCCTGACTTAGCATGCAGTGTACTGTGAAGAACCCCAGACTCATTTGTTGCAGCATTTGGAAGGTGAGTAGTAAATGAGAGAAAAGATTGCAGGAGGGGGAAAAGATGGTCTTCTCATGTTTAAGGAAGTTGAAGGCTGCCCTGCAGAACTGTACAGTCTCTCTGGCTCTGACAGAGTTTGTGCGATGCTCAGGAAGTCACTTAACTAAACTCTTTGCAGGTGGTCACTAACTGGGTGTTCCTCATTTTCTGTTATCTGACTTGGGAACCTAAGGCTTGATTTACAGCAGTGCTGAACACTTCTGGCTCAACTGCAATAAATCAATGAGACTTGTGCTTTGAATATACTAAGTGCCATATAATGCTAACTACTCAGAAAAATCAAGTCCGAGCTACCTCAAATTGAGCACCCAAAATTAGTGGATTTTTTTTTTTACCTTAATGTCTCAGTTCCTCATCTGTTAAGTGTGGATAATACCACCCGGACAAGGATGTTGGGAAGATAAATATTAAGAACTGAGATACTATAGCCATGAGCACCTTAGAAAACCCCATGAGCAAATGAATAATTCTGTATTCAGAACAGATTTTGAATAATGGTCAGTAAATAAGGCATAGGGTCGCACATTGAACAATGAGGAGAAAACAAGATCTGGTCATCAAGTGAGCAACACCCATCCTGTCCACTGAATGAGGCAGAAATGCTGTGGAAAAAAGTGTGTAATTGGAGAGAGTCTCATAATGCATATCCATAAAGGGGCTTAATTAAAGTTCCACAGGCAACCTTAAGTCTGGCATTTCTTAACTTCTGAGTTCCTGACTTTGCAACCTTAATGTTTTAATGTAGTTTGTGTAATATGTCTATATTCCCTTTGAACTCTATTTTCTCAACATTCATGTAAGTTTTTTGTAGGTCACGTAATGAAAGTATGTCAGAATATATATGCACGAGGGGCAAAGCTAGGCTTGTATGCGGATTAGGTTTCAAAATTTAATTGGATACAGTGAGAAGATCTTTGACTGCAAAATATAATTCACCTTTATGAACATGCTGTAAAAAACCTCAACGGCCATTGTGGCAACAGTATTTTACTTGAATAGAAGGGATATATTTTTCAGTTGTTAAAAGGCAAGGGTAAGAATTGGGTTCCACAAAACCTAAGTGGAAGTTTAAGTGACAAACACCATGTTGCTACATATGGAGTTGTTTATGGTAGCTTATCCTGAAGGTCCATTACCATGGGGTGGGGGGGGAGAAAGGTGTTGGTTGGTTTTTTTAAAGTGAGGGTTCAAGTGCTTACAATTTTTGTTCTGTGCCCAACTATTCAGCTGTTATGTTTCAGAGAGAAAGGTAACAGTATATAAACATATATGCATGTCCTTTGCTTCCTTGTAACATAAAAATGACAACAGAATTTTTTAATTGTAACTGTTACTAGTAGTCCATCTCATTTAAATGCTCATTGAGATTAGTTATGGGATCAAGCCAAACTAGAAGACTGTTCAGGTGGAACAACAATGTACAATTCACACTTGTGGAGATTCCCAAAGCTAAAGAGGTACCAGCATGTTTTTATTTCACCTATAATAGTGAAGGGAACAGAGCATCTTTGGTTAGCAAAGAGTACTGGAATTCCCTCCTCAACCTATGGCAAAGTTTACGTTGTCACTGAGCTTGTCCTCGATTCTAACTGCCACACTGTATATATACACTCTATTCTCCCCTCTTAAAATGAGCCTGTGAAAGTTAGAGAGGTAAGGTGGATGAGATATCTTTTATTGGACCAACTTCTGTTGGTGTGAGAGAGAAGCTTTCAATCTTACACCTGTAAAAATGATCAGTATTGTTTACACGCTGAAATCACAAACCCGGAAGCCTACTCTTAATTTTTTCATCTTATGACAGCTTCAAACAAATTCAAATGACAGGTAAAATGAAAACATTTGCAAAGCATGACAGGTATAGAATACTTGATACGTATCTGTCCTGTAAAAACCTTAGTACAATATATAAATTAGAGTATCTCAAGACAACCAAAATTATCCTCCATCAGAAAGAAGAATTAAAGGCTAAAGAGGCAGTGAACATATTTCATATTACACAAATGCTACCTAAATAGCTGAGTTCAATACATTCTGGGCATTACATTTAGGCTTGGGAGGATCTGATTTATATTAGTAAACATCAGTAAACTATTTCACTACACAAACCATGAAAAAATATTTCCATCAATAATCAACATTTACGGATAGGCAAAGAAAAATTCTGCTTGAGAACTTCAATCAAACTCGACGGATATTTACTTTGTATATTTTGACAATTTCTTTTAAATAGTTATAAAACTAACTTTTTGAATCTCAACATATACGGTCATTAAATTGTCTGATTTTTCACCCATCATTTCCTGCAACTATGAAAATTTAAACAGATAAATGCTTGAAATCCATAACTTTGCATAACTTTGAAAATTTAAAATGGTCTAAAAATGCTTAAAAACAAAGATTGATATTATACATCAAGATTATAAAAAAGTAGGAATCTGCCAAACCTAATTTATGTAAATAGATTCTAGTAATTATGGTATTTGTACAGGAAGTCTCTGCTTATGCTCCAAGTAAGACATTCTAAGGTGGAGATGATCTTTAAAGTTCAGAATGAGAGTAAATTTGTCCATTTCTCTTGCAGATAGTTTATTGTATTGAGAATTCATTTTGAGTGTAAAAGTATCCTCTTCCTACACAGTGTCCATTATAACCCATCTACAGTAAATTCACTATGTACTGGACATGAATTATGTATAAATGAGATAGGCCACTGAAAAATATCCTTGATAATCTGTAAGTTCATAGGTTTCAGAGGTACCACACGGACTCCTTGTTGTTTTTGTAAGTTCATAGTGCTTGAAATATTACATTGTATTCCATTTCATTCTTACCTCACCACAAAACAGTTTGGGGATATTTCTCTTTCTGGAGATGCACTGGGAGTCTGAGGTAAAGTTATTTTATAATAGTTGCTTCTCAGAACTCAACAAATATTTAAACAGCAGTTGTAGAAATTATTATAAAACTGCTTTAGCCTACCCTGTGTAATGAGCCAGCAGGAAAATTTCATTGGCATCTGACCATATCTGAAATTAACCCATACTAACATTAGATAAATGAATAGAACTGCTTTTGTTCCTTTAACACATTCACCTGTGTATCGTTGGTACAGTTTTAAAATATCTGCATATTTGCATGTAAATTCATTTCTGAAGACCTTTTGTAATAGAAGACGTTGGAGAGGGATTGTAACAGGACAGTTAGCACATGCACTTTACACAGACTGCCAAATTAGCATAATAAATTGATTTACTAATCCTTTAATGATACTCCACTGTAATTCAAAGGAAGCAAAAAGTTTATTAGTGTTTTAAGGAAAGTATTCTGTGCTCCATTAGCTTTTTTTAAACTAAAAAGGAAGTATTTGTCATAAAGTACGCATAGGCCTCATGACTTTGGATAGAGCGAGCATTAGCTAAGTAATGTGTTAAGCAGCCATTGCCAAAGGAAATATGCCCACTAAGTACTGGAGTATTTGAGCTATCAGGCACTTTTATCTGTAATGTGATTGCACACCAATTACTGCTCCCCAAGGGCTGCAGTTAAATTTGTACACCCACAACTGAACATGTGGGTACGTATACTGTAGGATGACGAGACAGCAAGTGTGAAAAATCAGGACAGGGGATGGGGGTAATAGGAGCCTATATAAGAAAAAGACTCAAAAATCAGGACTGTCCCTATAAAATCAGGACATCTGGTCACCCTAGTATACTGCCTTACAGCAAAGATCTGGCTAGATCCAGTCTATTCAGGAGTTCCAAGTCTTTCAACACGAGTCAATAACAAAAGCTCTACATACATGAGGGAAATACATACACCTACATTAGGTCATTAAATGCTAGAGCATACTGTGGCAACAGAACATGTTTTATCTTAGTTATTCAGCTCCAAGTGTTACAACCTTGCCTCTTTTGGGGGGAGAAGGATAATTAGACAGGGCTGGAAAGGTAACTCCCAGAGTGAAAAAAAATCTAGTTCTCAAAGTTCTCACAATCCTACTCCGAAGCACTTTTCTGAGTAGTTAGCATTCTTTATTTTCCCATGTTAAGTATAAGCTTGAACTTGTGAGATTACAGTTCAAGAACTGGGGTGGTGTATACTTGCAGGTGATGAATGACAATAGCTATCATAGAAAGATTGCAGGTGCACTACGTTTGAGTGTGGGTACATATTTTTTCAGGTTAAGGGATACTCTAGCACTTGAAGCCAAATGCACATGCAAAGAATCACAACTGAACGCTTCATGCCGTAAGAAGCAAACTAGTATTCGGGACTGTCTATATTCTGTGCAAAGGGAGATAAAAATAAGCAATGTATTTTAAAGGTGAGACATTAAGGTTTCTACATGATACAGGGCTGATAACTATTTAAAAATAAAAATATTTTTAAATCAGTTTAAATACCATTTTATTTTAAAATATAAACGTACGTAAAATAAAATTTAAAATTATGACAACCTTTGTTAAGGCCTAAATTTACAGTAATCCATTAAAATAATTTAAATTAAAAAACAACATTAAGTAGTACGTTTGCTGCCAAGTTTTAAACAGAGTCAGACACTCAACTGATGGCAGTTGTTGGCTATGCACTAGGAATCAGAGTTTGCTCAGGTGCTAAACCAGCTTTTGACAACAGTAGTTTCCTCCCCAGTCACCAGAGGTATTTTCTTCATTTCAGTTTGTTCAGTTCAATCACTAGTGCCTTCAAAATTAAGATGCAAAAAAGCAGGAAAGCTTGTTTTCCTCTTCTAATTTATTAATAAAAACTAGGTGTGAGAGGATGAGATCTACTAGTTATAAAATCTTGAAGGACATGGTGACCAGAAGCCATCAATTCAATTCACTAACTACAGACAAGACTTCCTTTGTTTTAGTTTTGATAGAAACATGTACTAGGTTCTTATGTATCTAGTACATTTAAGATACTTTTATTTAACTAATAAAAATATTTGAAAATGTTGGTTTTGTGCATTTTAATTGAATTTGAATTTCCTTCCACATAGAGCTTGGCACAAACCAAATAAAAAAATCCTCCAGGACTTAAGAACTACATCATTCACCATTTTCTAACATCATAAAAAATGTAAAAATTAAGAATCTTAACAAAAGTCAATGAAACCATATAACTATATATAGGTAAGTGTATCCTCCTGGTTAGCAAACAGCACCAAATGCAGCTTAAAGTCTATATTTAGTTGCAGATCAACGTGTTCTAATGGTTACCAACCAATGAGAATCAACCTTACTTTAAGAAGTAGCTAAAAAGTACAAATGCAAAACACAATTAAAATTACTTGAAATTGTGATTAAAATTACATTCATTTAAATCAATCCACCCTGGCATTTAAGACTCACTCCCTTTTTTTTTTTTTTTTTTAAAGCCACTTACAGTATGCTGGATGCTAACAGTTCGACTTGCCCACATTAGCATTACATTATAGTGTATTGCAGAATCATGAGTAGGTTATGCATGGATTTTATTGATGAAAGAAAATGAGGAAACATTCATTTACTTCTTTATTTTCATTTTATTTTGTAATAGACTTGATGGTTGTCACCAAGTGGTGTGTATGTATAAAGCAGAGATTAATTTCTTGACCCCCAAGGAACTGTATTCAGTTCTCAGAGTAGCAGCCGTGTTAGTCTGTATCCACAAAAAGAACAGGAGTACTTGTGGCACATATACATATCTTCCTACTGTATTTTCCACTACATGCATCCGATGAAGTGGGCAGTAGATTGGGGATTCTGGAGGCCCCAATTCAACTCTGCCATTTTGTCTGCAACCTTGGGCAACTCACAAACTCTTTGTGTCTTGTTTTTCCATATCTCCTTAATACACCCATGAGGTGGGGGAACTTGATAATGTTAGACAGGTACTCAAATACTATGGTAATGACTGCTTAAAGAAAGGCAATTTCAGACCAATATCTTGGAGCTGGATGTACTGCTGAAGCACAATATCATGTTAAAAGGGTGGCAGATTATTAACTTTGCCTAGTTCATTGTTTTTTAGCACCCCCAGATGCTACTTGTTTATCCATCTGGAAACAGTTTGGGAATGGGAGAGAGAAAGAATCCCTTGTCTGCCAGTTTCTTTGCTCCAGTACTGGCTTTCAAGTCCAACAGCAGATCATAGTGTCCTTGGCACTCAATTCCCAGCATGTCCCTAATCTCTTCGTGTTCTTGAACTTCATAATCCTCCCCATAACAACTCAGAAGATACCCCTAACACCCAGCTGCCCTTTTTTTTTTTTTTTTTTTTTTTTTTTTTGGTGTCCAGAGCTACAGTGAATGCCATAAGCCCAAGAATCCATCAGTTGAGCTAGTCACAAAAATCACATACGCCTCTCGCCACAGACATCTGCTTACTTCCTTGATAAAGCACATTTGCAAGCATTTGGTCCCAGCACTATTTGATAGTGTGAAAGACAAAGAAGAGCAGCCTCTGGGACACTGTCACACACCAGGATGTTCAGGATCCTGAGTTTTGCTTGAATCATTCTCAGATCACTCTAAATGCCTTCCTGTCAGCCTTAGGCCAGAAAGTGACATGAACAGGTACACTATTTTATAGCAACACTATACAATTGCCACCACAGGTAACTAACAGAAATAGTGATCTCCAAACCAGATGCTGGCATCCAGTTACCCAATGCCATTCACTACACTGGGCAAGTGCTAGACCAGTGATACTCAGTCGGAGGCTCATGAGCCACAAGTAGCTCTTTAATGTGTCTCCTGTGGCTCTTTGCAGCACATGATATTAAAACACTATGATTTAATTAACCAAACTTTACTATGTTATTAACCAACTGTAGTTGATAAAATAATAATACTTGGCCAGTCATTTTGGTGTGAGAATAATATATAAGGCTGTCAATCACAGTTAACACAAGCGATTAACGCAAAAAAATGAACTAGATTTTTAAAATAGTTGCGATTAATTGCAGTTTTAATTGCACTGTTAAACAATAACAGAATGCCAATTTACATATATTATAAATATTTTGGATGTTCTACCTTTTCAAATATATTGATTTCAATTACAACAGAGAATACAAAGTGTACAGTGCTCACAAATATTTGAACTGTAAAAAAGAAATATTTTTCAGTTCACCTCATACAAGTACTGTAGTGCAATCTCTTTATCCTGAAAGTGCAACTTACAAATGTAGAATTTGTTTTACATAACTGCACTCAAACAAAACAATGTAAAACTCCAGAGCCTACAAGTCCACTCAGTTTTACTTCTTGTGCAGCCAATCGCAAAGACAAACAAGTTAATGGAGATAATACTGCCCACTTCTTATTTACAATGTCACCTGAAAGTGAGACCAGGCATTCGCATGGCACTGTTGTAGCCAGCACTGCAATGTATTTACATGCCAGATATGTTAACATTCATATGCCCCTTTATGCTTCAACCACCATTCCAGAGGACAAGCATCCATGCCAAATTTAAATTGGTACTCCATTATTGTTTAACAGTGCAATTAAAACTGCGATAAATCATGACTATTTTAATCTCACAATGAATTGTGATTTTTTTTAATCGTTTGACAGCCCTTTAATATATATAGTAAATGAAACAATGAATTCACACTTCTGTGGATCTTTTGGGTAATGTTGATCGCTAATTTGGCTCCTGTACTACTGAAGTCTGAATATTGCGGTGCTAGACTATATGAACTGCAAGCTGTTTGATAGCAGTATCAAGGAATTCTTGCCAGAGCAATTAAAGGTTGAGCAAAGCACTGTCGGACTCAAAGGATGGTAGCCTAAGTGCTACCCCAGTATGCCTGTCAGCTGCTTCCCAAATGACCTTTACTCCCAACACCTGTTCACATGCCACTCCCATGAGCCTTATGAGAGTCATTGGGGTCTCTAACCCCCCTAGCCCCACTGGAAATTTAAGGCAAGACTAAGCTGCCGTAGACTACATTTTTAGAGAGCCTTGCTTTTGATTCACATTTATCAAAGGGTCTGACCCTAACATTTGGGAAGCGAAGTATTATAACTATTTATATTTAAGTGAGCCTATCTGATTTTAGTGGGTAGTTCAATTTGCATTATTAAAGTGTGGTTGCAAAGCCAGAAAAGAAGTTTCACACTTGAGGTTTCCTTTGGGTTTCTGCCTGTGAGCTTTAACAGGGTTGCTGTAAGGCCTAAATTTAGACTTGTTTTCTTTTGGCTGACATGCTATGTCACTCCCTTTGCTTTACTAGCTTCATTCTTGTGGGAGATAGAACAATAGAAGTCCTACATTTATATGTCAGCAGCCTACTGGCTCACAAGAATAGAGCAGACAGCACCTTGTAACAGTACACTGCATGAACCTGCAACTTTGAATGAATCCTGCTCTGTAGTTTTACCATGGATGTGCAGCCCAAAAGAAGTAGTTAGAAAGTTAAACGTTACAGCTCTTGTTCATAAAAAGTGTCCAAACACAAAATCCAAAGGCTGTGTTAAACTAAATCCACAAGTACAAACATAGTACAAAGATTAAGTCAGGCTGGGTTCTCCTCCGCATACTAAGGGCTTGTCTTTACTACCGGGAAGATCAACACTGTTGCAATCAACGCAGCAGTTGTCGATTTAATGGGTCTAGAGAAGACCCGCTAAATCGACAGCAGAATGCTCTCCGGTGGACTCTGGTACTCTAGCCCCCCCACAGAGGAGTAAGGTAAGTTGACAGAAGAGCATCTCCCATCAACGCAGCACAGTGAAGACACTGCGGTAAGTTGACCTAAACTACGCTGACTCCAGCTAGGTTATTCATGTAGCTGGAGTAGCGTAACTTAGGTCGACTTAGGCGTTGTCTACACTGCTGGGTAAGTCAAATTATCTCCTCTAAAACCTGAATTACCATAAAGCCAATTGAGAGGGATGTACAGCTGTAAGTCAAGGCACTGTCTGCCCATCACCCTACTGGTGATGATGCATATGGACAAAACCCAGCATGAGTTAAGGACAGTTAGAAAACTTCATTTGTAGTTATAAAATGAGCAAGTTGAAGGCGAAATTTAAACAGCTCAAACAACTCTAACACATTTACTGAAGTACAGTCGAAATGCCATTCTTCTCCTTTTATTGGTCTCAAGATTTTTTTTTAAAGTGAAGAACAAGAGCAACACCAAACAAAAATATTCTTTTGTTAATATGCTAGGATTATATTCCTTATCCTTCTATGAAAGCAAAAAAAGCTAATAATAAAAGACAAGCTAGAATTACATACCTTACTATTGATCCTATGTGTTTATTTCTGGTATTTGGTTAAGTGGCTTACTGAAATTAAGCAATGGGAAAAGAGAAAGGAAAGGAGAAGGAAGTAGTTAAGTCTGGGTCATCACAGGGAGAGGGTGCTGTTGATACTCCTTGTTAAGAGCATTATGTAAGCTATTTGTATGGTATTCTTTTGCAGAAACTCAGAGTGAATAGTTAATCCTCTGCTTGTACGTGCCATAGCTCCTGTTTCCATTCACTTCAAGGGTGTCTTGAACTCAACCAACAGAGTTTTTGGAGAGATGTCTCACTACAGCTACAATACTAACAAGGGAATGTTATTGGTGGCAATATGGAGAACTCCTCCTTCCACTGACAAATTCACAAAAATACTAAATCTTAAACAGTGTTTTTCTAACACTATAATCCCATTGGATATGACTGCCTCTTTTCTCCACTAATGGAAACACCAGTTAAGATGAAAATTACTCTTCCTACAAATTTCACTACATTTCATTTAAGTACATCAATATTTTTCTCCTTATATTTTGAAGTTAGACACTTAAGATTTTCATCTAAATTCCAAACTAGCAGCTTGAAATCCAAGAATGCCATGTCCATATCAAAAGAAATCTACTTAGATTAAGCGAAGGCATTTGAAAAAGTGTATGTAAACTGAAGGAATGCAGAAAACTTCCAGATGTAATTAAGGCTACCAGACATTTAGCTGCTTTTTTTTTTTAAAAAAAAAAAAACCTGTTCATATTTATTTAGTTCATCAATGGGTAATTTACCATTGTGATCCAACTGTGTACATGATACTTAAATTTTTGACGCTTAAGGCAAAAAATCCTTTTTATAGTACACATCTCATGCATGTACAATATTTTACATATGGTGTTTTATAGTTAAGATTCAGTCCAAGCTTACCATCCCCATAGTAAAACTACGGAAAAAATTGCTCACTATGAGATCAAGTTAAGTAGACCCTTCCCATTATAGTGCTTAGCATTTAATTTTGGAGGAGCAAAGATTTAGGACATGAGATAAAGCTCAGTCCTTTGTAAAGCTAAACTTAATGGGAAGACATACAAAAGTTCACTGAGATGGCAATAAAGCTAATTTGTAAGCTTCTGATCCAATTGTGGAATTACAATATTGCACGGTTACAACTCATCTTGTAGTATCTATTAGCAGACATACTACATGAGCATCTGAAAATAAAGTATTCATGGAAAATATTTACTTGTAAAGTGGGCTGAATGAAGAAAAAAAGGATTCTGAGCTGTGTAATTATGATGGTTCACAAATGTTTAATTTTTAACAGTCCCATCCAAGGCAGAGCAGTTGGAATCACATTTGTCTGGCTAGTTGAAGTATTCTGTCTTCAACCTTGTCCCTCACAGTCCACTTACAATATGCTAGATATTCCATAACTACACATCCCATCATATTAAGTGCATACCTTATTCAATTTAAGGAAGTCACTGGTTCAACCATGCTGGAATTGTTTTGGCGCTATATGAAAAAAAATTACAGGAATCAACTTCATCATCAAAATGGAAGACGAACACTGCTTTAGCTATAACTCATCTACTAGGCTCTTCTCATTCTACCATGAGGCACTTAAATTAATTCTGTTGAACTGCTGCGGCCTACCCTGACAAAGGTGACATCCAAAACCAGTAGGTTTTTAAATTACTAGGTCAAGGATGCCAATACCAGTATTATAGATGATAAAACTAGAATTCTATTAACTTGTAGAGATCATACAATTTTTTTTTTAAATATGAGGTTCTGTCCGGAACAGTGGATATGTCATCCATTTTAAGAAAAAGAGACAAGTCACCTATTACTTTCCTATATGGTTATCCAGTGGTCTGGCCACTACTCATGGGAAGTAGGTTCCTAGTGAATGAAAAAGACAAGGCAACAAGTTATTTCAAGAAAAATGAAAAAATGAAAAAAAATGAAAAAAAAAGGTTTTTTGGTGAATTTAATCTGTTGCTTGTTTTCAACCCAGGGACGCAAGAAAGCTGCATCATAGAATATCACGGTTGGAAGGGACCTCAGGAGGTCATCTAGTCCAACCCCCCTGCTCAAAGCAGGACTAATCCCCAAACAAATTTTTGCCCCAGATCCCTAAATGGCCCCCTCAAAGATTGAACTCTCAGCCCTGGGTTTAGCAGGCCAATGCTCAAACCACTGAGCTATCCTCCCCCCCATCCATCAGCCAAGCAGAAAATTTCTTGAAGTGCCTGTTAAAGTAACTACCATTTAAGTGATTGCACTGCAATTCTCATTGGACAGAGCTGTAGGCTTCTGAGCCCAAGAGTAAGAATACCCTGCAAAACACATCTTCATGCTTCCAGGAGTCATCCTACTGGATTATTTTTGTGCTTGATACATTGATTTGATCTGTTTAAATATTGGAGGCCCTCAAACATTTTAATATCTCCTGAAATACAACTGACGTTAATAGACTTTATCCACTCTGGTCTTTTGTAGAATGACTTTAAAGCCAGTTCACATTCTAGTATCTGAGCTTAAAGTAAAAGGTAAAAAATAGATCCTCTTTTTTTGGTTAACTAGAGTTCCATCTTTTCAAGGACAGATATAAGACAGGGTTCTATAATGCACAGGACTTCCAACATGTTTATATCAATTCACAGCTAATCAAGAACTAGTGAGTCATCCACTGGATGATTAAGAAGGTTGTGGTGAGGACTTGCACCAGCAGCCTGAAGTTGCACAGTTTTCCTAGAAGTCTTGTTCAGCAGCTATGAGCTAACAAACATGAAGGTAAAGAAGTCCAGTGCCAGAAATCTGAGGGTACATCTAAATCACAAACACAGCAGCAGAGAGTCTCAAAGATTCCATCTATGTTGTTCCCACTCAGGCTGGGTGGGAACATCTACACTACTATTTTTAGCCCTGTAGCACAAGTCCAAGTCAGTTGACACAGCCTCTGAGACTTGCTGACATGGGGATTTTATTTTTAACAGTGTAGACAAAACCAGAGCTTAAGAACTAAGGACAGAGAAGTGGATCTTTAGGTAAGTGAAACTATCCCTAATGTAAACTACTTATAAAAATGTGGAGAAGGTCTGATATTTGGAGCAGGTTGAGGCTCACATCAGGTGAGCGAGTCACTCACATGCTACAGAGGCTTGACATTTTAACTAGGAATTGAAGTAGCTTCCAGGTTTCACACATCTAGAAGCTTCATACTTTGTTAAAATCATGTCTATGAAGGTCAGTATGAATGAGGTATCATGATTAAATGTACTGTTGAAAACCTGGATGATCTATTGCTGATGAAGTTAAACAGATGTAAATGCTTTCTCCATATGGGCTATATGGATATCAGTTTAACGCTAAAGGAAAGGCAATATATCAAATTAAGAAAAGAATGTTTTGTCCTAGATAACACTGATAATTAGTACTGATGAGAAGAGAATGTCATTCTTGAGCTATATGGAGCATGAAGAGGAACAGTGGTGTGGTTTCTTCATGCAACACTCTTTTCTAAGCCTTGTTTCCATAAAATAAACTACAACGTGAAGGAAATGCCTAGATGATATAAGGGTAGTTCTAGGATGTCTTCTCCACCTGAAGGTATTTTAACATAAATTCACTAGCAGAAAACACACCAGAGTGGAAACGGCTCCTCTCAATGCAAGGACACCACAACCATTTGACAGAGTCAGCAGGAAGGCAGATTTAGTACCCAGCATCTTCAGGCTGCTTTTAGAAGAATTTCCACAGGTTTCAATGACTGAAAACGCATAGTTAGTCCCCAGCAGTTTGAGAGGTGAAATATTCACATTCTCAAATTCTGTTGTGAAAAGCAGTGATCCTAGAGTAGCTCTCAGATTAAGGCCAAGTAAACTGGGAGGGAGATCAGACATCAGAGTGCAGTGCTGCAGCACTCCAGCAGTGAGTCTGAATTCAAAGAAGGAACAGGAAAAGAGCCTTAAGCGTCTCTACTGAGGTGAAATATCCTGACCAGCAGATACTCAAGCATAAAAACGTTTAAGGTACCAACAACTCAAACACTGAAAACATTGTTTTTAGATTGCTTCATCATGGTTTCTTATAACTCAGACTAACTGCTGTCAGGAACCCGTCACCCCTTGGTAGCAATTTCAGTATCGTGAGTTTAGACTCTCATCCACTAAGAATTCTGCCTATGGGACTTCGCATCAAACACAATGTTATATCACAAAGACAGGACAGCTGTCAATTGAGAGAGAAGTGAAACCTGAGCAAGGGACCAGGAACTCCTACTTGTGGCTATAACCTCACGGAACTCTAGTGGTTATGTTTCTTCATCCAGAAACTGTAGGGAATACTCATTTTACAAGGATATATATGGAGATATACCTATCTCATAGAACTGGAAGGGACCCTGAAAGGTCATTGAGTCCAGCCCCCTGCCTTCACTAGCAGGACCAAGTACTGATTTTGCCCCAGATCCCTAAGTGGCCCCCTCAAGGATTGAACTCACAACCCTGGGTTTAGCAGGCCAATGCTCAAACCACTGAGGTTTTTCAAAGGATTTTCAAATATTAAATAGCCTTAAGTTAAGTATTATGACCATTTCCAAGTCGTGAAAAAGAATCAAATCCTTTTAGAAAAAGGAAAAGTGGACATGAGAACAGTTTTTAATCATCATTTTCTTTAGGTAGTAAAGGATTAAGATAAAAATAACCACTGAGACAGTAATTTTGGAAGTGAAGAGTGATTCTGAGTGCTCAACGAAAGTGCCTGATTTTAAGAACATAAGAACAGCCATACTGGGTCAAACCAAAGGTACATCTAGCCCAGTATCCTGTTTTCCAACAGTGGCCAATGCCAGGTGCCCCAGAAGGAATGAACAGAACAGGTAATCAAGTGATCCATCCCGTCACCCATTCCCAGCTTCCGGCCAACAGAGGCCAGGGACACCAGCCCTGTCCATCCTGGCTAATAGCCATTGATGGACCTATCCTCCATGAATTTATCTAGTTCTTTTTTGAACCCTGTTATAGTTTTGGCCTTCACAACATCTTCTGGCAAGGAGTTCCACAGGTTGACTGTGCATTGTGTGAAAAAAATATACTTCCTTTTGTTTGTTTTAAACCTGCTGCCTATTAATTTCATTTGGTGGCCCATAGTTCGTGTGTTGTGGGAAGAAGTAAACAACACTTCCTTATTTACTTTCTCCATGCCAGTCATGATTTTATAGACCTCTATCATATCCCCGCCCCCCCCCCGTCATCTCTTTTCCAAGCTGAAAAATTCCAGTTTTATTAATCTCTCCTCATACGGCAGCCGTTCCATACCCCTAATTATTTTTGTTGCCCTTTTCTGAAGCTTTTCCGAGTCCAATATATCTTTTTTGAGATGAGGTGACCACATCTGCATGCAGTATTCAAGATGTGGGCATGCCATGGATTTATAGAGAGGCAAAATGATATTTTCTGTCTTATTATCTATTCCTGTCTTAATGATTCCCAACATTCTGTTCGCTTTTTTGACCGCCACTGCACATTGAGTGGATGTTTTCAGAGCGCTATCCACAATGACGCCAAGATCTTTCTTGAGTGGTAACAGCTAATTTAGACCCCATCATTTTATATGTATAGTTGGGATTATGTTTTCCAATGTGCATTACTTTGCATTTATCAACATTGAATTTCATCTGCCATTTTGCTGCCCAGTCACCCAGTTTTGAGAGATCCTTTTGTAGCTCTTCGCAGTCTGCCTGGGACTTAACTATCTTGAGTAGTTTTATATCATCTGCAAATTTTGCCACCTCACTGTTGACCGCTTTTTCCAGATCATTTATGAATATGTTGAATAGGACTGGGCCCAGCACAGACTCCTGGAGGACACCACTATTTAATGGGCAAAGCACCCACTTTCTTTCCAGGTAAAGTCAAGCCCTTTAGCGTGGCTCAGATTGAGCACCCAAAATTAATAGTCAGCTTTGACACTGCCCCACAGTTGAAACTACAGAGGTGTGAATAGCAGAGCACACCAAAGTGCTGCACTGTAACCCCCGCCAGCATGTGGATGCTGTGGGCGTGAACTAAAAGGTTCCTAGTTCTCATTACTGCAGTCCTCTTCAAAAGGTGCACACTGCTATTCACACCCCCAGTCTCAACTGTGAGGCAGTGTAGAGATAGCTTTGATCTTGATGTATTAAAAGACAGAGCTGTTTGTTACAGTATGTGTGTTTTCACTTTAAGTGCATAAGATCTGTCAAAATCTGATTTTAAAGCTTGAGCCTGATTTTCTTTACTGCATGTACACCGGTTACTGAGTGTATAAGACTTATTTGTTAATTTAAACAGAAATTAAAACAATGGTTTTATACACATTGCAGTGTGAACTTCTAATTTATGCTGTGTTATCATTCCATACAGACGTACACTAATACTCCCAAACAAAAAGGCATGGGAAGCCTGCACACTCCCTTGAAAAATCTACTAAATCCTCATAACACAATTAACTGAAGATATCAGAATAATTCATTGCAAGAGCATCTCTTATTTCTTTGCTTTAAGAAAACAGAGGTCATTCTCAGCTGTTAATAGTAAAATGTCCATCTCTGGCTTGAGAACAGTGTATTACCACTGGTCCACAGCATTGTATTTTTAATCAGCTACACCCATTCCTTCACTAAGCATCTGATATTATGACAACGGCATCAATTTAATGTCCTCTTCGAAGCAGGAGGAAAAGCAGCCACAAATTTCTACAATAATTTTTTGTTAGCTGAAGAAAAGCAAACAAAGTTCTATCTTTAGAAAGATATATCCCAATCAATTAAGAACATGCTACTATATAATTCAACCCTTAGCAGAATGGATCATCCACCAGATAAGAATGAAACCAAGCAATTGAGACTATTTAATTTTTAGTATTTTCATGATTTTTAAACCTACTGTAGTCTTAATTTGGCAGGAATGCCTTCTCTTTTTTGATACAGGCCATTATGAATTATTTATATGTGA
>NW_020664525.1:985259-1004351 GCF_002925995.2 Terrapene triunguis | reverse complement strand
TCATAGTAACTAAGGCACATGGATGTGCATGCAAATGAAAAATTGCCCTGAATTTTTTTACCCTCAGAAAAATCTATTGGAGTGCCTCAAAAACGTGACATGATATTATTGGGTAATGTGGTATCAAAATTCTACTGTCACTTGTTTGGGTTGATCTGCATTGCATGCTCATTGTTTCAATGATAAACATGTGCAATGTCCATGACCATCTCCTGCGGATAGAACCTTTGCACTACACTACATCGATTGGCACTCACCTGCACTGCTTCCTTTAACACTTATTCACCTTGTGACATAGTTTATCACAACACAATCAGCACTTTATAAACATACACAGCAGATGATCTTTAGACGTCTTATTTAAATAACAACCCAGCCCCAGCTCAAGATTTTACAGTATTTCAGTACAAAGTTCCATGGCTACAGAAGCGTTTAAATTATTCAGTATGGTAAGAGAAGCAGCAGCAGCAGCTCAAGTAATGACAGCAATCCAGCCCAAAAATAGAGTGTGGCGCATGAGTAGCACTGCAGCCAAACTACACTTCATTTAAACAGGATTCTTAAACATGAAGTACACTTGCATGCACATGGGTGTTTCTCCACTAGTTAAAGAAGTCAGCCCAGAACCTGTATTTGCAACCACACATATATCAAGCAATTGTTCAGCAATTATAGTAGCACATTCAATATCCAATTTGAAGAGCCACATAGCATTTGGGTAAGTTATTTCATATACCTGGAAAATAGGTAGAGTCCTCCCCTTCCATGAACTTTGGTTCAATGACCTCTGCCATTTGATTTCTAGGTTTCAATACCTCAGGCAAAAAAAATGTCATAATACTCGTCACCAAAGAAATCTCAGGAGGTAGAGATAATATTGGACTGCCTTCTAATGATGTTGCTGAATCACAGCAAGGTCTTGCACTAAAGCAGTGGTTTTTCAACCTGTTTTCATTTGCAGACCCCTAAAAAATTTCAAATACAGGTGTGGACCCCTTTGGAAATATTAGACATAGTTTGCAGATCACAGGTTGAAAACCACTGCACTAAAGCAGTGGTTCTTAACTAGGGGTACGTGTACCCCTGGGGTACATGGAGGCCTTCCAGTGAGTACATCAACTCATCTAGAGATTTACCTAGGTTTGCAACAGGCTACATAAAAAGTACTAGTAAAGTAGTACAAACTACAATTTCATACAGACAACTTGTTTATGCTGCTCTATATACTACACGCTGAAATGAAAGGACAATATTTGTATGCCAATTGATTTTATGATAGGGTAAATATGAAAAAAAGCAAACAACTTTTCAGTAATACTGTGCTGTGACACTTGTCTTTTTACGTCTGATGTTGTAAGCAAGACAAATCAGATGCCTGAAAGAGGTACAGTAGTCTGGAAAGGTTGAGAGCCACTGCACTGAAGAATAGGGTGTCTAAAGACCAGCCAAAAATAAATCTTATACAAGACCAGTGACTTTAACAGGGTGAGTACTGAGCAATTAAAAAGTTATATTCTTACTTACTAAGACAACTGCCCTTCTTGCAAGCAATGTTTGCTCTTTTCCAGTTTGATTTCATGTATTTTCACCTAGATAGTTATATGACCCCCATCACACTAGTCTAGCCGCGATAAATCGACCCCCGAGCGCTCTCCCATCGACTCCTGTATTCCGCCTTGGTGAGAGGCGCAGTCAGAGTCGACGGGGGAGTGGAAGCAGTCGACTCACCGTAATGAAGACACCACGGTAAGTCCATCTAAGTATGTCAACTTCAGCTACGTTATTCGCGTAGTTGAAATTGCGTAACTTAGATCGATCCCCCCACCCCAGTGTAGACCAGGCCTAAGTCCAGCACTTGTACAATTCTTTTTCCTGTAGTCAGCCTCTGGTCAACAGATTCACTGTTGCAGTGAAACCTGTTATCGAAGGACATCCTGAACGGAAAGTGATCTCTTAATAAGCTAGGTCTAACCTCACAGAAAGCTTAAAATACTATTACCCTTTTTGCTTAAGTGTGTGTTTAGGGAAAGTTAAACAAAAAAAAATGAGAAGATTATGTAATAAGGTCTTTGTAGACCTATAAGGAGGCACACATTAAGTATAGCAGCTTACATCTACATACGCCAGTTCTGATCTTGAAAAATGAGACCATTCAAATTGAATTTTTTATTAGCACATCAAAGTCAGGTTTTCTAAAAACTAAAAATATTGTACATTAGGACTGACTAGATGGAGAGGTGAAAAGGAAGCACAGAAATTGCTAATGCACTGTTGTGTTAATCATCACATAGCCATGACCACATTTTCAAGGGAATGGGGGGGGGGGCACATGACAGATTAGAAGTTTAGCAGGAAGAACAGCAATAACTACGCTATCTGGGACAGGTTACTACCTCATTATGGTATACCAAGTAAAGTTTATTTTATGAGTATGCAGGTGTTTACTTTGTGTCTTGCAGCTATTGGTGCAATAATGGTGGTTTTTGAATTAGTAACCACAAGAACCTAATGCAATTCCAACTCCAAAAATGAGCAATACACTTCTGTTTTTCCTTTTCTACCATTTAGTCCCTATTTTTTTGTATTATTCTCACATCACACCTGGTATTGATATACTAGAACTATTCCTGTTATGGGAATATTAGTGTGCTCTCAAATCAAGGAAAACAGAGCTAAAAGAAGCCACCAGCTTTAAGAGCCAAATTCCTTCCTCCCCCAATCCACCACCCCCTCCAAGGGTTGCTTCAGATGCCACCTTTCAGGTCCACTGACCCACAAGTAGTAGGACGGGAGGTTTAAAGGTGACCTGGCAAAAGAAAACTAAAATTGGACTTCAACCTATTTTATACATTAAAAAAAAAAAAATAAGTCTTTGCAGCTGCCCTTTAAAACTCACCTGCCCTCTCCCCTAAATTAGAAATTCAGGTCTTAGCTACTCTCAAACACGGATGTTATTTCTCTAGTCACATGACGTGAAAGCAAACAATAAGCAATGCAGAGGAAAATTATTTTTAAGACAATTGCTAGAATTTAGTTGGTTACTTAATTCAGTAACCATCATTCCGGAGGCATTACATCTTTGAATCTTTTAGCTATTCCACCCTTCCAATTAAAGGGAGCGAGCTTCACACTGAACATTCTGGGACATATAGCAAGACCTTCACCAAATCTGAAGGCTATCCAATTAACATATCCAAAATTTTAAAGTAAAATACCCTTACCCATCCCCCCGCAAAAAAAACCCTTTAGGCTTTCTATACATCCTAAAGAAGCAAATGAAGGGGGGGAAAAACAGTTCTTTTATATCCTTTGCAGATGTCAATTAAAGTTCATCTTTCAGCCCCAGTCCTTTGGTGTTTGAGTAAAAGCAGGTGTAACCCACCCCCTGCGCACACTTGGTTCCTGACTCTCCCCAATACAAGGGAATCTATTCTGATCAGCACCTGAAGCAATGTTTTACCAAATTAGCCCCACCCAACACAGTCTACTACACATATCCACAATTAATAGTTGTGCTATATATAGCATTGGCAGGGGGAAATTTGGTAAAGGTGTGTTTGCAGAAGGCTATGTTGAAGGAACTAGGCTAATATAGTGCCCATCTTTAAAAAAGGGAATAAGGAGGATCCGGGGAACTATAGGCCAGTCAGCCTCACCTCAGTCCCTGGAAAAATCATGGAGCAGGTCCTCAAGGAATCAATTATGAAACACTTAGAGGAGAGGAAAGTGATCAGGAACAGTCAGCATTGATTCACCAAGGTGAAGTCGTGCCTGACTAACCTAATTGCCTTCTATGAGGAGATAACTGGCTCTGTGGATGAGGGGAAAGCAGTGGATGTGTTATTCCTTGACTTTAGCAAAGCTTTTGATACGGTCTCCCACAGTATTCTTGCCGGCAAGTTAAAGAAGTATGGGCTGGATGAATGGACTGTAAGGTGGATAGAAAGCTGGCTAGATCGTTGGGCTCAACAGGTAGTGATCAATGGCTCCATGTCTAGTTGGCAGCCGGTTTCAAGCGGAGTGCCCCAAGGGTCGGTCCTGGGGCCGGTTTTGTTTAATATCTTTATTAATGATCTGGAGGATGGTGTGGACTGCACTCTCAGCAAGTTTGCAGATGACACTAAACTGGGAGGTGTGGTAGATACACTAGAGGGTAGGGATCGGATACAGAGGGACCTAGACAAATTAGAGGATTGGGCCAAAAAAAACCTGATGAGGTTCAACAAGGACAAGTGCAGAGTCCTGCACTTAGGACGGAAGAATCCCATGCACTGCTACAGACTAGGGACCAAATGGCTAGGTAGCAGTTCTGCAGAAAAGGACCTAGGGGTCACAGTGGACGAGAAGCTGGATATGAGTCAACAGTGTGCTCTTGTTGCCAAGAAGGCTAACGGCATTTTGGGCTGTATAAGTAGGGGCATTGCCAGCAGATCGAGGAACGTGATTGTTCCCCTTTATTCGACATTGGTGAGGCCTCATCTGGAGTACTGTGTCCAGTTTTGGGCCCCACACTACAAGAAGGATGTGGAAAAATTGGAAAGAGTCCAGCGGAGGGCAACAAAAATGATTAGGGGTCTGGAGCACATGACTTATGAGGAGAGGCTGAGGGAACTGGGATTGTTTAGTCTCCACAAGAGAAGAATGAGGGGGGATTTGATAGCTGCTTTCAACTACCTGACGGGGGGGTTCCAAAGAGGATGGAGCTCGGCTGTTCTCAGTGGTGGCAGATGACAGAACAAGGAGCAATGGTCTCAAGTTGCAGTGGGAGAGGTCTAGGTTGGATATTAGGAAACACTATTTCACTAGGAGGGTGGTGAAGCACTGGAATGCGTTACCTAGGGAGGTGGTGGAGTCACCTTCCTTGGAGGTTTTTAAGGCCCGGCTTGACAAAGCCCTGGCTGGGATGATTTAGTTGGGAATTGGTCCTGCTTTGAGCAGGGGGTTGGACTAGATGACCTCCTGAGGTCCCTTCCAACCCTGATATTCTATGATTCTATGAACAGTGTTGAAGGTTGTGGTAGCTGTATTATGGGTAAAAAGTGTGCCTGTGGATGAAGAATTAGAAATGATGTATTATAAGACAAAATCTAGACCAAGTAACTTAAGCGGTCAGTTATGTTGTGTGTAGCAACCAAAAGTACCACAACAAAGTTTGGTGTAGTAGGTAATGATGGTTTAATTACAGACCACAGATCACTAAATGATGTCCTATCATACTGCCAAGAATTACTAAAATATTACTGATGCTAGAAGTACCATTCAATGGTTAAGCTTTCATAATCAAATGCTAGTTGGAGCTGATAAAAGCAGGGGAGAGTGGAACATGAAAACTGATCCAATTTCATTAATTATCTTTCACTTAATGGCATCAACATGCCTGCTGTAACACTCAGATATTAAATCCCAAATATTTTGGGCATCTCAGGATATATTTGATAAATTACTTAAAACAACCGTTTTAAATCACTGTACACAAAGACTACTACACATTACTTTCTTCAGTTACTGCTTGGGGTTTTGTAGCATTTAAGGAATATTGATAGGTTAATTAAATCTCAAGTGTAACAAATGAAAATTAGAACTCATTTTATACTTCAGTTAGGTGGTGTTTGAACTTGAAGACAAAGGCACAAACTTGTGCCAAAATATATTAAATACAAAAACAACAAAATGTCTAAGTTTTAATTGAACAGTTTTTAAACAAAACATTTCCAAGCAGTGACTGAACACAAATATTGCAACTCTAAGAACCTAAAGTGAAACTGACATTATGGATTGTCATAACTCAGGCAAAGATATGCACAAGTTCACAAATATTAGCAAGTTTTTTTGTAATGCTTTAAACACTACCCTTGAGAATCATGTACGGTAAGCAATTTACTACAATACAGGTTCAGTGAGGTAGCACATTTGATGATTGCCAAATACATTTACTTCTATAGGATTAAATACAACTCAAGGGCTAAATGAATGCAAAGAAATTACAACAAAAGAAATCATAAGTAACATGGGGTCAAGGGTTGTAGCTGGCTGAGTTTCAAGATATTTCAATAGTTCTTGTTCCAGCAGCTGCACTGACATAACCCACTGAATCATTTTTTAAAAGGTATTAAAGTTAAAATAATAATGTCACAATAGCTTTTTAAATTAAAGATTTATGGTACTTACAATTTTAAAGGGATTTGTTAGATGAAGGACTTTTTTTTACTTAGGGAGTTCTCAGAATGATGTTGTATTTTTTAATTCATTAAAATAAGCCTCACTCAGTTATTAGATTTCAAATCCGTTCTAATCTGACTCCATCAGAAATCCAGCAAGTATAGTATTTGCAGAGGTATCAGACATATTCCTCTCTACTACTAGATTGGTTGTATCTGCTAAGGTATAAGTGGCAAAGTTATACTCCATTTTAGCCAAAATTTGTCATGCCATACATATCAGTTTTCCTGCAACTACCCCCCTACATTTCACGTAACTACTAGTCACTATGGAGTTGTATACAAACCACAGCAAGTTATACAGTATATTACCACGTTTTGTTTGTTACTTACTCAAATATGTCAAATTTGCAAACTAATTTGAAAGACAACTTTCTTGGGGAAGGTCCCTTGGAGAATATACCAATATTTCATAAATATCACTACGTTCAATGAAGCTCAGACAGAAGTACAGATATTTGTTTCTTATATAATCAAAAGAAGCTGAGCTAATATAGAGAGTATAGTAATCTTACACACTGTAGGAAATTACTGTGGATCTGATCAATTATCCCTGAAGATGTCTATATTCTTTAAAGCAAAGTGAACATGAATGAAGAGTGAGCTTGTTAACTTGAATGTTATAATCCAATGGTTGA
Organism: Terrapene triunguis; assembly: GCF_002925995.2. Classification (NCBI taxonomy): domain Eukaryota; kingdom Metazoa; phylum Chordata; order Testudines; family Emydidae; genus Terrapene; species Terrapene triunguis. The sequence goes on along the minus strand of NW_020664525.1, from coordinate 997,495 downwards.
TTAAATAGAATGCCACACAAGATTCTCAGTTACCAGGAAAGCCTTCAGAACATAAGGTAGTATGATTTTAAAAGGTCTTTTTTTCATTCATGTTTCTCATGAGTCAGTTTTACTGGTTTCCTGACTCACTGTCCAATGCAAGTTACACAGCTACAAAATGCCGTGAGAAATTTTTACTCATCAACTCCTAGACACAGCTTTTGAAGTGCATCCTAGTTTTATTAGAAACCTCAATAATTTTCATATGAAGTGAGCCAGATATAGATAATCTGGGATAAACGAGAATACACACATAAATCATATGCTATGTAGACAGCTATACACACAGTTTGATTTTACATTCCCTCTAGATGGATCAACAGATCAGTGGAAAAATTGATGCATTATAGAGAGCCTCTTCTAATCTAAAATCTTGTTAGAAGGATGAATATGCACTTGTTTGTAGCAGGACATTTAGGGCATCTTATCTACAGAAGATGATGCATAACCTTCATAACTCATGTTACCTATCAATTAAAACATTCTGAAGCAGGGCATTTTCTCTCCCTGAGGGAGAAAAAATGATAGTACTGAGAAAGAAGTGGTTGCTCGTGTTGCATTCTTCCAACAATGCATGTTAATAAGTTTCCATTACCTTCAATGAAAAGTAAAGGAGAGGAATCAGAAACAGGAGCAAGCAGAATGACAACCATATGCTATGATTTCAGGTAAGTTACAAGCACCACAAAGCAAAACACAGCAGTATGATGTGTTTGTTTGAACCCTTCTCCCCACCCCCATGCATCACTGGATCAAATGATGTCTCTTATCAAATTGGTCATTGCTATCATTCTGTGTTTTGCTATTCAGATCTATTATGCTATTCAAATGCTAACTCACTATGTAACATTATATGTATGCCTCCACTCAAATTGTATTTCATAATACTCAGATGGGTAATTAAGTCTTTCAAATGACTGTGCCTCAACAGCATCTATTCCTATAAGGTTTTCATTACAGGTGCTTTCAAAATACAAAACAGACACCCAAGCTGAATGGTTTTAGCTAGATGTCAATTCCAAATGTTATTCTGCTAACTTGATTTCTGCTTCAGATTAATGGCAGGACCACCATATATGTTAAAGCTACAGGTCATAACTCAGTAGGTCCCCTACAGTAAAGAGAATACTCAAAGCTATTGCTAAAGTCTGTAATTACTGCCCTAAATTTGCTCCAGGTCATCAACTTTTGACCTTGATACAGTAGCTTCCTTATATCATATACAGTTTTTCCTCCAATGCACGCCCATACTGCTGCATCACCACATCTAAGAAAAAGTTTATCTTAGCTGAGTTTTCAGAAGCAATGGATTTTTAATCATGCACATCCAAGACCGTTCAATAGCCTACTCAGATCTGTCCTTTAGGTATATGTATATACACATCTATGAAGTAAAACTGGTTCTCTCTACTATGCAGACTCCACACCTATGTTTTTACACTGTACATACTGTTGTCTTATAAACCAGCTGTAGATCTTGCTTGCCCTTTAATATACCCAAATCAGAATGTATAGCATAAGGGTTTACAACACAAACAGAACAGAATGCCAAAGAATTCCTTGCACCAAGTCCCTCCGAATGCAGGAAAGACTGATCCCCGGCTTAGCCTACCGAGATCGCTATCCTCCCTATCCTGGCAGCAATCTGCAAGCACCTAGAAACTTGACTCCAGTGCTCTGCTCCCCCGTCCCAAGCCTCAGCACAATTCAGCTTTAGCTAGGTGGGAGATCTACGCTGCTCCTCTGCACCGAAACAGACCCACTATCCCATGCGGAGAAGAGGGCGGTAATGAAGAACCAAGCCCCTGGGCATCGGCATCCACTGCACAGGACGGATCCAACCAGCCCCGCTCTTGCGCCTCAAAGCAGCCCAACCAGCAATACAGCCAGCCCACAGGCAGCCTGCAGGGCAGCATCCAGGGCACTGCAGGCAGGGACGCTGGTGCAGCTCCCCCAAGCAGGGCAGCGTCCACACACAGGCACAGCAGGCAGGACCCCAGAGCAACCCCTACCAGGCACAGCAGCATCATCCACCCCTGCGGGCACTGCGGGCAAGGCCCTGGCACAGTCCCATCCCACCCCCCCGGCCCAGCCCCCCATGCACAGGCGGCAGCCCCCCCCCGCACGGCCCGGCCCGGCCCGGCCCGGCGCCCTTACCCTCGATGGCGATGACATGCTCGCGGAGCTGGCCCTGCAGCGCCGGCTCGTCCACCCGCTCCAGCAGCTCGTAGACGGAGTAGATGTTGGGGTGCACGGACTCGAAGCGCTGGATCTCGGCGCGGATGGCTGCCGAGTTGGCCAGCTGCTGCTGGTAGCTCATGGCGCGGCCGCTCGGCTCGGGTCCGCGCCGGCAGCGCCACCCCCTCCCCGCGGGCACAGGGGGCCGCCCGGCAGCCGCACAGCCCGCCCGCTGTCACTTCATCGCGGCGGCCCGCGGGGGCCCCAGCCCCACGGCGGGGCGGATACTGGCGGCTCCTGACCCCCGCCGGCCAACGGCTGCCCGGCCCGGCCTCGCTGTGGTGCCCGGTGCCGCGAGCAGCCGAGGGGGGCGGGGGAGGGGCCGGGCACCCCGCACGCAACAGAACCTCGCTCGGCCACCCCGCTACAGCTACCGCGTCCTTCTCCGCGGCACGCTCACGCAGGCCACGCCCCCTCTCCTTACGTCACCGCGCTCCCCTGCTGCCACGCCCCCTCCCCGGTCCCTGCGCGCTGCTTCCTGGGAGTTGTAGTCCCTGCGAGGCACCTGGCCCTGCACAGCCTGGACGGAAAGGGGGTGAGAATGGAGATCAGGGAGTGGGACGGGGGAGCATCAGGGGGCGGGATGGGGCGGGACAGGGGGAGGGTTAAGGGGCGGGACGGGGAAGGGGGAACAAGGAGAATCAGCGGGCGGGGAAAGGGGAGGATCAGGGGGCGGGAAGGGGGAGGAGGGAGAAACAGGGGGCGGGATGGGGCAGGGAAGGGGGAGGATCAGGGGGCGGGAGGGGGAAGTGAAGGGGAGGAGGGTGGATCCAGGGGGGAGGAGGAGGGAGGCTCAAGGGGGCTGCGGGAGGGGGAAGGAGATGATGAGAGAGAGGTAGTGCTAAATCAGTGCCTGCTGCCCTGTACCCCTCACTCCCACCCTGAAGCCTGTTATGTTCAGGGCCTAGGAAAAGAAAAGTTAGATAAAAACATAAAAGGCTCTTGCCAGAAGGTTGCACCGCACCACTACTTTATTTCTTAAAAACCAGAATCTTAACAAACGAGAACCAAAGAAGAGAGACAGATAAAGCAGACTGCTCCCTAAGGCAGAGAGACACAACTCACCACACCTTGCTCTAGGCTAGCTCTTTGCATACTGATTGCTTGCTGCTATACCTAGATCACATGTTTCCCTATAGAGGCCCCAGCCTGCAAGCAGGACCAGGAAAACCTTTGAAATGTAAAGTGATAGCCCTCAATTTTAACACAGTTCTCAATACGTCACTAGGCTCATCTCTGTAGGGAACAGGGATTGAAGTCCCTGAGGCACACTTGTAATGGCTACCATCTTGACTAATACATGGGGGATTGAACCAGGGACCTATAGAGCTAAAAGTATGAATTACTAAAGCTTCAGCTAAACATCCAAGCTGCTTTAACTTGTGGCTGTAACAACTCATATCCTCTGCGGTCTGTGGATCACCACAAACGGTGACTTGTAACATACACTCACCAGTGGGTTACACATTCTCAGTGCAAAGGGAGAAAACTATCTGAAACCATGCAGCGGGGGGTATCGTGATGGGGGGAAAGTCATCTCTTTAGCGGGAACCAGATTTTCTTTCCCTTCCCCCCTTGCCCTCAAGTGTGGGTCAACATCAAATTGGAAAGCAACCCTGCCAAGAGTGCACGCATCTCATTGAGTGACCAGCCACATGGACTTGTGCTCCATTCCCACATGCCCCCCTTTCCTCTCTGGTCAGGACCTCACTCAGCTTGTCTCCTTGAATTGGTATGTGGAAGGGACCAAACCTTTGCTCATTTTGTGAGGCACCTTGAACATTTTCTGCACCCTTGAAAACTTAATAATAAATTAATAAATATTGAAAATAGCTCACCTTGACCAAAGCCAGAGGACTTTGACCACATGTGACAGAGATAATCAGGGACATTGCTTATAACAATAGTGGAGGAGAGGGAGATTTGGTTGAATGACATACTCACATGGAACCCTGAAGCCCCACAGTATGGCACTGACTGAAATAGACCCCTATCACTACTGTACTGACTCCAAATTCCAGATTAAAGAGGCATGGTATCTAATCTATCTACTATAGTCTCTTGCATTTCTATTACATTCACCCATGTACTAACCAACAAATTTGCATTAAATGTTGGATTGCAGTAGTCTGTGACTGCACTTCATTCTGGTCTATCTCATTAGGGGGTGAAAGCCATTTAGTGACTTTATTTTGTAAGTGACTGCAGGCTGTGTGGGCTGGATGTTTTTCCAGTTTGCCCAGGGCAGCAGAAATACTAGAGCCAGAGCTGGTGTCAATCCATAATATGGATCCATTCACCCAAAGATCACTGATACCAAATGTGCATCCTAACACCCTGTCAGCAGAGCATGGAATGTCATCTGTAGCAATGCTTACCAGTATGGATCTATCAATAAGACCACTGATGAAAGGTGAAGTCATACTGAAAGGTGAACTGTCAGACCGGAGGAAGATAATGAGTGGTGTTCCTCAGGGATCAGTCTTGGAACTAATCTTCTTTAACATTTTCACTAATGACCTTGGCACAAAAAGTGGGAGTGTGCTAATAAAATTTGCAGATAACACAAAGTTGGGAGGTATTCCCAATACGGCGGAGGGCCGGAATATCATACAAGAAGATCTGGACAACTTTGTAAACTGGAGTAATAGAACTTGGATGAAATTTAATAGTGCAAAGTGCAAGGTCATAATCTTAGGGACTAACAACTAGAATTTTTGCTATTAGCGGGGAATGAGTTGGAAATGACAGAGGCGGAGAAAGACCTGGGTATATTAGCTGATCACAGGATGACTATGAGCCGCCAGTGTGATGCAACTGTGAAAAAGGCTAATGCGATCCTAGCATGCATCAGGGTAGGTATTTCCAGTAGAGATAGGGAAGTGCATTATACAAGGCACTGGTGAGACCTCATCTGGAATACTGTGTGCAGTTCTAGGCTCCCATATATAAGAAAGATTAATTCAAACTGGAACAAGGGCAGAGAAGGGCTACGAGGATGATCTGAGGAATGGAAAGCCTACCTTATTAGAGGAGACTCAACGAGCTTGGCTTGTTTAGCATAACCAAAAGAAGGCTGAGGGGAGATATGATTGCCTCTCTACAAATCCATCAGAGGGATAAATACCAGGGAGGAAGAGGAGTTATTTAAGTTAAGCTCCAATGTGGACACAAGAACAAATGGATGTAAACTGGCCATCAACAATATTAAGCTTGAAATTAAATGAAGGTTTCTAGCCATCAGAGGAATGAAGTTCTGGAACAGCCTTCCAAGAGGAGCAGTGGGGGCAAAAAACCTAACTGGCTTCAAGACTGAGCTTGATTGTTTACGGATGGGATGGTATGATGAGACTGCCTACAATGGCATGCTAGCAGCACATATCTCCAAAGGCCACCCATCTGGGTTTTACCCACACAGTCTGGGTTTTGGCTTCTGTGTCTGGGTGCCATTTAAGGTTGCCAAGTGCCAGTTTTTGACTTGAAAGTCTGGTTGAAAAGGGGACCTGGCAACCCTAATGTAGGAATGTGTTGCTCCCTAATCATAAGCCTTGAAGAACGGCAAACTGTTCCCTCGGAATTGAGGCGGGAGTGACCTTGTTCTAGTGCCTATGTTTGGAAAACATATTGGCTAGCCTGATAGTACCTTTGCAGCTGGCTGTTCACGCGCACAATAGATGAGTTTGCTATCTTGTATAATTGCACACTGCGTGTATCCTGCCTGCCTTCTGAATGGGCAAAGATGTAACCACTAAGAAAAGTTGTAAACAAAGTAAGGAGAGAAATAAAAACCCCAGGAAAAGTTTTCCTGGGAGGCTTTTGGCTTGAGGCTTTTTGCAGGAGGCTTGTAAAGCCCTCTGGCTACCAACAAACCTGGCGTTCTGTTTCCTTTCCTGTGTCGTCACCACTGCAGCTGGTGACCCCGACGTGATACCCCTCTACTCACCGGCTGGAGATGCCGAGCGCGCCCGCGGCTGTTTGCCGCCCCTAATTCGTGAGTATGGGGGGGAGACTTTCCAGTGCCCAGAAGGAGCACGCAAGAGAGTTACATAAGATTATACGGCAGCGATCATGCATCGCTGTCCCGGTCGCTCATATTGAGGACCTTCTAAGGGAAATAGATCGCCAGTGCCCCTGGTATCCGGACCGCGGGTCTTTACAGCTTTTTGATTGGATACGGATTGGGATTACCTTGTATAATGAACCCCGTGCCCCAGTTCAGCACCTGCTGCTCTGGCAGCGTTGTAAGGAGGCGCTGGAGGGGTTCGGCCCCGATGGCCTTAAGCCGGTTTCCCCTTTGCCCCCAGGTGATGGGCCACCCCCCTCCTGCCCGCAGCTGACCCTCCCTGCGCCGCCGCCCGTGGCGGCGCCCCCATGCCTACCGGTCGGGCGGGGGGGCGCTGACGCCGCGGCGGTGCAGCCAGCGCGCAAGGCCGGTCTCTTGACCGGCGAAGAATCCAGCTGTGGGTTCGAGGCGTTCCCCGTCTCTTGGTGGGATAATGGAAATGGGGGGGAGATAGTGGATTGGGAGGCTCTCCCCTACTCGGTTCTGCGCGAGCTCCGCAAGGCGGTTCGTGAGACCGGGGTGCGGTCCACTTTCACCCTGGGGATCATGGAAGGTGTGTCAAACAGTTATTCCTTGCTCCCCCAAGATTGGAAAGACATGTGTCGCATGGTGCTGTCTCCCGCGCAATATGTTCTGTGGGACAGCAAGTACCAGCGAGAGGCGCTTGCGGCAGCAGCAGAAGGTGGGGGGGCCTATCTTGCTAAGCAGTTGTATGGCACAGGGCAGTTTTTGAGCATCCCCCAGCAGGTGGAGGGCACGCCCCGGGCAGCTTATCCCTGGTGGTCTAGTGGTTAGGATTCGGCGCTCTCACCGCCGCGGCCCGAGTCCGTGGGCGGATGATGGAGGGGGCTACATCTTAACCTGTGGGGCCGTGATTTATTAACGCTTTAATTGCCACCATTCATATTGATGATTAGGCGTACGGCCCTCCCCCTCCGTTGGCTTACTGAAGAGCCCGTATGGGTTGCACAGTGATCGCTTCCTCTGAAAAAGCTGGAGGCCCTCCAGCACTTGGTTAATGACCAGCTACGGGCAGGGCATGTGGAGGAGTCCACTAGCCCCTTTAATACCCCCGTGTTTGTAAGCACAAAAGACTGGGAAAGTTAATTGTGACCCTTTTTAAGTAAGAATCTTTAAGCTGTGAATAGCTTTGGATCTGGAAGCAAGCCAGAAAGCATCTGTATTAATGCAATTTTCTAACTAATAAGGTAGAAGCCACTGAAACCTGGGCTGCCTATGAAACAAATACAAGGAAACATTTTAAGCAATGACTGACTGCCCAGAAGGGGTAGACCTCTGTTCTTTTGTTTTTCAGATCATCAGAGAAAACGGATGCCAGCTAAACAGCATTCAATGTACCATGCATTTACTGGCACAATAGGGATTATTTTTGTGTTTTATGGCAAAAATTGTTGTTAAAAATTGCATACCAACAGTCTTTGGAAACAAGGACATGGAAGGTTAACCCACTCCCCATATTGCCAATGGGATCCTTCTGGCTACCTCAGATTTTTAGCCAGAGGGCTGGGGAGGGAGGAAAGCAATTAGACACCTGAGGTTGTACTGAGTGAACTCCTCAAAAGTGGGTGTGCTTGGCCCGGTTTGTTGCTCCAAAGCTCTGTAATAAAGTTATTTTACTGGAAGAGTGCAGGTTTCCTTTGTAGGTTAAGAGAAGCCAAGAAGAGAAGAGGAAAAAGCACAGAATGAGTTAACTGAGAGGAAGATACAGCTTGCAGGCTCATCCAAGGTCACAGCCAAAACTTGGCTGACCCCCAAGACAAGGGGGGGGCTTAAATGTGCCCAAGCAACTAAGATCTGCAAAATACAGACAATGCATTAATGAAATGTGTTAGGTTTTTTCTCACAGGAAGAAAAGTGCTACTCAAAGACCCTAGCACCCCTGCCATTAATTAAAACCAGGAGACTGAGTCTATGTAAAGTCCATCAACGAAAGACTGCTTTGGCTCCATGCTGGAAACGCCCTTTCCAAGTCCTGTTAACCACCAACACTGCTGTGAAGTGCCAAGGACTGACTGCCTGGACCCATGCTTTTCACTGCAAAAAGACCCCTCCACCTCGGGAGGACTTTCTGACTGATGATAAGCCTATTTCTCCTTCTAGTTCTGCTGTGCCGTCTGGACAGCAGGAAAAAGGAAAAAAAGACAAGGTGAAGTGCTAGTAACCTCTCCCTTGTCCACTGACAGACCTACTGTTGCTTTGAATTTCTCTAGAAGACACAAAACCACTACAGGGTGATGTGCTAGTAACCTCTCCCCTGTATGATGCTGAACCATGACTGTTTCAGGAAAAGAGAAGAAGGAACACTTGCTTATTGAAACCACAAAGTCCAGGAATTCCTGACTACAAGAGACATTAAGAACTGACCCTGGTGAAGAAACAAAGAATCATACATTGGCAGGAAGAAACCTGTGGAACCCATGCTTGGGAATGTGGTATTGATTGGATTTTGGGGTTTATTCTACAGGCTGCGCCCTGTGGTTTTGGATAAGTCCCTCAGCATGTATTGCCCCTGCCATTTCCTTCATTACACTATTACCCCTGTAACACATCCAAATACAGACAATGACCCAGAAGTTGCTGACAGAGATGGTATTGAATATCACTGAGGCTGGGAAGGCATTGCAGTGGGATCTAGCATGTTCAGGCTTGGCCCACTGCCCTTACAGACACATCAGGAGTACCATCTGATCTGTGGCCATGGAGACATACTTGAAAACTTTTTGGGTGGAAGTGCAGACGTTCTCAGTGCTCCTTCCAAGCATATGGACCGGTAGAGGGGGTGTGGGCTCCCACATACCAAATCCTGCCGGGTCCATGGGGAGGATGCATGTGGGATTGGGTAATTCACCAAGACATCTGGGAAATTAAACTACCTGGTATGCCCAGTTGATTTTAGTCAGTGCTCCTGGGATTACACCCTGACAGGACACTTACTTTTTCAAGCTAACGACAGCTGTGTGTATATTAAGGACACCACACTACAAGACATTTGGGTCCACCTGGCAAAAGTATTAAATCAATCTGATTTCTGCCTGGCCGTTGCCCCGAAAATGCAAGGTCTGTTAAGTACTTGCCTTGTTCCTGTCTGCAAATCACCCAGCAATATTTGGGGTGTGAGACAGTAAAAGAAATGCGCTGTTTTAAGCTTACTGATAATAGCAACCGCATGCAATAGCAAATTGATATGCTGAAATGTTATGCTTAAGCCATTTGCTAGGATGTTTTTCCTCCTTGGTGGAATTATATTTAGTTATAGCCACCCTTAGAGTGGATAGAGACCCTTTTATGGTATGAGGTCTTAGTTTTGATTTTTGGCGTTTTACTTGGCTGCTTTGTTTAATGCTTACTTAATCTAGTGGCGTTGTGTATGCTATCCTGTAAAGGTGCTTTGTCTAAACACCGCATATAAAATAAAACAGGGGGGGATGTAGGAATGTGTTGCTCCCTAATCATAAGCCTTGAAGAACGGCAAACTGTTCCCTCGGAATTGAGGCGGGAGTGACCTTGTTCTAGTGCCTATGTTTGGAAAACATATTGGCTAGCCTGATAGTACCTTTGCAGCTGGCTGTTCACGCGCACAATAGATGAGTTTGCTATCTTGTATAATTGCACACTGCGTGTATCCTGCCTGCCTTCTGAATGGGCAAAGATGTAACCACTAAGAAAAGTTGTAAACAAAGTAAGGAGAGAAATAAAAACCCCAGGAAAAGTTTTCCTGGGAGGCTTTTGGCTTGAGGCTTTTTGCAGGAGGCTTGTAAAGCCCTCTGGCTACCAACAAACCTGGCGTTCTGTTTCCTTTCCTGTGTCGTCACCACTGCACCCTAAATGACACCCGACCCAAAAGTCCAGTTACCGTGGTATAGGGGGAGGCACTGGGTCATTAACCTGCATTAATGTTCAGCCAGGGCCGCCTCCTACCTGCAGGCAGGCTCCTTGAGACAATCCAGCGAGTGATGGGGGCGGGGGGGAGGAGCAAGCGATGGGAGAAGAGTTGGAGCAGGGGTGGGACCTTGGGGGAAGAGGTGGGGCAGGGACGGGGCCTCGGGGGTCTGGTTACCATCCAATAGAAAGATGGCAACCCTAGACACTAGATAGGGAGGGCTCTGAGTTACTACAGAGAATTCTTTCCCAGGTGTCTGGCTGGTGGATCTTGCTGAAATGCTCAGGGTCTAACTGATCACCATAATTGGGGTCAGGAAGGAATTTTCCTCTGGGTCAGATTGGCAGGGGTTTTCGCCTTCCTCTGCAGCAGAGGGCTTGGGTCACTTTAAACTAGTGCATTCTCTGTAACTTGAAGTCTTTAAATCATGATTTGAAGACTTCAGTAACTCAGCCAGAGATTAGGGTTCTATTACAGGAGTGGGTGTGGGTGAGGGTCTGTGGCCTGCAATGTGCAGGAGGTCAGACTCTAGATGCTCGTGATGGACTCTTCTGGCCTTAAAGCAGGGGTTCTCAAACTGGGGGTCGGGACCCCTCAGGGGATTGCAAGGTTATTACAGAGGGGGTCGTGAGCTGTTAGTCTCCACCCCAAACCCCACTTTGCATCCAGCATTTATAATGGTGTTAAAAATATAACAAAGTGTTTTTAATTTATAAGAGGGTCACACTGTGTGAAAGGGGTCAACAGTACAAAAGTTTGAGAACCACTGTCTTAAAGTCTATGAATCTATGAGACATAACTCAGTGGTTCCTCAGAAGCATTGCAGAGCTTTGCATCACTGTTTGCTTTTGACCATTAAATAACTAAAAAGGACAAAAGACAGAATGTTAATTTAAAATGCTCTAGACAAGTTACTTTGCATCAATAATTGCAGTAGTAAAAGTTCAAGCATTAACATGTCAGTTATTTGCATTTCTATCTTTTAAAAAAAAATGACAACTACAATCCATAGTATATTAGAGGGGTTGTAAAATACAGTATTGCTTTGTGAGCCCTGCCATGGCCTCAACAGAGAACTGAAGTCCCAGTTTCAAGTTAAATAAAATATCATTCTGAGATAAAAACAACAAGGAGTCCGGTGGCACCTTAAAGACTAACAGATTTATTTGGGCATAAGCTTTCATGGGTAAAAACCTCACTTCTTCTGAGATAGAAACCCTTGAAAGCAGTTGACTGTAAACTAAATACTTTTCATTACCCCGGTACATTTTTACATGATTAGCATAAAACAAATCCTACTAACAGCACTGGTTTTGAATTTGTGGCCTAAATTATAACATCTTCTAGAAGACCATAACGTAATATAGACAAACTAGCAAGAGCTCCAGAAAGAAAAATTGTGCCTTTCTAATCTAGTAGAATTATTTCACCAAGTAAACACAATAGTGGATAAAAGAGTTTATATGTAATTTATTGAGTCCTTCCAAAAGCCCTTTCACAAAATCACTGCCACTGGGTGTACAGATCCTATTCTGGCCTGGCATGGAAATAGTTAATCCCTTTTCCTCTGGGAAGTGCCACAACTGTCTCTCATCACCACAGAGACACTCAGGATGAGGCAGAAACGACTCTGGAAAGGGGAAAGGACCGCCTCCAGCATAAATAAGAACTTAGGTGATGCATGGTGAGTTTGATGTGTGTTATTGGTTAATATAAAATGTGTGTTATTGTTTGTAGGTTGGTAGAGAGTTTGGAGAGAAAAACATTAGTGTTTTTTCTTTAAGGAATGAAAGGAACAATGCAGTTTATAAATTTCTCAGATGAACTGGAGATTTGGATTTTTTTTTTAATGGGGCTGTTCTGGCATTTGGGTGTGTCAGGAAGGAGTTAAAATTCAGCCAGCAAAAAAGACAGAAACTGCTGAGAAGCAAGGACATAGTTTCTGTCAATACATAATAACTTAGTTCAGCTTATCGGTAAGAAGGAACAAAGCCT
>NW_020664525.1:969910-980259 GCF_002925995.2 Terrapene triunguis | reverse complement strand
GCTTTTAGAATCCACATCATTGGAAGTTGTTAAGAAGAGGCTGCACACATACTTGCCAGGGGTGATCTAGGTTTACTTCATGCTGTTGCAGTGCTGGGAATAGACTAGATGACCTCTCTAAAATATAAATGTAGGGCTGGAAGGGAGCTAAAGGTTTCCAGTCCTCAGTGTTCAATGCAGTGATGTCCACTGGAGTCTGCAGACTCTGATAGAATAGTTCAGAGAGGGATGAACTGCACGACTTACCTACTGCTCCAGAAAGCCTCACAATACAACCCTTATGGAGGGCTCTGTAGCAGGAGAATAGTGCAGCAGACCTTGCCTACTTCACCTAGAAGCTGAGGGTGTTTGTAGTGGTGCGGAGACACAGCCTGCTGACATGCCTCTTTGGGGCATGTATAGGGGGACCTTGCTGTTGCATATACACCTCCCAGTGGGAGGAGGCCCCTTGAGGCCACTCTTGAACTAAGAAGGGGGTCCTATGCTACTGGTCCTGCCATTTTCGGAGGAGGCCACTGCCACTCAGATGGAGGGTGTGACTATTGTGCAGGGATAGAGCCACAAAGGGTCTTTTATAGTGTTAAGGACCCAAGGTAGCATTAATCCAGCCCTGCACACTTGCAGCCCAGGTGACCTGGAGCTATGCCCAGCACTTGTAGTTGATCTGCTTGGTCCCTGGCTGCCACTTTCTCCCCACAGGCTTCAAAGGTAGGTAAGAGTGGTCCTGAGAAGCCAGGAGAACTTCTGTCCTGCCGTCAGACTCTACCACTCGTGTGGCAGGGCAGCAAGCGTGTGCTGCTTATGTCAGGCACTCCCTGTTGTGGTGAAAGCAGCACAGAGGAAGCTGCAGCCAGCCCCTAGTGAAGCACAGAACAAAACATCAGGCACCTGGCTGGAGCAAAATGGCAGACCCCATGGCCAAACATGGAACTGCATGTCAGGTGAAAAGTCCGATTCCTCAGGAAATTCCATGATCTGAGCACAGAGCCCTGAGTACCATTAGCACAACCTCTAATTTAGGTAAGTAGAACAGAATTATCCTGCCTGTGGCAGCTGTCTCAACTGAGGGGAACTCCAGGTGTGGGGTATTCCCGTGCTGCTAGAGACTGACAACTCTGGTTCTTTTCCAAAGCTGCAAGCAGGCTAAAGCACCCATCCCAATACATATTTGAAGAGCTGGGCTATAGACAACAAAATGAAATTCAACAAAGACAAATGTAAAGCCCTACACTTAGGGAAGAAAAACCAAATGCACAATACAGAATGGGGGATAACTGGCTTGGCAGCAGCACTGCTAAGAAGGATCTGGGAGTTGTGGTGGATCACAACCTCAAAATGAGTCAACAATGCAATGCTGTTGTAAAAAAAGCAAATGCAGTTTTGGGTTGCAATAACAAAGGCATAGCGTGCAAGTCATGGGAGGTGATAGTACCGTTCTGCTCAGCACTGGTTAGGTCTGTATAGAAAGGATGTAGAGAAACTGGAAAGGATCCAGAGGCGAACAGCAGATGATCAAAGGGATGGAACGCAAGCCATATGAGCAAAGGCTGAAGGAACTGTGTCTGTTTAGTTTGGGAAAGAGGAGATTAAGAGGGCACATGATAGCGGTCTTCAAATACTTGAAAGGCTGCCATAAAAAAGATGGAGAAAAATGTTTTCTCTTGCCAGAGGGCTGGACAAGAGGCGATGGGTTCAAACTACAGCATTGCAGGTTTAGATTAAATATCTGGGAAAATTTCATAACTGTGAGAACAGTAGGACAATGGAACAGACTGCCTAGGGAGGTTGTGGAAGCGCCTTCACTGCTGGTTTTCAAGAAGAGGCTGGATAGCCTTCTATCCTGGATGGTTTAGACAAAACAAATCCTGCATCTTCGCAGGGGGTTAGACTAGATGACCTTTGCGGTTCCTTCTAACCCTGTGATTCTATATGGAACTTGTATATATAGGCTCCTGTTGCCCGGTTTTAATGTGATTGAGATCTCATCACTGTAAAAACATAAACTCACTTTCTTTCAATTTGTATTGAAACAATTACTGAAATACCAACAGTAACTTTATCTAGCACACTGGCTGCACTGCAGCCTTTTCATCATGGGTATGAAACTCTTATAGAAGACTTCTTAGATGCCAAGAGTCAGTGCAGAGAATCTGAACTTAATATATAATATCCAGAATAATTGACCATAGTCTCACATACGAATATGAACATCCCTACTGGAACTGCCATCAGCTGCTACCTTTAACACAGACCTCGAAGACAAACTAAAATGAAGTTACTATTTGCCCTTTCTCAACTGCTGCAGTTGCCTCCTTAGTCTAAGCAGACTAGCCATCTGAAAAACTCACTTCATGAGAGAATGTATTGTTCTAGAGAAGAGGAAGTCTAAGTCCATAGTTAAAACAGAGCTCCAATTATATACCTCCTCTAGCACATTTTTCTGTCCATTGAGTAATCTAGGAAATATCCCAGCCTGAATTGCTCTGGAATCCTTTCCCTAGTAGAAGTTATCTTACATGTCTTTTTTTGTAGCTTTCTCTTTCATAAATGTGTAATCAACTCCAGCTGGGCATGGGTCCACCGTCACATTTGTATTTGGTTTGCTCAGGTTTGTATATGACCTAATTCTATTCAGTAAGGCCGGCTTAACATTGCAGTTCTGGGAATGGCCTCAGCTGTTAAAACCTGGGTGTTCCTTCTGCAGTGATTAATTGTGGTTCAAGAATCATCTCTGGCTATGTAACATAAAATTAAGAGAGAAAAATATGCAGCATCAGTGACTTTCAAGCTTTAAACAAGCTTCATCCAGCAGCAGTTCTGTTCAGTTCCAAGCCATACCGTGCACAGTGGGGCCCTAAGACTTGATAGCTGGTCTCTAATGCTACCCATAACAAACAGCTCCACACACGGATCAGGCTGGAAAATAAAACAATACGTTTAAAAGGGACATATAGGAAAGACTGTTGAAGTGAGACACCAAGTTATTTTTGTAGCGATTGGTCTGGTCCTTTTTCCACTCTAACTTCCCTCCCATTTGTGGAGCAGGATTGGAAAACAACTTATCGGGCAATAATGGTTTACACAGATTGTGTTTCCTGAGGAAAGCAGATAAATTACTGCAGCTAGGGTGGATTATTAGCCCTAAATAAGCACTTAGAGCATGGCTAATAGATAGCATTGCTTAAATTCTAGCTGCTAGATCCAAGCACAAAGGGATACTGCAAATAAATCTCCCTTGTAGGCACAGTTACAGCACAGTCATCTTCTCCAGAAGTCAAGGAGGCTTCTGCATGGTCCAGGATCAATATCAGGGATAAAATGGAGACAGAGTAGGGTGGAAGAGTGGACAGGCCCAACAATCTGGATACAAGTAATATTGGAATTACCTGAAAGACATCAGGGCCTACATTTTAAAACAGGATTGAGTTTGGATACTGTGACAAAGTATGGAGAGTATGGAGCATGAGCGTGTAGAGATGTGCCCTTGGCGCGGTTCGCAGCTGGCTCAGATTGTGTGCAGGGGGGACGGCCGGGGAGGCTTGCGGGGCAGCGGCCCAATGAAAAGATCTGGAGGCCTAGGGTGAGTAGGGGGCACCAAACCGCAGGACCTGCTCGAGGTAAACCTGAGAGGCGGGCTGCCCTCACCTCCTGAAGTACGCACGAGGGAGTACGAAGGGGGGGAGCCCCATGTGCTGACTGAGTGCTACCCAGTCTCCCCGGTCATAGTCCAGGAGGTCTCCAATTCTGGTAACTCCTGCCAGCACCAACCTCTGGTGCACTGAGGAGGACTCTGCCACCTGCACACTGAGGTGTGGGATTGTGTAGCAGGGGCTCTGCAAGGAGATATAACCCCTCCATGGCCCCCATGGACCTGGATGCCAAAACCAGCTTCTAGGTGCGGAGGAGGTCCTGATAAAAGACCAGCAGTGCAGAGAGGCCAGCCAGAACTCCTGGAAGGACGCCATGACAAGCGAAGCTTCAGCTAGTGTGCTAAAAATAGTTGTATGGACATTGTCACCTGATTTCTCAAGCACATCTGAATCCCTAGTCTTGAAAACCTGAGCTCCGGGATAAGCTGCAATGGGGAGAGGAATAGCTCAGTGGTTTGAGCATTGGCCTGCTAAACCCAGGGTTGTGAGTTCAATCCTTGAGAGGGCCATTTAGAGATCTGGGGCAAAAATCAGTCTGGGGATTGGTCCTTCTTTGAGCAGGGGGTTGGTTTAGATGACCTCCTCAAGTCCCTTATGATTCTACCCAGTCTATGCTGCTATGGCCTTGAATATCCAGTGGCTTTTCAGCTACTGTATCTTGAGTGCCTGCTGCTTAATGTCTACACATGGCAGGTCCTATTGATGTCTTAATTTAAGGAATCATAGCACTGTAGGGCTGGAAGAGACCTTACCAAAGCTTACTGTCTTTCATCTGTATTTAAATTGGCAAGAAAAATTATTCTGAAACTATCTCTAAAGGGGTGACCTTAGGTGTCTGCAGCATTTTTTTAAACTAATTAACACAACACAAGATCCGAGTTCTAATGTTGACTTCAGTAGTTCTGTTTCAGTGATGCTAGACTGAAATTACTGGAAAATGGAGTATAAAATGAATACTAATAACAAATGCTTAGCTGATGAATGCATACATCAGAACTACAGCTCCACTGCTGTAGAAACAAAGTCACCAATAGTGTCATGTTGGCTTAATATTATTTCTGGCAGTAGCTGGGTAGCTGGTATTCCTATGGAGACTGTAAACCTAAAAAATACATCATTACATTATTGTACGTACATTACATTATTAACCTGAACAATTTAAGTTGCAGCATTTAAACGTTAGGATATTTGAGGCTTTCAAGTTAAACAATGTGCACACATTTTTCTTCGAGGAACATACAGTATTGATTGAAGAGAAACTAGAGATAGGGAAAGCTTGTCACCTCCAGGTAGAAAATGTCTTGCTCAGAAGGACCAGGAAACACTGAAGCGAACTATAAAGTAATACTAGGTTATTTAGTAATAGTATATTGCCTGTTCTTGGTGTGAATCTCTTCTGTTTTAACTTTTGCCAGCAAAAACGAATCACTCAAACTTCAACAGCCACGGAAGGCTGGTAAGCAGCAACATGCTCATTTCAGACTTCCATATACCAAGGAACTGAGTACTTGTTACCTGAGTGGCCCTTCACTAATAATTTGACTTCAAGTATGAAATATTCTAGAGGTGTCAGCTGGGCCCTCAAGCCTCTTCCGTGTGAAGGTGGAGACTTAAATTGATCTACTTTAAAGGCCTGATGAAACTAAATTCCAATTCATGGATACTGAATTACTCACACTGGGGTAGAAGTATTTAAATTATTGTAACAACGTTTAAAAAAAACTTTGCTCTTACAGCCCAACTCTTAACACAGATACTTAGGTTTGGAAGAATTAGATTTTTTATCAGTAAAGGTCAATTTCACAGCACACACACAAACCAACAAAAATATTTCCATCGATAACTGACACACACATTAGACAAGAAAGAAAAAATGCTGTTTGAGAAATTTACAGTTTATATTAAGGATATTCACTTTGAAGATTTTGACATGTGATGTTGACAATTTTGTCTTTTAATGGTTATAAACATTTAGCTTTCTGAATCTCAAGTCTACTGTCATTAATTTGTCTGTTCCCTGCCCATAATTTCCCACAACTGTGATAACTGAAATAGATTAAAAGAAAAGCTAAACATAAACATGGACATTGACATTTATTTTTAAAAATTGAATTCTGTCATGCCTACTGATCTTACTAGGGTAGACTGAAGTTGAGGCTTGCTGGCCTTTGGTTGTTCTGATGTTTTGTTTAGATTTTCTAACTCTTAGGGGATGCATTGCTCTAATCTACACGTAGCATCTTGTGGCCACCAACTTGCCTGTCACTCCCACATGGGCCTAGAATTGTTGACCCTGAGCTTGGGGGGATGTAGAGATGACATGAGGGTACTGAGCACCCCAGAAGGAGCTGGGCAGTGCCAGCCAGCCACAGCAGGGGGAACACGTAGAATTGCTCCAGAATGCTTGTGCCACCTAAACAGCCCCTATCTGCTAGACACATTGGTTATGCTTTGAAGGGTGGCACAGCCGCATAATTCCCCAATATTCTAGTGGTTAAATACACATCCTGGGTGTTGAAATCTATGAGGAGGGCCCTCAGAGCTGCTGTTTCTGAAGGACGCCTCCCTGTCGAAGCAACTCCTCTATCAGCATCTATGTCAGCATCATCGTAGGATACTGCAAAGGAAGTGTAAATTCTAAAGGGAAGGGAAGAAATGGCTAGGCATGAACAAACTGAAGCTACTTCATAAACAAAAGGGAAGCCTTGTTGACAACACTGGTATGTAATTAAAAGTTAAAACTGTACTTTCCGAACCATGCTTCCCTCTTTTCTTGAGCCAATTGATTAACTATGGCAAGTCTGAACAAATCTTCCTGTAGCAATTCTGAGCTTCCTTCCCCTTGTTCTAGTATACAAAGCAGTGACATAATAAGCGTTCTTGTTCCATGCTTAAAACTTGTGTATGATCCCCTCCCTTCCCCCAACCAGGATCCAGTGCCAGTGAAGAGCTCCTACTGTTTAACTCTCTTCGGCATCTCTAGAATTCTTTTTTTGTAACAGATGATGGCAGATTTCTACTTAATGGAAACATCCTGAAGGGGGTTTTCCGGATATTTGTAAGTGTGTCATGGGATCAGGGGTACAGCTAGCTATGTGGCTGGTATTTATGTAAATCTAAATCTTCTCGGGTAGATGACATTCCACCCCCTCAGAAATGCACCAGGTGCAATCCGATCAATCAAGGTTTTACCGTTCTGTTTCTTCAGGGGACATACTAACCCAGAAAAGGCCTGGCACAAGATCTAGTTCAGTGGACACTTGGGGATCCACTGTAATAAAAATATTGAGTAATAACAGTTTAATAAATCCTGAAAATATTAATTGGCATAACCTGTTTGGAATCTCAGCACTAGTTGTTTCTGGGTACCAGAAACAAGAGGTAATTCTCAGAACAAATCTCAGATCTGAGAATATTACATCTAAAACTGGAGTGATGCAAAGCATACTGTAGCAGCCATCTTTCTTATCTTCCTGACTAGACCAGGAGGTCTCTAAAGCTTTTATTGATGCCAAATAACAGAACTAGATACATTGTCATCTTTTGGAGATCAACTTGAGCCTTGATCCAAAATCACTGGTGGATGAACAGAGTGGAGAGACTGGATAAAGTAAAAGGCAACATGAAATGTTTAGACCTTCCCAATGGATGGAAAGACTTTAAATTAACATTTCTAGATCAGAGCTCTAGAGACTGCGAATCATGGAATTAAAAACAAAAATAATCCATTCTACAGAAAGTGGAAATCTTCCTTAATAAAAGTCTTAACTAGGCTAGTTTTAAATAGGCTACTCAGCACTCAGCTACTTAGATGACATATAGTGGATTGGATAAAGGTCTATGATCCTCAATTGGGGGGTTAATATGGAAGCTGTATTGCAGTCTTAAGTCCTTACAGATAGAGTGAATTACTAGCCTCTAAAATGGAAAACTGTTTGGTGTGGGATGGTAATTTCTGGGATGTATACAAAGAATGTGTGTGGGGGGTGATATGTTGGGGTCTCCTCATAGCGGGGAAAGGATAAAGCTTCATACCCTCTATTTACATAAACATAGGTGAGATGCTAGTGTGTCTGGCTTAGGGAAATTGAAGGGTGATCACTGGATTTATGGTTTATTACAATCATCTGTAACCCACTAACCCCCTCTTTTTGTTCTATGACTGCAGAGTTGTTAACAGGCCACTCAAACTTGAATGGTTCCCTTACAGTGTGTGCTAACTACTAATGCTAAACAAACTGTTCCACCTTGCATTTTGCCGTGAGGCTCAGAGTACCTTTCCCAGACCTGAAGAAGAGCTCTGTGTAAACTCGAAAGTGTGTCTCTCACACCAGCAGAAGTTGGTCCAATAAAAGATTTATTTAAGCCACATTTGTTTCTCACCCACCTTGTCTCTCTAATATCTTGGGGCTGACACATCTACACTGAACTGACACCAGGGCAGACATGCATGTAGAATCTAGGAGTCACTTGTTGTTGTGCTGTCATTTACAGGGCTAGATTAAGACTAAAGATGATCTGGATTAACCCAAAACTGTAGGGCATATTTGGAAGTGACTTGTGTATACTCAGGGATTAAAGTTGAAATTTAAGGCTCCTTCTATCTTCATTCAGTCATAATTTATATTTTACTGGGAGAGTATTCAGAGCTATCATATAAAAAGAGACAAACATTTCTGAGGTGAGGTGTGAATCTGTTAAGAGATGGGATTACATTGCCTTCAAGCATATCTAACTAAGGCACTTTACCCTGCAGATTACTACTTCATGAAAGAAACAGTGATAAAACACAGCAATTAAATATTGGCAAGCAAGAAGTCTAAACTTTGTCCTAGCTTTTCCAGTAGAGACACTGCAGTAAAAGGTTGCCTTCTTCTTTTCTGCTAAAAGCACTGTATTGGCAATGACACTAAAATTCAGCGGTTACCCATCTATTGGAACAATCAGTAAAAAAAAAAGTCTCAAAATAAATGCTGATTGGACTAGTTTTTGACAAACTAATGATGCATTATGAACTTTTGGCAGTGAAATCTGGATCCAACTTGAAATAGACCCATAAAGGGGATAAGCATATGCTTAAAACTTTCGTTAACTTGTCCCTCCCAATAGAAAATAACTTGTCTTGCTGTTTGACAGGTTAGATTCTGAAATGTTAAATTTTGAAAAAGTGTCCTTACAATTTACTGGTTCCTGTTTGCTCTTTACATCTGACTTTCTGGCAGGCAGGTGGTGAGGAGCAATTTTCCTTGTTGATCCTTACAAAGTAAATAAAACATGAAAAAATAACAGATCACATTTGAAAAATCCACACAAATAGTGGATGGATTGAGGCAGAAGGATGAGCAACTTAACAGTAGATCCAGGGGTGAAAGTAATTTACAGGACTTACCGGTACTGCCGGAGTCCTGAGGGGGCGTGGCCTCATCCGGAAGAGGCGGGGCCTCTCAAGATTTAAAGGCCCTGGTGCACCGGCTGTGGCTGGGAGCCCCAGGGCCTTTAAATCAACCCGGGGCTCTCAGCTGCAGAGGTGGCTGGGAGCCCCCGGGGCTCAGGGGCAAATTAAAGGGCCCAGGGCTCCAGCCGCCGTGGAGCTCCGGGCCCTTTAAATCCCCACCGCAGCTCCGGCTGCCAGAGCTGCGGGCGGGATTTAAAGGACCCAGAGCTCCTGCCACTGTGGGGAGCCCTGAGCCTTGCCGGGCTGGTGCTGGGATTTAAAGGGCCCGGAGCTCCTGCCGCTGTGGGGAGCTCTGAGCCCTTTAAATCCGGCCCCAGCCCAGCTGCCAGAGCTGCGGGCGGGATTCAAAGGGCTCTGGGCTCCCCACTGCAGCGGGAAGCCCAGAGCCCTTTAAATCCCCACCGCGGAATCCGGTGCGGTCTGGCATGGTGTACTGGCTCTTGCCGGTATGCCGTACCGTACCGTACCGGCTTACTTTCACCTCTGAGTAGATCTCACTGCAAAAGATTGGTAGGGGTGTGGCATCCAAGTTAACATATATTGAATCTGCAAATACCGAAACTTTACCAAGGAAAGCTTTCTCCACCTGATCTAAAGCCTCCTGAAATCAATGGAAAGTCTCGCATCAAGCTTTTTATCAGGCCTTTATATAGAAGTTCCAAATACAGTACAGGTGTCTGCATTCATGTATAGGGAAGCCTCTAACTTCCACAGACCAGTGAACTGTCACTTACACTGGTGAAAAACAAATGTGACTTAAATTCAGGTGTGGTATAAATAGGGGCAAGTGGCTCAACTTCAGTGCTGGTGAGCTTGAATCCTATCTGAAGTTAAATCAGGGGTCTCAAACTCAAATGACCACGAGGGCCACATGAGGACTAGTGCATTGGCCCAAGGGCCGCATCACTGACACCCCCCTCACTGCCCCTGGCCCCGCCCACACTCCACCCCTTCCATGAGGCCCCACCCCTGCCCCGTTTCTTCTCCACCTCCTCCTCCAAGCGGTTTTAATAACATATATACACTCAGTAAAGCCCCCCCCACTGCACTGGGCTACACCACCACTCCCCCCCTGCTCTGCCTCTTCCAGGGGTGGCAGGTTTGTAGAAATGTTGGTGGTGCCCAAAACCTGCCCCCCCCAAACTCCGCCCCCACCTGCCTAAGGCTCTGGGAGGGAGTTTGGATGGGGGAGGGGGTCTGGAGTGCAGACTCAGGGATGGAGTTTGGGTGCTGGGTGCAGGCTC
>NW_020664525.1:949121-964910 GCF_002925995.2 Terrapene triunguis | reverse complement strand
GTCTTCACTACGGGGGGGGGGGGGTCGATTTAAGATACGCAAATTCAGCTACGCGAATAGCGTAGCTGAATTCGACGTATCGCAGCCGACTTACCCCGCTGTGAGGACGGCGGCAAAATCGACCTCTGCGGCTTCCCGTCGACGGCTCTTACTCCCACCTTCGCTGGTGGAGTAAGAGCGTCGATTCGGGGATCGATTGTCGCGTCCTGACGGGACGCGATAAATCGATCCCTGAGAGGTCGATTTCTACCCGCCGATTCAGGCAGGTAGTGTAGACCTAGCCAAAGGCTTAGTTACAGGAAGGCTTCAAGATTGGAACTGCAGTAGGCCTCCTTTTACTAAGTGCTGTACAAGTGAAAACTGGTAACCAAAAGGAGGAATGAGGGGTACAGTCAAATAGGGTTACAGTTTAAAAAAAACCCCCAATCTTCTAGTAAGTCTGCCAGAAGTAGACAGGATGAGACATAATAAAACATGATGGGAAAAGAAATGCTGAAAGATCTGTAGGAGAGGATAGTGTCACTATGCATCACTAAGATTGCTTTAATAGCATATTGCAGCCTTTGTTATATACGCAACATGAACATTTTATTCTAGGCCACTATGCTCTGTATCCAAAAGGATTAATAAGCTTCCTAGGCTAAAGCATAGCTCTTCATCGACAGGGCATATAAAATCTCCAGCATTGTCCAGTACTTAGTAGGTGCCAAGGTTCTTTGAAGTGGTTTCACTTGTACAGTCAAAAACTGATCTTAAGCAGTGTTTTCTGAAACGTGACTCCACCATCTTGCATGCTATCTAACACAAGCTGGCTGCTTTAATTAGTGAAGTCAGTGAATCAAAACAAGCTAAGAGGCTGCTAAGGGGTGTCAAAATAGTGGGAGGAAAAGCAACAGGGACCTTGGTGAGCGGAACTGATCTCAAAGATAGAAATGACAGCTGTAAAACAGTAGAGTGACTGAGTATCCTTGGAGTATACAGGGGAATCGAGGAGTCTGCAAGACCTAGTTAGAATCTGAAACAGAAGAATGTAGTAGACCTCAGGAAAACAAGTTCAGTGTTAGGCTATTTGGGACTGTAAAAATCCAACTTGACTGCAATAATCATTCCAAATGTATAGAGGGAAATGGCTGTATCCCCAAAATGATTTATTAGCTTAACTCCAGTCTCTGTGTCCCAAGAACACATCATGTATGCTACCTAGCTAATCTGTGGGTCAAATGTGTCAACTATTTGCCAGCAAGGCAGCTGGATGTGAATGAGAAGGATCATTGGGTGCTGTTAGTCTAAACATCAGCCCCCACTGACCAATGTTCCTATTAGTTACCCTCTGCCTACAGTGGATTATCTTGAGAGGCAGTGTGGTTTTCATGTCTAAAGCACTGAACTCAGCTGTGGGTTCAGTTTTCAGCTCTGTCATAGGCTACCTATATGATCCTGTGCAGATTACTTAATCTCTATGCCTCAATTCCCAATTTGTCAAATGGGAATTGTCTTATTTCTCATACTCTTGGTCTGGCCTACAAAGCCTAAAGCTTTCTGGGACAGGGGCTGCTTTGCACCGGCTTTATGAAGCAGCGCACCAAGGTCCAAAACCCTGATCGGTCCCTCAAAGTACTTTCATATACAGATTGCTAACATAGGGCATCCTCTTGCCCTCTCCAAACAGAGGTTCTTGTCCCGGCTCCCTTATGAGCTCTTCAGGATGCCCTTTCAGGAAGCAGCCAGTTGCTCCAGAACCCAGGATTCTGCCCTAGTTTCCAGACAACAGATGGTGCCTCTTACAGTGTATGTAGCATTGGGAGCCTAGGTAAAGCTGTAAACTGGTTTATTAACCTCCAAACTCAGCTTCCAAATTACAAGTGGGATTCCAAAGCAGACACGAAGTTAGTAGATGACTAGTCTCCACGCTTCTCTCTCTCAAACACCTAACCAGGCATTCAGCATGATTGTAGCAACTTTCATTGCTAGTGTAGCTGGTGGGGTAGCCATAATGGCTAAGCCTTATTGCAGAGCTGTGTGGGGGAGGTTGCAGTGTGCCTGCCTGCACTATTTCTAATTTTAATTGGCCCTGATTAGGGCTGGGCAAAATGTCTTTGGATGAATAGTTTAATCACCCAAAAACCCAAAGTTTTGTGTTGACTGAATCTATTTGTGAAGTCAGGTCAAATTCAGCAAATAGTTTCAGCCAGAAAATGAACTTTTAAAAAAGGCAACATTTTAACATTTCAAACAAAACATTGACTTTTTGTATCAAAAGAGTGTCAAAATTGAGTAGATTCATTTTAAAGTACAGGTAAAATGCCAAAACAAGACCAAACCCCAAAACTCCTCTGTGATGAGGTGTCCACCCCACACAGGACTGAGGGAAGGTACGGCCAGGTGGGGTTAAGGTGACCCCTTAGGCCCATTAACTCCACAGGCTATGCCTGGAGCAGGAGTCTGGGAGCAGGATATTGATTAGGAACAGACTCAGCTGTGCAGGAACAGGTGGGGCCTATAAAGTCAGGTAGCAGGCTACAGCCTTGGCTGCTGAGAGAGGGCAGTTGCTTGTGGGGAAGAGAAAGGAGTGTTTGGGGGCTCCTAGGAATGACTGCACCTGTTGGGATCCTGGAAGTGGGCAGATGGAAATCACTCACTGGGAAGGAGGAGACGTGTTTGGGGGTTGCTGGGAAAGGCTGTAGGTAGCCAGCCAGCCAGCAACAGCCCCTAGCCTTGCTCTGGAAAGAGGGAGGGGGGTTCTTAGAGCTGAGATATCAAGAGAGAAGGGGAGCCAGCATAGTAGGAAGCAGCCCAGGGAGGGCAGAGAGCAGAAGGTCAGAACTGTTGAGATGAAGATCCCTGGACTGGAACCTGGAGAAAGGGGACCCTGGGCCTGCCCTGATCAGCCACTGAGGGTGTGGCATAGGACCAAGGTAGTGAATGGGTGGGCTGCTGATGGACTGACCCTGGAAGGGGGAATGCTCAGTGACCTAGTTGGAGGCGTAAGTTGTGAAGAGGACACTGTGGGTCCTGGAGTGAGAGGAGCTGTAGACCAGAGCGGGTATCACTGCGTGCAGACTGCAGATGGGGGTGTTGGTGTTGAGAGCTAGTCCCCAGAGTGACCAGGAAGAGGTGCCAGACAGGCAGTGAGTGGAGCACCCTGTGACACCCTCATTTTGTATTGTTTAACAAGTTTGTGTTGGATCTTCTTGGTTCAGCTGCTGAACTTAAAAAAATAAAAAAAAATCAAGTATCCACTCAGCTGTATCTCTGACTTCTGAGTACCTCAGTATAAGGCTTTAAAAATGAAAGTGGGTCTATATAGAAAGTTATATATATATATTTTATATATTCATTCTATATATATATATATATATATATATGACAGACAGACATCTGGGATGCTGGTCGACTCCAACATCCTGTGACTTAACATCTTTCTTCAGCCAGCTCAAAGTACATGTTTGTTTTCTGATCTAGGAGAAAGTAATTTCACATAAATGATTTTGAACTTGCTGGAGAGAGATGTCAGGAAGTTTGATTGACCTAGTAAACCCCCACCCCCAAAACCAAAGCAACATCTGGGAGGGGGTGGCATTTACACTACAGCAGTAAAAGTTGAGCATACCTAGAATAGAGCTGAAGAGCCTTTCACATCTGTAAGGCACTGAGCCTCAACTTCTACACCGAAAGCTGCTGATAGCTTAACTCAGGGGTAGGCAACCTATGGCACGCGTGCCGAAGGTGGCACGTGAGCTCATTTTCACTGGCATTCACACTGCCTGGGTCCTGGCCACCGGTCCGGGGGGCTCTGCATTTTAATTTAATTTTAAATGAAGCTTCTTAAACATTTTAAAAACCTTTACTTTATATACAACAATAGTTTAGATTTCTTATAGAAAGAGACCTTCTAAAAAATGTTAAAATGTATTACTGGCATGCGAAACCTTAAATTAGTGTGAATAAATGAAGACTCACCACACTACTTCTAAAAGGTTGCTGATCCCTGGCTTAACTGAAACACAGAGGTGCAATTGGTAGACATTTGACATGGTTAATATTCAGCGAGATTTCAGATGTCTTGTCAGACCCAAATCCTGACTGTTAGAGACAATTTATGACCTGTTAATGGGAGTCATTGGAAGACTTAGCAGTGTGAAGGACGAGTGTGGCATTAACACGGCAAGTGGCTATGCAGTTAATGTGCAGTGACTCTACTCACAACAGCAGGGATATGTCTACAGAGGAATTAAACACCTGCTACTGGCCTGGGTCAGCTGGCTTAGGTTTGGGCTGTGGAGCGGTAACATTGCTGTGCAGGTGTTTGGGTGCAGGCTGGAACCTGGGCTAATCCTGTAAGCCTGAGTCAGCTGACCCAAGCCTGCTGTGGGTCTTTAATGCCAATATAGATGTACCCTAAGTGCCCTGTGGGTAACCTGCTTGCCTGTGATTTGTATTGAACGTTAAGATTTGGGCCAAAAACGGTCCCTCTGTGGTATGTACAGCGCCTAGCACAATGAGGCCCTGGTTGGAGACGTAGACTATTATTGGTTCAGAATGTGGGCTTTGGTAGGGCATGTCGCAATGGTGTGTGGTTCTGGGTGGGGGAGACTAGGTGCAAAATATTTGTGCCTTAGAAAGCAAACTTTCAGTGTTGGTTTCTTATGACTGCTGCTGAATTTATGGGGGAATTCTTAGAGTAAGTCGAAGTGGAGAAAGGCTTTAATAGGGCTCAGGAGAGTGGGACTGAGGGCTAAGAGCCTTTGTGCTCCCAAACACCACATAAGGAGGTGCTAGGGCAGGGATTCCTGCCCGAGTTGCCTGTAAATGTACTGCTTCCTGCAGAAGCACCAGCCGTTAGTCTGGGAAGGTGCAGCTTGCCTATGGCAGGTGCCCTGACTGCCATCAAACATCAGGCTGGGGGGCGGATTCCTGTGGGAAAAGGGGAATCAGACCATAGTGTGCGACGGAGACTGTACCTGTATGTTGTTGTAGGGTGGGCCACTGGAGAATGTGGGTTGAACAGGGTGTGGGAGGGGGGGAATGGGACCACAGGTACTGAACTGTTATGGAGCATCACTGGCCATGACCTACACCTCCTGTTTCCCTCTGGTTACACTCATCTCTAAAATATACTGTAAACTCTTCAGGCCCGGGGCTGCATGTTCTGAAGCACATAACCCACTCTTGGCACTCTCCGGTCCTGTTTCTGTTCAGCTCTTCTGCAGACTGAAACTGTGCAAGACACCTGTGTTGCCCAAGGCATAAACTACTGTTATGACCCAGCACACATGGAGTACACCCTGGGTTAAGTTAGAGGAGTTGTAGAAATTTCCAAAAAGGGGGCTGGGTGCTTGAAATAATGTCTGACAATGTTATGGAGAGAAGGCAAATAATTCTTTTGCTCACCTTGAGCCAAAAAGGCTCCTAGCGTAGTTCCTTACTGAGTAATGGATTCTTTGCAAATAAATACAATCCATCTGCTTACTCTGTGATCTCCCTACATTGGCCATTTCAGGCTCTGACATTTTTTTCCAGTCAGAAATGCACTTATACAGGAGCTGCTGTTACGTTGTAACTTACTCCAATCTTCACAAACTAGGGGCCAAATGGAGCTTTTAGTCCTTGTTATGAAGGGGTAGTGCATTGCCATGCTGTGTCAGAAGCTGCCCTGGGAAAGAATTGTGCCTGTCACGTTCTCCATTGCTTTGGGGTGGAATGGAGGAAGGAATTCAGCCAGCCCTTGACTGAGTGCAGGCTATTTTCTGTCCTTGCACTAGTTCAGTGGTTGATTGGTTGGTGCATTGTGGTGCAGAGCTATGACTCTATTCCCTCCCCACTTTCTCCCTGATCAGGTGCTTGGGGTTCTCCTCCAGCTGAAGTGCAGGGAGTGTTAATGCAGCTGTACAAGTGGCTAATGAAGTAATGCTTTTGTCACTTTGTTCCTCAATAACAGAAGATAGGCACATGATTGAACCGACAAGCCTTCTCAATAGATCTATTGGCTTCAGTTCAGATTGTGTGCATCAGTAAGTACTCCACATGTAAAGGTTTGCCACTTCAGGCTCATAAAGTAGTAACTATCATTGCAGCAAAATAGGTCTGAAGTAGTGGTACACATGTCATGTGATGTCTTCCTCATCCATTACTAAAGTTGGAAGTTCTCTGTAGATTTTATCCAGCCACCAGGTGGACTGTACTGGAGAACTAAGGAATCTCAAGGATGACTTTAAAAACTCAGATTCTCTAGTGTCTTACACACAAAAGCCATTGGTTTAATTGCTAATAAATACTACAGGACTTCCTCAAGGGAAACACCCACATAGCTGCATTAAATCATATTGGAACTGTAGGCTCTCTGTTATTAGTTAATCACAGTTAACTAGTTAACTTCCATCTCCCTTTTAAGAGGTGCAGCACTGGATGTGGCTTGCAGAAATTTGCATAGAATGCTCTGTAGTAAGTGCTTTTTGAACAATTTTTTACAGCATCCTAAATGTTACTTCGATTGTTGGAGTAAAATACACTAACTGTCCTTGTAAAGTAAGCACAATTAATATCACGGCAGAAAATATCCATAAGCACAGAGTTCAATTTTAACTTATGGTTTCAGACTCTGTCTGCAGCACAATATTTTGCCACTTTTTTGTGGCATAGTTTCTAGTTCCCACTAATAGAACACAGAGATGGAAAAGACATGTCTAATTCATCTTCCTTCCAATGCAATGTTTATCCGAATACTAAACTTTGTAGTGCATTGTCCAGTGTAGTTCTGAATGTCTCTACCAAAGGGGGTTTCTACCACTTTCCTCATGTGAAGAGTCTGGAGTTGGAATAGCTGCCAGTTTTGGCTTTGTATGATCACAAATTGATTTACTGCAACTAGAAAGGACTTTAACTGGATGTAAAGATTCACGAAATCAGTCCAAATTAACTTCTTCTATCCAGTTTTAACTCCATTCCCTCTGTCTGCACTCGTGTAGTTTCTACTCACATCTTTGCTTCTTAGTCAAACTATATATGCTTAGCTTAATATTTCTTTCTCAGCCCTTTCAGCACCCTTGCTTTTTCTTTTTTCTCCAGTCCATTAATACCCAAACTGATTAGTGTACTTGCATCACAAATATATAGTACTATAGGGAAATGGAAGAGGGAAGTGATTATTCCCCTCTGTTCAGCACTGGTGAGGCCACACCTGGAGTATTGCGTCCAGTTTTGGGCCCTCCACTACAGAAAGGGTGTGGGCAAATTGGAGAGAGTCCAGTGGAGGGCAACGAAAATGATTAGGGGGGCTGGGGCACATGACTTATGAGGAGAGGCTGATGGAACTGGGCTTATTTAGTCAGCAGAAGAGAAGAGTGAGGGGGGATTTGATAGCAGCCTTCAACTACATGAAGGGGGGTTCCAAAGAGGATGGAGCTAGGCTGTTGTTCTCAGTGGTGGCAAATGATAGAACAAGAAGTAATGGTCTCAAGTTGCAGGGGGAGAGGTCTAGGTTGGATATTAGGAAAAATTATTTCACCAGGAGGGTGGTGAAGCACTGGAATGGGTTACCTAGGGAGGTGTTGGAATCTCCATCCTTAGAGGTTTTTAAGGCCCAGCTTGACAAAGCCCTGGCTGGGATGAGTTAGTTGGGGTTGGTCCTGCTTTGGGCAGGGGGTTGGACTAGATGACCTCCTGAGGTCTCTTCCAACCCTGATATTCTATGATTCTATGAGTAGGATGCTGCTCTAATGAAGTATATGCAGAGTATGTGCTGTCACAAGTTTTACAATGCCAAAGAGCTATAGCTAAAAATATGAAGGTAGCAGGATTCTTTAGGTAAGAACACCTCAAGTAATGACAATGGAGAGAGGACCTGGGGTGGGAGAGGGGAAAACAATCTTGCATGAGTTGTAAAGCTGGTCCAAGATGCAACTTAGTTGAAGTCCCAGATTTCAGTAAGTGTCAGATGCCTATGTAACAAAGGGTATAGTTTTTCCATCAGACATACATGTAGCTCTTACTGAAGCTGCTGGAAGCTGTCTGTGTCTAAGTCAAAGTATAAATTTTATGATGCAGATAATCCTACAAATGGAGGAGTCATTGTGGAGGAGCCTTCTTTACAACAGGGAGGATCTGGTAAATCAAAGCATGAACTTGCTATTAAAATTAATCAGACTTATTGGGTGAAATTGTGGTGCTGTTGAAGCCAATTGCAAAATTCACTTTGTCAATGGGGCCAGGATTTCACTCATGGACATTTCTATGGAGCTCAACCCCAGAGTACGTGAGTATCTTACAAACACTACTGCTAGGTGAGAGAGAAGGAAGTAGCTTTGTCTCCAGTATACTGACTGGGAAATGGAGGCGTGAAGAGATGAAGTGACTGAACCAAGGTCACACAGGAAGCTTGTGGCTGGGCTTCACTCAGATCTACTGACTCAGTCCCGTGTCATAACCATATGGCCAGTGTCCCTCCCTCCTGGGAAGGAATAGGACCAGTAAAAGAATACTAGAGGAATACTTCAAAAGTCAAAAATAAGGGGGGATTTGAGAAATCTGAATAAGGTGTCTGAAGAGGAAATACTAAAACCAACTGTCAACACAGGGCTAAATCTCTCCTGGTGGAGATAATGGGGGTGGTCTGACTTGCATAAGATCAGGATCTGGTCCTCAATGATTTTCATCCCTGTAACAGCAGAGTGTGGCCTATTTTTAGCCGATAACATTTTTGCTAGTCATTAAGAAGAAAACACTTCAATACATGTTTGTGCTTCATCTGCACATTATAGTAACAATCCATGGCTAGTCAGCAATCATGCGCATTCAATCTCTTCCATTTTCACTGTTTAAATGAGTTTTATGTGCTTCCTGAAAAACGGCATGATGCAAATGACATGGAATAACATTCTATCAAGCAGGACTTGAAAAGCAGTGTTCAGTGTGCTCTCACTTCCAGACACCCTCTCTAAAATCTCATCGTCTTTCCTTTAATTATGACTCAATCAGTTATCCTTCTCTGAGCACAACTGTCACAGCTGACAACCCTGCCTGTTAAATCTCTTTGCTGCTTTTCAGCTATCTAATTCATTTCCCCCAGCCATATGGTTGTCATGGGGACTTAACCTCTATTCCCAATGGGGCTTGCATTTCCACAGGCTTGCAGCCATCGTGTCTGACCACATACAACTTAGGCAAGAACAGCCACCACATATTGAGAAAGCAGCTTGCGCCTTTCCTGATCCTAACATATGCAGAGAAGATAAATGATGTCCGACTGGGGTGGGGTGGTGTAGTGTGAGGGAGGGCACATGTACTGGCACTTTCCGGAGGAATAATCTCACACTGAATTCAGAATTGACTTTTGGCACTGCTGTAAAACCCTTACCCTTAGTAAAGTGGAGTGTAAACAATGTAGTAGGTACCTGCAGTTCAAATATAGACGGTTAAACACAATACTATCCCTTGCATCCATTAATCTCTAGTTCTCTACAGCTGCCTTAAATTTTGAGACTGTAGCCCAATTTTGCTCAAACTGAAATAGCACTGCAGTAATAACCAAGCTTCAGCCATCAAACCAGAGGCATGAGCAGAGATACTTCATTTCACTCCCCTCCTGGGAGATGCAGGCTCCTGATGTGACCCTCACGCTTGGCAGAGCTTTCTGCCTTGGAATTTTGCAGACTCTCTTACCTTCACTAGTGGTGAATTTATCACCCATGTGGGAGAGGGGGAAAGGAAGGTCATGGTGTTAGAGCACACTTATTACTTTCATGAGTCAACCTACCAACTAATGCTACCTATTTTTTTTTTCTTTTGACAACTGGTCCATTTACGTATTCAGCTTAGAATGCTGGAAAGCTTTCCGGTCACACAATGCTAAGATAATGGATGTTCCTCTAGTGGAATTCTCAGTCTATTTTGAATAAATCTACTTAAATAAACACATTTCTTACACAAGTGTTTAAATAAATAGGGTGCCAGTGGATGGCACTGAAGAATACTTTGCATAGTTCCTGCATGTTGGGCCAATAATTTGTGTGCACTGCAAATAGCTTCCGCAGACAGCTCTTAAATGGAGCAGTCAATAGCTATACTGTAATGCAGTGCCCCCAAATACCAGTCTACTTTGCTACCACTACATCTACAGTGCACAGCACTGGAGGTAGCATGTAGGGTATGTGTAACTACATGCTGCATTGAAAGGGAAGTTGGCGCCAAGCTGCAGTGTGTAGCTATGTGTGTCAGTGGAAGGTTCTGGCGGGGGGGGAAGGCTCTGGCAGCCCCCTAAGGCGGGGAAAGGCTCCAGCAGTGTGGACTGTGAGGCACTGCTTGGGCGTATAGAAAGCTGTGTAGGGTACATACCCACAGGGTTCAGGTTTCTTTACTTGCCTAAGCAGTGCCTCACTGTTTACACTGCTGTGTATACTTGTGCTGGAGGGGGGTGCAGTGTCTGTACTCTACAGCTGTGCTAAGATTTATGCAGTGCAGATGTACCTTAAGGGTAACAAAGATGCAGCAGTGAGACAAGCTGAAGTATAATACGGTTTCCTTATTGCTCCAAGCGCACACAGCTTTGGTGAATGGTGCTAGTTTCCTCCTATAGCTGCTGCTGTGGCTAGAAGTTGTACCATGACTCTGAGTGGTGCGGATGGCTGACAGCCCTCACGCCTATTAGGTCCAGGCAGTCAGTAGTAAGCCAGGTGTAGCAGGCTAGTTGGCACTATAGCTCTCATGGCACCAGGCAGCACATGGGAATTGCTGGGAAAAGCAAGAGAACCATCTTTGTGGGGGGAGCTCCCTGCATTCCATATACAAATATAAAATGGATCGGTGACAAAATCCATGGAGGCCTTCGTCTTAGTATTCAAGTGCAAGTACTTGTCTGAATGCAGTTTGAGAGGCTAGAGATGCTGACGCATTCAGGGATAACACACTTGGCTCTGTAAGCAGGCGCATTTCCGGCTAGGCTCCTTCTTTGGAACTGGTGCTCACTTAACCCCTGTAGCTAATGACAATTGTACTTTCACCTTGTGCAGCCTGCATTTAAAAACTTACACTGAGAGGCGATGTTAATTGTGTTAGCCTAGCTCAGATTTGCACACCCAATCTGATCTGAGTGTGTTGAGTGGCTTCTTTACCATTTCCTTTCCACCCCTCTTTGGAATGTCAGCGCATTAAAGCAAGTACCCTGTAGTGGTAATGTCAGTGTCTGAGCACTCCTCAAGAATTTTTCCTTTGTTGCATTTCAAATTATCCTACCTTCTTTACTAGGCTTCACTTGTCCTCTTTTTCCAGTGAGGCGGTTAAAAAAAAAAAAAAGGCACGGGTTCCTGCTGTTAGAAAGTGCTGGGACTCCATTCCCGTGAGCTCCTGCTGACTTTGATCAATGCCTTAGTACTCACCACATAGGGCTGCTGTTGATGAAGTTCTCAATTCCCAGCAGGATCTTACCATTACAGAACAGAACCAGAAGCAAGATGTGCACAAAAAGCAACAAAACTGTAGTGACCCATTGACTTGCAACCACGTTTATTACACTGAAATTCCCTTTAGTAGGGCGTATAACACCTTCCTTTGAAGATCTAGCAATTTAACCCGATAATTTCCAATAGGCTTCATTAGACTTTGTCAAACCAAGGTAAACTCTGGCAGCAATGACTTAAATGAAACTGTGGCTAATTCACATGCACCCCATCATTGCAAAATTCTGACAATAAGGAAAAGATCCAGCCTCCTTTTTATGCCTGCTGGATTTGGTTTTACAGTTTGCTTATTAATTACACCTACACAGGGTACATGAAATGTCAATCTTAATGATCACAATTCAGATTAGATCTTGCATACATATGCACATTTAAAAGGAAATGATTACATCAATGTAGTTTTAAACCGCTTGTAATTTAACCATTACAAAAATGAATTTGACTTGACAAAAAGAATGCGGCTTCTCACCTAAAGAATATATACATGGTTTGCTGCTGCCACCAAGCATTTGTATTTTAGTCACATCTAAGATGGGTACAGCGAGCATGATTAATATAATCATTATGAGAATCCCATGAAGGAGGCCGGGTAGATAGCTTGGATAAGAACAGTAGGAAAAGCCATCGCATGAGGGAAAGGACCTCACGGAACGGTTACCATCCGAACCTTCTTGAGCAGCAGTGTCCGAAGACTAAGGCTGATCTTTTCAAGGTCTGGAGGATCCCAGTTTCCAGTCCTTTACATTCAAGGAGCGCCTGCCACCTCCAGTCCTGGAGTGACATTTAGGTTGGCGTAGGTCTTAGTTCAAGAGAACCCCGCAATTCTCAACGCAATGGAGGGCGGTTTGCTGCGAACCCGAAGGCTCGGCTTACATTTTGTTTTTCAACACCGGTGTGTTGGCTTCTCCCACAGGGTGTTTTTCAGCCCAGTCACCCTGTGGGGCAGGGCAGCAGATCCTCTTGGTCACCACCATATAAGCTTATGCTCAAATAAATTTGTTAGTCTCTAAGGTGCCACAAGTACTCCTGTTCTTTTTATCTAAGATCTTGTGTGCCAAGCCTAACTTTTTTCTGCACCCTGTTGAAAAAAAGGAAGACAGGGCTGATTGATTTAGTGTAATAACGTAATAACCTTTCAAAGAACTATACTTGCTGAAGTTCTCTTGCTTTTTCGTCTGGAGAGACATTCTTTGGAAGAAATCACCATTCATCTTCACACAGTACCAGTTTGGTGCCCTGATAGTAGCAATGGTGTAGTTAGTTGTAGTGTCAGTATCTTAATGTGTAACTCATATGGTACATGGGTACAAGTGATGGGTGGAGGGTGAGATTGTCACTTAGGCATAGGGCATAGTTGGGAGTTGAAGAGCCCTGGGGGGACAATAGAAGGCATTGTTTCCCAGAGATCCTGGACATGTAGAGGCTGCATAAGCACAGTAAACTCTTTGTGGGGTGCAGTCTACACCTACCTGTCTACTCATGGCCTTTGGTGTGAGCTGTTCTGTGGGAGTAGAGCAGGAGTATTCTATGCTCTGCTCCTGGACTGGAATTCTATTGGATCCCTCTGGGGGATATTGACAGAGCTGTTTACTCCTTCCTCTTAACACTACACACCCAGGCACTAGTGATGTACATTGTAGCACCAAGCTAAGTGATGCAATTATGGCTGAAGTGGCACTTTCGGTTCAAGGTCAAGATGGTGTAGACTGAAGAACAGACACTCTAAAAACCAGGGGGTATCTGCCCTGGACTTGGCTGAGGAGCCAAAGAACACAGTTATCTTCAAGCATTGAAACAGTATTTCAATGATGAAATATACACTCTGCACTTGTTTACGTCTGCCATCTATTTAAACCTGACTCAAGGCCAGAGTCTGGTTCATGACTTGCATGTAGTCAAATGAGGAATGTGTGCTTTAATAACACCATGGGGAGCATCTAGCTGGAAAGTCAGGCAAGGGAAAACAAGTCATAAATACCTACATGCTATAAAATACACATCTTAGAAGAGGATGAAGCCTATTTAATTGGGTGTCTCAGTGCAGGATACTGCAGGAACATAGGAATGAATCAGGGCTTCAGGTAGCTGACCACGCATGGTGCTTACTAGTGTCTGATCACGGCAGCAGTATCTGTGGAGGTAGTGTTGGCTAGGATAGTAAGCTTGGGAACCAGACCTGGGTCCTGGCTCTGCCACTAACCTGTTGTGTTAGGAGCTGTGACATCTTGCACAAGTCACTTTTTCTCTCTCTCGCTTAATCTCCTCTCCCCCATCTCTCATCTATTTGGGTTTTAAACTTTTTGTGGCAGTGACTGTCTTGCATCTCTAAAGTGCCTAGCAGAATGGGGTCTAGACCTTCGTTGGCTCCAGATGTTACTGTGATCTAAGCAAACTGGCTGAGCAAGCACTTTGTTGATGGATTTCTTGGAATTGCTCTGGGCGGGGGGGAGCATAGAGAAATGTTAACAGCCTGTATTCCACTTAGCTTGATTCTAATGCTCTAGGTCCCTGTTAAAATGATTTATTTCTAACATGAAGTTACAGCCGGGTTGGTAATACTATTGAGAACAAACTGTGGTTGGCCATAGGATGAAGGGCTGTTAGGTGTGACAAGAGAAATCTGAAAGCTATCGATTTATGTAGTCCATCACTAAACACTGCTGTTGCATACACAGGCTTTCTTGCCGTACAAGAATACAGAATGTCAAAGGTCTTGCTTTAGGACTTGAGAATGGGTTAGACCAATGGTCCATCTAGCCCAGTATCCTGTCTGACAGTGGCCATTGAGGGGGAAGGAACAGAACAGGGCAATTGAGTGATTCATCCCCTGTCATTCAGTCCCAGCTTCTGGCAATCTGAGGTTTAGGGACACCCAGAGCATGGGGTTGCAGCCTTGCCCATCCTGGCTAATAGCCATTGATGGACCTATCCTCTATCAACTTACCTAATTCTTTTTGAACCCCTTTAT
This sequence comes from Terrapene triunguis, assembly GCF_002925995.2. NCBI lineage: Eukaryota > Metazoa > Chordata > Testudines > Emydidae > Terrapene > Terrapene triunguis. Next base: position 950,492 of record NW_020664525.1, on the reverse strand, counting down.
ACTTTTGGCCTTGGCAACATCTCGTGGCAACTAGTTCCACAGGTTGACTGCGTTGCTTGAAGAAATACTTCCTTATGTCTGTGTTAAACCTGCTGCCTATTAATGTCATTGGGTGACCTCTAGTTCTTGTGTTTGTGAAGGGGTAAATAATGCTTCCCTATTCACTTTCTCCACCCCACTCATCATTTTATAGATCTCAATTATGTCCTCCCTTAGTTGTCCCTTTCCTGAGATGATAGTCCCCATCTTTTTAATCTCTCCTTTGAATGGAACTGCTTCCATACTCCTCCTCATTTTCATTGCCCTTCTCTGTTCCCCTTCTTTTTGAAATGTATATGCTGTAATTCCAGTGCATATTGTTGTGGCTTTCATAATCTAGGTCATGATTCTGGAACCCATAGGAGCAATTCCCTTTCAAGTGGTTAATGGAAACCAAATCATGTCTTGCTGCCCTCTCATTAGTATGGTTCTCCCACTGGAAGAACTTAATCTCAACCAGGTGGCTTTACTTCTGACTTGACGGCATGTTGCAGTTTTGATCAAATGACCTGTTCGATGCCCGTGGCACATAATAGTTCAGGCCCTTGAGGGCTGCAAACATCGGTCAAATTCTGGTTGTGTTGGGCTTGGTGTAGAGGTGGCTGGCTGGTGCTTAGGGGCCAGTGATATACCAGAAGTCAGACTAGATCTGGTGGTCCCTTTGGCCTCTGACTTTGTGGCAGATAAGAGCTAGAAAAGGCCAATTATCACTCTTGTCTTAGTGTGAGGGAATTGTACTTCACTCTTGGGGGTTCTCCTGTTTCAGTGACTAATTTTTAAATTTTTTTTTGGTAGTAATACAGAAAATAGCATTTAATTGCCTTGCCAAGTAAGCATGACAAGAATTCCTCCGAACACATGGATAGATAGGTCTGGCATCTGATGGGGGGTAGTTCAGGGATGGTCTTCTTTCCTTCACATTGGTGCTATTCCACTGAAGTCAGTAGGATATCATGGGTGTAACAAAGGGACAAATCCACACCATTATCCCAAATGAAAAATCGCCCAGAGGAAATGGGTAGGGGGGAGGGAATTCCTTCCATCCTCCAGACCATGGAGATTTTTTGAGGCTTCCCTGTGGAAGCTATTCCAGCCTAATGATTAAGGTAGCCTCTGCTACCCATAGCTCACTTTCTACAACAGGATATGTAACAGTGTAATCTCTAGCCTTGGCCGTCCCTGCTCCGTGGTAAGTTCTCCTTGCAATATCCCATGTAGGGAACAGTGTATTTGGACTCCATGTATGATGCATGCTTGGCTTCCCCAGCACATCTTAAGCTTTAGAGCAGGCCTGCACAACTCGTAAAGCGGCGAGGGCCATATTACTCCAAA
>NW_020664525.1:907408-919121 GCF_002925995.2 Terrapene triunguis | reverse complement strand
GGCAGCCCCCCCCCCGCCCGGGGAGCCGTGCGGCAGCTCCTCACGCCAGCTCACCTCTGCTCCGCCTCCTCCCCGAGCACGCCATCGCTGCTCCACTTCTCCCGCCTCCCAGGCTTGCGGCGCCAATCAGCTGTTTGGCGCCGCAAGCCTGGGAGGGAGAGAAGCAGAGCGGGGCAGCGTGCTCAGGGGAGGAGGCAGAGCAGAGGTGAGCTGGGGCGGGGAGTTCCCCTGCGTGCCGCCGCCGCTCCCCCCTTACTTGCTGGAGGTGGCCCTCCCCGCGCCCCCCTGCCCCAGCTCCCTCCACCTAAATGCCGATGACGACCGGGGCAGCCGAAGATCCGGCCGCTGTGGTCGCCACCAAATATAATGCCGCCCCTCAAATGCTAGTGCCCTAGGCGACCGCCTAGGTCACCTAATAGGTTGCACCAGCCCTGCCTACCAAAGCCCAACTGCTCACTGGCAGGAACTTAGAACTGTAGTCACTACTTGGGTCTCTAGCAGTTCTATATTGCTGCTGCTGCTAGCAGAGTTCTGAATCGCTACTGATAGTGGTAACTAGGGTGACCAGATAGCAACTGTGAAAAAACGGGACAGGGGGTGGGGGGTAATAGGTGCCTATATAAGAAAAAGTCCCCCCAAATGGGACTGTCCCTGTAAAAACGGCACATCTGATCACTCTAGTGGTAGCCAGTCACTGATCACCTTTGGAAAAGAGTCTTTCCAATCTTGTAGGAGTGGTCCAAGTCTGGCAGCAACATTTCTTTAAACTATGATCCATTCAGAGGAAGAGCAGCTTGAGAGGAGCAGAAAATAAGAGGACAGAGGGAGGAAAAAATAGGAAGATGCCTATACAAAACTGAGGATGACTGAAAGAGAGGGAAAAGGAGTAATACCCCAAGCACACTTGGATGAGTGTCCAATTTAGCTCTTGTAGCATGATACAAGCTGAAGTGGCAAGATAAAACTGCAGAAGGGAAATCAGACACTAATATGTGTTGCTGAACCAGAGAGTACTGCTTGGGGATTTTTTGCTGTAGACTTTGCCTGCTATAAGTGCTTTAGATCACTGTTGAGGAGGAGGGGGAGTTCATGAAAATAAATGAACATTATTTCAAAATCCAACTAGCCCTTCTATGTAAATGAGAAGAGTTCTCATCCCTGTGTTGGACTTGCCATCTTTCCTCAGGGGTTAACAAACATAGTTCAGTTATGATATTGGGGAATGGGCTAAATTATCTACTGGGACTACCTGGGAAGCAGAGGAGCCCATCAGGCCCTATAGGCTTAGGTTGACTTCCATATTGGGGCAGGGAGTCAGTCCAGTCAAGCCAACTTGTGTGGGCACATTCCACACCTGCCCAAGGCTTGCAGTTTGGGGGCAATGCCCTCTACCCTCCAAACTATGCCCAGGGTTATGTGGTAAATTTTCATTAGTATGAAATTCTGCACTATGCTCCCTGCCTGCCTACTGGCAGACAAGTGGGTTTGCCTCTGCCTGTGTAGCATGTTGGTACAACACGTAAACTCTTTTGGAGCAAGAACTGGGTGGAATGCCTGGGCTACGTGTTTCTGTATCATATCCCTTTAAGTGTTTTAAGTGAGCTCAGAGGGTGCAGCTCTGGAGGGCAAAGGTGTGGTTGGCCCAGAGTTGGGAGCTCCTAGAACACTCCAGCAGTGGGGCTTGTGCAAGCTCTGTGGTGGAGTCCATTGAGGTTTAATAAAACACCCTGGTTTCAAATAGCGCCCTGGGCTGGTAGTGTAACACTCTTCTCCCCAGGAAGAGGAGCAGCACACTGATTGTTAGGGCTACTGCAACCTAGAGATAAAATCTGTATTGATTTAAATAGGAGCTGGGTTGGGCTATGCATCATCAGTGATGGTGAACCTCAAGCCTGGCTGCCCATCTGAATCTTGAATCTTGATCAAGCTGTAAATCATAGAACTGGAAGGACCTCGAGAGGTCATCTAGTCCAGTCCCCTGCACTCAAGGCAGGACTAAGTATTATCTATACCATCCTGGACAGATGTTTGTCTAACCTGCTTGTAGCATTGTGGACTCACCCCTGCGGCGCCTCCTGCTGGTTTCTTCCAGGAATTAGCTCTCCAGCCTCCGGAGCGCCCTCTGCAGGCCAGTGTCCTGCTGCCTCTTGGCCCCCCATGTCCCTCCCAGGACCCGGTGCCCCTTTATCTGGGGTGCTGCCCCCTGGCAGTCACCCCTTTCTTTTTGGGTCTCCCCTCCCCAGGGAATCCCCACCCACTATCCCCACCTCACCTCAGTTTAAGGCCACTGCCAGTCATCATCTAGCCCCTGCGCCCTGGGGCAGACTGCAGCATCAGCCTACTCATCACTGGCAAGGGGGATTTGGACCTGCTGCCTTTGCCTACCCCTGGGCTGCCCTCTGCAACCCCCAGTACCCATTGGCCTTCTGCTAGGCCGCAGCCTGGGGCTATCCAGGCTGGAGCCTCCCCAGCTCCTCTGCCTTTCCCCAGCCCTGCTCCACTCAGGTACCTTGTCTCTAGCTCCCTGCAGCCAGACCCATCTCCCTCTACAAACAGAGAGAGACTACTGAGATCCTGGCTTCCGGCCTCTTTATACAGTCCAGCTGGGGCCTGATTGGGGCGTGGCCCAGCTGTGGCTGTTTCCCCAATCAGACTAGGGTTTTCTCTCTCAACCCCAGCCCTCTCCAAGGGCTGTCTTTAAACCCCTCAGAGCAGGAGTGGGTGACCACCCCGCTACTCTGCTCTTAAAAATCTCCAATAATGGAGACTCCACATCCTCCCTAGGCAATTTAGTCCATGCTTAACCAGCCTGACTGTTAGGAAGTTTTTCCTAATGTCCAACCTAAACCTCCCTTGCTGCAATTTAAGCCCATTGCTTCTTGTCCTATTCTCAGAGGTTAAGAAAAACAATTTTTCTTCCTTCTCCTTGTAACAACCTTTTTACATACTTGAAAACTGTTATCATGTCTCCTCTTAGTCTTCTCTTTTCCAGACTAAACAAACCCAATTTTTTCAATCTTCCCTCATAGGTCAGGTTTTCTAGCCCTTTAATCATTTTTGTTGCTCTTCTCTGGACTCTCTCCAATTTGTCCACATCCTTCCTGAAATGTGGTGCCCAGAACTGGACACACTACTCCAGATGAGGCCTAATCAGCAGTAGTGTTGTAAGCAAGACACCAGAGGCAATTCTTCTGCTGTACTCCGTGCTGATTAGGCCTTATCTGGAGTAGTGAGTCAACAGTATAATGCTGTTGCAAAAAAAAGCAAACAGCATTATACTGTTGACATAATCATTGAAGACCTCCTGGTTAGCCCGGGTGGTCTCTTGCCATACTTCCTATCTTTCCTACACAGTGGGATAGTTTGCTCTTGTGCCCTTAATAATGTCTCTTTGGAAAAACTGCCAACTGTTTTCTATGGTTTTTCCCCTTAGACTTGCTTCCCATGGGATCTTACCTACTGACTCCCTGAGTTGTCTTGTAAGGAAGCTTGATCATGTGGTGTCAGTACTTCTTGGTTTGGGTTGGGTTCAGCCCACTAACAAAAAATTCAAAACTACTCGTTAACACATAATTAGTGCATCATGAGTCAAACCAGACTTGATGATAACCTGTCTGTTCATTCCCTTTGGGGCACCTGGCATTGGCCACTGTCAGAGGACAGGATACTGGGTTTGATGGACCTTTGGTCTGACCCAGTAGGGCCGTTCTTATGTCCTTTTGTTGCACTTCTTGCATACTGATTTCGTGGCAGGACACCCTGAAAGTCTGCCTTGTGACCAGGATTGCTGCATTTGTAGCATTAGTGGTGTGTAGCAGGGTAAAAGTATTGTGGATGTAGATTTAGGAGCTTTGCGGGTTATAGTCTCGTATTGGACTGCATTGATCTCTGCAGGCTCAAAGACATCTGGTGTCACAAAAAGTGACTTAGCACAGTGGATAATGCTTTCCACTCACCAGGTGGCTTCTATGGCTTTCTCCAAGGTAGGGCCTTCCATTATAAAGAGTCGTTCTCAAATCTTAGAACTGGTCATCTTCATGACAATTTGATCTCTGATCATTTCATCTGTGAAACTAGGAAATTAACAGGTTGCAATGAACTCACATACCGCAGTTATATAGTGGTTGGGCTTGAGGCATCTGTGCATGGGAATAGAAGCTGAAGCTTTCAGCAACATTTGTTTTAATCCTCTACTAATCAGCCGTGGCTTGGAGGCAGCATCATATGGAGTTGTATCTTGTTGTTAGCCAGTAGCTGGAAGGAGATGCTTGAAGACTTGTTTCCCTGCAGGATGAGGAACTGAAGCAGTAAGGCTTTCTACTGTCTGGAGTGTAAGTAGTTTCTATAGCAGGCATATAGCTGCTGAAGTAAGACTTGCATCATTACCATGTGAAGGATCTCCTGGGGTAGGGATGAACAATGATGGAGGCAGAACTTGCATCATGGTAACAAGTAAGGAAGCAAGCTGGAGACATCTGGTGACTTGAGCAAGAAAGGTGAAGAATCAGTTGGTAAGAAATGCTGGCCTTGTAAAGCTGTTTGTGATGCAGCTGGGGTACTCAGAACTGGCTGGGGGAAAAGGAGCACTATGAAAAAATAGGCATTGCTTCTTTAAATTTCTCTTCTCAGCAAGTTGCAGTCGCAGATAGCAACAGGCTTTAGGCCTGTGGAGTTTCCCTGTGAGCAGCAAGTCACAGCAGCAGGAACCATGAGGTACTTGGATAAATTAAATTTCTGTTTCTCTCTGGTTCTTTCATGCTCATCACCAGTGTGGGGGTTTATTTGTTTTGTTTTTTTTGGTACCTGAACCTCTTTAAGGAAGACTCAGGAAGCTTGACAATAGCAAAGATGAGGTTTATTCCCCTCGCTCTTGCACAGAGCTCTCATTCTTCCTTCTCTCTCTCCGCTCCCCCTTTGCCCAGTGCATCCTGGGAATTGTAGTTTCCAGACTCAAAGCTAGGAACCACCTGAGGAAAAACACAACTACTTCTGTTTGTATCTGCACCTCGCTAGACACAACACCAAGGCTTGTCCAGTGTTGCCACTGTGGAGAACTGGTACTGCTTGACTGTAAATCGCTTTCTGGTGCATAAATCTATTTAAATACTGGAAGATCCCAAACCCCACAAATTGATGATGAATGTGAAAAGCAAAAGCACTGTAATGTTCTTGTGTTCCCACATTGTACTGAACTGCTTGAGGCTGGCTTGCTTGTTTTAGGGTTGGTTGTGGACCAGCCTGGTCCATGGGGTACCTGAGTAGCCTCAGGGCTGATGTAAAATAACAGCTGCCATGGCCCCAACGAGTCATTCAGGCAGGCGAGGATTGCCAAAGCATTAAGGTGCTCTTGCTATGCATGTCTTGCCTGTTAGACGTCTCGGGTGAGGAGACCCTACATCACACAGAAATACTCCTTGTGCTTGGCAATCAACAGTAGCAAGTACCAGGTTACTGGCATGAAGCAGATTGAATCAGGTTGAAATCTGCCCTTAAGTTCTTCCCTTCATGAGTGCTTAGAACCTCGGCATTGCAAAACCTGCATGGACTCCTCAGGTTAGTAGTAACATGCAGTGATCCGTCACTTATTCATTGTTAAATGTGCTAGGGGTATTTCAGCTTTCAGTTTTCATCCCTCTGTGTCCATTCAGCTGTTTCTGAGTATTAGCCATTCCTCAGATAACTTTCTTAAGAACATAGAGCCTTACGTACATGAGGAAATAGTATTCCTGTTTATACGTGGGGAAACTTGGGCATGGCAGCTAACCTCTGCTTCCCCAGGTGGCCTCTAATTTGAGTGTATAGCTTCTGAAGTCTTACCGCATTTGAAAATCTAGCCTGAATAGGTCTCGGTGATTTTAACTGGCTTTCTGGGTGCTCGAGGCTTTGGAAACCATGTCCAGTGTTTTGGATTTTAGGATCCCAAAATTAGAGGCCACTTGGGCAAGTTCGCTGCCAAGGTTTTAAAAGCCAAGAACAAAATTATTACCTCTGATTATTAAATACATTGGGGATTGGCTAGTTTCCTAGGGTTGGGAGGTGATACTGCAGAAAGCACTGTCCTGTGGAGGCCAGAGCTGAGTTGCTGGGAGGTACCTTTTATGATTTACTTGTCTGCCCTCTCAGTATGACAAATCCACCCAACACTTATCATATCTGGTTTCTGATTGTTCCCTGGGACAAGCAGCCATGCTAAGAGGCTAAAGGAAACATCTGAGTTGAGATGGCTGAGACTGAGCAGAGGCTGGGGAGGTAACATGGGGCAGGCATCAAGTCTGTCTGACAACTACAAGGAGGTGCTCGGGAGATTGGAAGGGACTTATTCAATGTGTGTGGCAGGGAGAGGGAGGGAGGTGTCCTGCTGTATGGTTGGACGAGAGAGGCTGTAGACGAGCTTACTGTTGCAAAAGAGGTAAGACTGCAAACATCAGTTTGTGCCTACCAGTTTAATGCTGCACTTGAATGTTTAGTGCTTAGAAAGTGGAACTTGTTCACATCTATTTATCAAAAGGATTCCTGTATCAAAGTACCGCTGCCCTTCAAGTGGAGCAATGTTTTGATCACATTCTGGAGTGACTTGCCAAATGTTTGTTTATAAATCAGACATGCAGGAAATGAGTGAGCTTCCGTTTGTGTAAATTGATCGTTCTCAACTTTACATACCACAATCCCATGTCATAAAACTTGGTAACCCACCTCCCATCTAGCACTGAAGAGGACCTGGATCAGTTCTTGACCCCTGAGATGTTAATACATGATTAAATTTAAATAACCATGCTGACTGAAAGTGGTGCCGGGTTACAATTTGGACTAAAACGAGAACTTGAAGCGGTTTGGATCGATGTCCATAGATGTTTTTAGCTTCTAGGCTGCTTCAAACCCAGCCCAAACTGGTAGTGATAGGTGGTGCCTATTTGTTTTGCCTCCATTATAGGAACAGTCTGCCAAGTTTAGTCCCTAGGGGACACATGTCCACATGATAAAAGGTAGGTGGCACTAATGACAAAGGTGTCCAGCAGAGAAGAGAAGAGAACTGAGTGGGCATGGAAAAGAGTTTGCTTAGAGTAACGAGGCTTGCACTGATGTGACTGCGTTGGTGAAGCTACACCCACACAACCCCCCTAATGTAGACGCCATATTGGTGCCCGTCACAGCAATGACAAAAGTGTAAGCCGTTAACCTGGTGCAGCTCATCTACACTGAAGGCTTGTGCCAGTGAAACTACATGGGTACAAAAATACCTCAAATCAAGCAGGCTCTCCCAGGCACTGAAGCACTTCAGGAGAGTTAGTAAGCTCACACATATTGCCTGAGCTGTAGCTGGTACATCCATAGATACAAGAATCTACTGTAGTTGATCCTGACAATTTCCTTGACTTTGAACTTGGCTTCCCTTGAACACCTTTTGAAAATAATTATAGGTCCCTAAAATAAAACACCCTATTCTTTGTATGAAGCACTTAGTACGTGAGCAAGTCATGAAAACAAAGCTTACAGGAGCTCTGAAAATGCGCAAGACACAGATCATGCTTCTTAGCCTTTTTTTTTAACTGTTTTTTGGCATGGGAATAATAAGCTTCAGCTCTTTGTATCTATCTTGTTTTCTTCCTGTGGAATTCTCAGCAAATAGCCTGGGTTGGAAGCTACACAATTGTAGTCTGTAAAATGAGAATGGGCAAAACAGGAAAATAACTTTGGTAATGAAAAGATCTCTGTTAATGCATTCATGCTATTTATAGCTTTGGTAGTGGGAGCTCTCCTGCAGAGTCTTTCCATAGAAAGATATTAGCTCAAAATTGGGCTTAAAGTCACAAGCAGCTTAAAAGGAATCTTTCTATTTATAGAGTTTCTTGTTTTCACTAGTTGGTGTTACTGTGGAATTTTTCTCCTTGCTGTCTTAGTGTCTAATTCTGTACTGCAGGGCAAACTCTGTTCCCATTGTATCTTTCATATTGAAACCAGTATTTTATCAACGATATGAAACTGAACAAGTTGAAATGGGTGAAGGAAACAATTAGCTGATCAGTGACTTCTGTATCAGTAGCCTTTCTTCCATGTAGGGTACGTGAAGGGTGTAATGCCTGTCAGTGTAGCAGAATGGCTTACTATTTCTGTCATGGGGCATGAACTGATATTAAGGCTGCCCATGCATGAAGTAACTTGTTAAAATAATGGTGCCATTGCTTATAGCTGTTGTGTGCTTGTGCAGTGGCATACAAGTTTCTGTAGAGTTGGCAGACTGCCTTCAATCAATGCTAGCAAATCTGTGCTTAGGTGGTCAGTAACCTACTGACCAACCTCCGAAGGACTGAGGCTTGGGTTTGGATCTTAATCAAAGCTCTAGTATCTTGCCTGCTAAACTATGCTAACCTCCCTGGTAATACCCCATGATTTTCCAACAGCCTAGACACCCTTACCTTGGTATAATAAGAAGGTAGAACACTTCTCTGCTCCAGCCATGGCAGACCACTGCATCTCTCAAATCTTGGGGGGGCACCTGGCTAGCCTAGTCAATGTCCTCCAACTTTGAGGGTAAGTCTTTAGGCTCACTCCTCCCAAAAATTGACATCTTCTGGGGTGTGGATGGCCTATGTACTCAGCAGTAGAACCCTTAATAGTCCTCTGGGGACTGCACTGGCTGCAGAGAGCTCTTCTCCTAGAGAGTGGAGATTTGTGTTGAAGTAATGAAATGTTTAATTACTGACTGGAAAATCCTGATCCAAACCGCATAGAACCTTAAAGCTTCAGTTCAGGTTTGAGGTTCTTGGTCAAGGCTAAGAATCTGCCACTTCACCTGTTGCTAGTGGTGGAGAATTGGGGCTTGTCTAAACAGCGAGTTGCTCCGGTTTTGCTTCTGCTGATTTTAAACTTGTGCACACCGATGTGTGGACTTGGCTTTACCAGGACAAACTTACTGGATGTAACTTACAAGTGCAAGCTAAACAGATAAACTGGTGCAAAACTGTGTGGTCACTATTACATTGGTTAAAACAACTTAACTAAATGTGTATCAATACCAAGTTGAACCAGGTAAGCTATGGGTGTTACCAGGCCCTAATGTTGATGAAACCAAACACCCAGCCAAAATGTGGCTTTAATAATCAGGAGTGTTGAGGCAGGCAGGGTTTCTGATGTGGTGGGAATGCACATAGGGATAATTACTGCAGCATAATACAGACCCTTGACTCGGATGAGCAGGAGGTGTGAGAGGAAGAGGGGGACACGTACCTGGTTAATATGGACTGTGAGGAGACAGCCTCTCATTTCATCGCATGTCTAAATGTGCATAGTATTGCCAGCTCCTGGTGTCAGATAAAATATCAGGCCCCGCAAAGTCACAAGTGGCTGAAAAATGATTTTCCTGAAAGTGTCTGGGTCAGGAGCGGCCAACCTGAGCCTGAGAAGGAGCCATAATTTACCAGTGTACATTGCCAGAAAGCCACAGTAATACGTCAGCAGCCCCCCATCAGTTTCCCCCGCCCCTGCTCCCAGCGCCAGCAACCCTGCTGATCAGCGCCTCCCCCTCCCTCCCCACACCTCCTGATCAGCTGTTTCGTGGTGTACAGGAGGCTCTGGGGGCGAGCAGGGAGGAGCAAGGTCACGGCAGGCTCAGGGGAGGGGGCAGGAAGGGGTGGAGTGGGGGCAGGGCCTGTGGCAGAGCCAGGGGTTGAGCAGTGAGCACCCCCCGGCACATTGGAAAGTTGGCGCCTGTAGCTCCAGCCCTGGAGTCGGTGCCTGTACAAGGAGCCGCATATTAACTTCTGAAGAGCTGCATGTGGTTCTGGAGCCACAGGTTGGCCACCCCTGGCCCGGGTGGTTTTTTGCCTGCTGGGTTTGAACAGTTGGGGGCATTTGGGTAACACTTTCTAGGTTCTCCATAACCATGAGGGCTAATAACTTTTACTTAAAGTGAAATCCACAATTCTCCCAATTGCAGAGTTCCAGAAATGCCAAATTTTGGAAGATTTGTGACAAAATCACAAGAGTTTGCAATACTGTGGATAGGTGTATTGAGTCTGGCTTTTAAAAGGACAAAGTTTTACTTCTAACAGTGAAGCAGGTCCTAAATATCCAGGGCAGAAAACAAAATTTCTTTACTCATTGAACAAGAACAGAATGGATCCCTCTTTAAAACTATGCAACACAAGTTCCCTCTCCATATAGATCTAACCACTATCAAACCCCACCCTCTGTAGCAGCCTGTCCAAATCCTTATGGCTGGATAGCTACTCCTTTTTAGGAGAACTGCAGCATTTCAAAGTACATCTTGTACTTGGCAGTCCTGGCTGCCGTCTCTTGTATAGATGCTCATAAATTCTGGTTCTACATACTGAAACAGCCAGCCTGGTATTACTTGATATAAATCATCTTGTAAAATAAGACTATTTAAGTTTTTGTACAGTAGTAAGTGTTTGAATGCAACACCATTATGCTCCAAATTATTCAAAGTAAGTGCTTGTTAGTGAGGACTTGAGAAATCAGCTAGAAGATGGAAGAGTGAATCTTTTTACAAGCAGGCCATTGCAATGTATTCCCTAGTGTACACTTGTAGAACTGCAGACACTATAATAAAACTTAATGCAGCTCAGTTGTCAAAATGACAAACTAGCTGATATTCATAACTTGTTAAGAGAGCTCAAATTAAAATAGACCCGAGAACGCTGCACAGGCGAAACACGTCGTGACATTGATCGAAATTTGACTTGCAAGTAAAGATTAAAGACTTGATATGGGGAAAAATTCCGATACTGGGAATGTGTAAATCATTTGAACTTTGGCTTTTATTGTGATCGGAAATCTCAGCACGCTCTGACAGTGCAGTTGTTTCCATCTCCCTACAAAAATTAAGGGCTAGGAAATCCATGCACTGCAAGGATTGAGGTGTGAACTTCAAGAGCGGCACTTGGGTGGCTTGTTAACTTGTAATACAGCAGCTCCAGTCACTGCCCTCCCTCTAAGCACTATTGCGTGTATTGAAAAGGGCTGTGCTGCAAAGGTCTTAGCACCTTGGGGTTGTAGTGAAAATGTGCAGTGTCATATAGTGTGAGATTTTGATGCCTCACTTTCAACTCTGTTTGACACACTTCAGGTCAATGCAACTGATAGACTGGTTTTATGGCTATGGAATGTTATTAGTCAAGGCAGAAAGTCCATCATCCTAACCTGAGCACGCGAGACCGTGTGGCTGAAGCTGCAGTAATAGTTATACAGTGCATTTTCCTTAACCTTTACCTCATTGCCAACCTCGAGCTTCAGACCACATCATAAATGTTCCAGATGCTGGAGGACGGACAATGTTAGGATACTTTCAAAGTCCTCTAACTGTAAACCTCCCATGGTTAGAAACGCAACTCCATGCTTAAAACAGTGTTTTGGTGTAATTTAATAAAACGGCAGTTGGGTTTACCAGTTTAGAGTTTGTGTCCTTTTTGATCGCCTTAGCACAGCAAATAGCAAAAGACTGCTGCTAGGCAACAGCTCAGTGTGTGACTTGAAAATACTCCATTTCCCCCCCTTCCTTCAGTCTCCACAACACTTTAGGCCCATTTGGGTAACTTCTTACTCAAAGATCCCCTCTGGGATTGTAGAGCAAGAGCCATTGGGAGATGGCAGAGCAGGACAAAAAGGGTACAGCAAACCCTGCTCATCAGTAGAAGACTTGAGTGCTCCCAATGTGGTTTGGCCCAAACAGCGTCTAAATTCAAGGCACCCCCTT
>NW_020664525.1:813123-867408 GCF_002925995.2 Terrapene triunguis | reverse complement strand
GGTTCTTTAGTTTCCGCATCTGAGTGTTGCTCATTTAAGACTTCTGAAAGTATGCTCCACACCTCCGTCCTTCTCAGATTTTGAATGGCACTTCAGATTCTTAAATCTTGGGTCATGTGCTGTAGCTATTTTTATAAATCTCACATTGGTATCTTTTTTGCATTTTGTCAAATGCAGGTAAAACAGAACAGGAGACATACAATTCTCCCCAAAGGAGAATTGTTTAGCATATCTGGCGCGTAAGTACCTTGCAATGCTAGCTACAAAAGTGCCATGCGAACATCTGTTCTCACTTTCAGGTGACATTGTAAATAAGAAGCAGACAGCAGTATCTCCAGTAAAGATAAACAAACTTGTTTGTCTTAGTGATTGGCTGAACAAGAAGTAGGACTGAGTGGACTTGTAGGACATTGTTTTGTTTTTGAGTGTGATAATGTAACAAAAATCTACATTTGTAAGTCATGCTTTTACGATAAAGAGATTGCAATATGGTACTTGTATGAGGTGAATTGAAAAATATTATTTCTTTATAATTTTTACAGTGCAAATATTTGTAATAAAAATAGTAAAATTGAGCACTGTACACTTTGTATTCTGTGTTGTAATAGAAATCAATATATTTGAAAATGTAGAAAAACATCCAAAAATATTTAATAAATTTCAATTGGTATTCTATTGTTTAACAATGCGATTAATTTTTTGAGTTAATCGTATGAGTTAACTGTGATTAATTGACAGCCCTAATCATAATCATACCTCATATATGGGGTGTAGTGTTACAGGTGGGTCTTGGTGTTAACATCCTATTGAAATGAACAGGGCAGTTCACAGCTGTCGGCATCTTTCTTTTTCAGTCTGTGCACAAACCCAAGCAGACCTTGTGGCATCCTTTAAGCTTGAATTGTGAACCACGTGTCTTCTTCACAATGAGGAGGGCTAGAAACACGTGCTTGGAAATAAGAGCTGAGCACTTGTCTAGACAGGGACTCAGTGTGAGGCAGGCACGGGTGTAAATTTACAATGCAGCAGCCTGCCTGTCGCTGTCTGGACCCTGCTATCACGTGGTAAAAGTTGCATAGTGGGCTTTGATCTCCCCTTTGAAAGGATGGAAATGGAAGTAGATCAAAGTGTACTACAGAACTCTTAGCGCATGGTATCAGAGTCCACGTAATGACAGGCAGCTCGGTACAACTTAATTTTACTCCCCGGGCTTGCCATGTGCTGTTTACAGATGAGCCCTCCGATTTGCACATGGCCAGGACTGGAGGGGTCTGGTTACTAGATGTGGGCCAGTAAGGGCTCAAGGCTTAATTCAGTACAAGCATCACAGATCGAAGACCCAAAGTGGCCTGGACACAGGATTCTAAGCCCAGAAGGGACTATTGTGATCATTGGGTCTAACCTCCTGCATAACACAGACCAGAGAACTGCCCCCAAATATTCCTAGAGCAGAACTTTTAGAAAAACAGCCAGTCTTACTTTTAAAAATTGCCATTGATGGAGAATCGACCATGATCCTTGGTAAATTGTTCCAATGGTTAATTACACTCAGTGGTAAAAATTTACCCCTTATTTCCAGTATAAATTGGTCTAGCTTCAATTATCAGCCTCTGGATTGTGTTAGACCTTTCTCTGCTAGATTAAAGAGCCCATTATCAAACATTTACTCCCCATGTCAGTATTTGGGCACTGTGATCAAGTCACCCCTTAACCTTGTCTTTGTTAAGCTAAATAGATAGACTCAAGGAGCTCAATCACTACAAGGCACGTTTTCTAACCCTTCAGTAATTCATGTGGCTCTTCTCTGAACCTTCTCCAGTTTATCAACATCCCCCTCGAATTGCAGACACCAGAACCAGACACAGTATCTGGCAGCGGTTGCACTAGTACTGAATAGAGATAAAATAACCCGTATTCCTACTCGAGATTTCCCTCTTTATGCATCCCAGGATCGCATTAGCCCGTTGGCCATGGTTTCACACTGAGTTCAAGTTCAGCTGGTTCTCCACCATGATGCTCAATTTTTTTTTTCAAAGCCCCTGCTTCCCAAGATACAGACATGATGTGGAACTGTCCTACATTCTGTTCCTAGATGTATACATTTATAGTTAGGATAATGGAATGCCAGATGTATACAACACACCATGTACACTTCAGAGCTAGTGCTCATAGACTTTAAAGCCAGAAGAGACCATTGTGACCATCTGGTCTGACCCCTTGCACATCGCAGGCCACAGAGCCTCATCCACCCACTCCTGTAATAGACCCCTAACCTCTGGCTGAGTTTCTGAAGTCCAGGCCCTCTCAGGGGTCCAGAGAGGCAAGGTCACTTCCAGCTTTTCAGGCCCCTAGCATAATAAAAATAAAAAATGACGACACATGGTCTAATCTTGTGCCATCAGAACCAATATATTTTTATTAATATTTATGAACATTTTAAACTCTTTAATATGACAATCTATATCTGTTAACAAAAAAATGGTCTCTTACCAAATCACATCTCTTATTTGCTTAAATTTGCAGCTCTGGGCTGAAAGCATGTGTCACATTTTGGTCTGATAGGGATGTGCATAAAAACAAGCTGTGAAACTTATCAAATGCCAAAAAATTAACAAGTGTCTAAATTTGAGGCCCCCTTTGAGCTTGAGGCCCAGGCCAAATGGCCCTCCTGGCCCCCCTCTGATTGGCCCTGCTGAAGTCTTCAAAGTATGGTTTAAAGGCTTCAAGTTGCAGATAATCCACCATTTACACTAGGTTAAACCAACAAGTGACCCCATGCCCTGGGCTGCATCCCCCTTGTCTCTGTCAATCTGACCTGGGGAAAAATTCCTTAGCAGCCCCAAATATGGCAATCAGTTAAACCCTGAGCATGTGGGCGAGCCCCACCAGCTAGACACCTGGGAAAGAATTCTCTAGTAACTCGGAGCCCTCCCCATGTAGTATCCTATCACTGGCTGTTAGGGATATTTGCTAATAGCAGTCACAGATTGCCTACACTGGCACATGACCCATCTCATCATACCATCCCTTCCCTAAATTTATTAAGCCCAGTCTTCAAGCCAGTTAGGTTTTTTTGCCCCCACTGCTCCCCTTGGAAGGCTCTTCCAGAACTTCATGCCTCTGATGGTTCAAAACCTTCGTCTAATTTCAAGACTAATCTTGTTGATGGCCAGTTTACATCCATTTGTCCCTGTGTCCACATTGGCGCTTACCTTAAACTCCTCTCCCTCCCTGCTGTTTGCTCTCTATAAAGACATCAGAGGAATAATGTATCTCCCTATATCCTTTGTGTGGTTAGGTCAGAGGTTCTCAAACTGTGGTCTGCGAGCTCCATTCAGGTGGTCCATGATAGTTCCCTCTAAGGTGCGCGCCTGGGTGGCTGCACATGAGAGAATGAAGGGCCACCCATCTAATTAGTGGAGCCACACAGGCATGGCTTCACTGATTAGGTGCCTGGACCCTGGAGAAGACACACATGTAAGGTGAGGTGGTGGTGGCTTGGGGGGGGTAGGGGGCAGAGGGATGAGAAGAGGGGGTGGGGGCAATTTGGGACGTGCAGGGCTGCGGCGGCCAGAGAAAAAGGTGACTTTCCACAGCTCCAGGGCTGGGGCTGCCAGGGAGAGACGTCCCTCCTTCCCTGCCCCAGCTCGGGGGCTGCCGAGGCGGGGGGGAGAGGGCACATCCATCGCATTAGACAGGTAAGATTACTGATATTAAAATATGAGTTGTGCTTTTATTTGTAGAACAAAAAAAGTTTGTTTTTTTTATATAGCGCTTTTATCCAAAGCACTTAAAAATAGTTAGCTAACCGTACAAACAACATTTGGAAAGATCATTAAGTGGTCCACCAACACTCTCAGCAATTTTCAAGTGGTTTGCCAAAAAGAAGTTTGAGAACCACTGGGTTAGGCAAAACAAGCCAAGCTTCTTAAGTCTTCCCTCAAGGTAGGCTTTCCATTTTTCTGATTGTTCTAGTAGCCCTGTGCACCTGTTCCAGTCTGAATTCATCTTAAACACGGGAGACCAGAACTGCGCACAGTATTCCAGATGAGGTCTCACCAGTGCCTTGTATAAGGGCAATAACACTTCCTTATCTCTATTAGAAACATCTCGCCTGATGCATTCTAGGATTGCATTAACCTTTTTCATGCCCATATCACATGGTCATCTTGTGATTGACCAATACACCCAGGTCTTTCTCCTCCTTTCACTTCCAACTGTAGGGTTACCATCCGTCCGGGTTTCCCCGGACATGTCCGGCTTTTGGGTCTTTAAATAGCCGTCCGGGGGGAATTTGTAAAAAGCTAAAAATGTCCGGGATTTCCCCCCGGACGGCTATCTAAAAACCCAAAAGTGGCTGACAGGGCAGCCGCGCCGGATTGAGCCGCTCACTTGGGGCCGCTCCGGCAGCAAAAGCCCCTCCCCCGCTTCCCCCTCCCTCCCCTGCAGCTTCAGCACGCCGGTAGCAAAACGGGAGCAGGAGCTGTTTGTGCCGCTACATGTGTCTCTCCCCTGAAGCTCCATGCTGCCTGCCTGCATTAACTGCCGCCGCAGGGTCCTAGTGCCCCCCCTCCACTACTGCCAGGGCAGGCTGCTCTTCCCCCTCAGACCCTTTCATTTTCCAGTGGGACCCTCCACCAGTATAGCCACCCCCCTACCCGCAGTCACAGCTCTTGCCCCACAATGGACAAGGGGCAGCCCCATCCCCCACCCCCAGTGAGGCTACACTGAGAGGCAGCAGCAGGGGAGGAGGCGCACATGTGATGGCAGCCCCCTGGCATGGCACTCACCACAGGGGAGGCGAGGGGAATTCCTGGACCTGAGAGGGGCCCTAGGAGCACGTGCAGTGACAGTGGTGGGGGTGAGTGTGCTGCTGGAGGGGAGAAGGGGGTCCCTACCCCAGAGCTTGCTGCTGCCGGCAGGGAGAGGGCTGGGGTGGGGGAGTCCTCTCTGGGTCCAGTCCCAGGGCAGCCTGCCTGCACCCCAAACTTATCCCCAGCCCTGCCCCACCCCAGAGCCCTCATCCCCCCGCACCCCAACCCTCTGTCCTAGCCCTGAGCCTCTCCAATACCCCAAACTCCTCATCTCCAGCCCCAGCCAGAGCCGTCATCCCCATGCACCCTAACCCTCTGCCTCAGCCCTGAGTCCCCTCCAACACCCCAAACCTCTCATCCCCAGCCACACCCCAACTCTACCCCCAGCCTCACCCCACAGTCCTCACCCCTGCACCCCCTCCCTCTGCACCCCCTCCCATCCCCAAACTTCCTCCCAGAGCCTGCACCCTGCACCCCTCCTGCACCCCAGTCCCCTGCCCCAGCCCAGAGCCTGCACCCCAGACCTCCCCCACCCAAACTCCCTCCCAGAGCCTTGGGCAGGTGGGGGGTGGAGTTTGGGCAGGGGCAGGTTCTGGGCACCACCAAAATTTCTACAAACCTGCCACCCCTGCTGGCAAGAGCTGGTGCGCCATACCGGGGTGGACCGGCTTCCTGAGGCAGCAATTTAAAGGGTTGGAGCCCAGGGCCTTTTAAATTGCTGCCAGAGCCCCGCTGCCAGAGCCCTGGGGTAGCGGCGGTGAGGCTCCGGTGGTGATTTAAAGGGCCCAGGGCTCCTGCCGCTGCTACCACCCTGGGCCCTTTAAATAGCCACCGCAGCCCTGCCGCCGCTACCCCAGGGCTCCAGCAGCAGGGCTCCGGAGACGATTTAAAGGGCCCTGGAGGGTAGCGGCAGCCGGAGCCCCGGGCCCTGCTGCTGGAGCCCCGGGGCTCCGTCAGCAATTTAAAGGGCCTGGGGCTTTAAATCGCCCCCTTTAAATCACCCCTGAACCCCAGGGCTCCCAGCCACCTCTGTATCTGGGAGCTCAGGGGGTGATTTAAAGGGCTTGGGGCTCCCAGCTGCTGCTACCACAGCCCTAGCCCCGGGCCCTTTAAATCCTGATTTAAAGGGCCTGGGGATTTAAAGGCCCCGCCTCTTCTGGTGGAGGCCACGCCCCTCCTCAGGACTCCGGAGTACCGGCAAGTCCTTTAAGTTACTTTCACCCCTGTCTAGGGGTTCACTAGATGACAGGAGAGCTCATTCAGACTCTGCCAGAGGTGAAAGTAAGCTGGTCCGGTCTGGTACGGCGTAGTTAAACTGAAGATGGGAATTAATACATTTCCCACATGGAACTGTATCAAATGCCTTACTGAGATGCAGATAGATTAAATCTACTGTATTTCCTTTGTCTAGCAAATCAAGTTATATTCTCAAAGAAGAAGGTCAGATTGGTCTGGCACGATCTCCCTTTTGTGAAACAATGTATTTTATTGCAATTACCATTTACCTCTTCCTTTAATTAGTCTTTCAAAATTTGTTCCAAGACCTTGCATGCAACTGAGGTTAAACTAACAGGCCTGTAGGAAAACAGTGATCTGGGAAACTTTCTCTAAATATAGGTACTATATTTGCAATTCTCCAGTGATATGGTATGATGCCCAAGTTTTGGGATTCATTAAAGATCCTTGCTAGTAAGCTTGCAACTTCATGTGCCAGTTCCTTTAATATTCTTGGATGGAGGTTATCTGGGCCTCTGATTTGGTCCCATTAAGCTGTTTGAGTTTGGCTTCCACCTTGGATGTGGTAATTTCTACTTCCATGTCCTTGTTCCCATTAGCCACTGTGTCAGTAGCCACCCCTAAGCTCCTCATTACCCTTATTAAAAATCTAGGCAAAGTATTTGTTTAGGTGTTGGGCCATACCTAGATTATCTTTAATCTCAATGCCATCTTCAGTGTTTATGAAGATGTGTCCCACTTCTTTTCTTTTCATGACTAAAGAATTTTTTTACTATTGGATTTAACTTCCTTTGCAAGATCCAACTCTGTGGCTGTTGCTAGTTCTCACTTTTCCCCTATGCTCTTTGACCTCCAAGAGGTAGCTTTCCTTGGTGACCCATTCATCCTTCAATTCCTTCTAGGCTTTCTGTTTTCTCTTAATCTGTTTTTAAGATGCTTGTTCATCCAGTTTGGTCTGGAACCCTTTCCTATTTTCCCCCTTGTTTAGGATGCAGGCTTCAGGTAATTTCTGCAACTTTGATTTAGGTAATTCCAAGCTTCCTCCACATTCAGATCCTTGTTCTTCAGGCCAGTCCACTTCCTTAGCTAATTCCCTCAACTTTTTTTAAAGTTTGCCCTCTTGAAATCTAGAACCCTAGTTGCAGACCTATTTTTGTTTATCCTTCCATTTAATTTAAATTGAATTAATTCATCAGCACTTGAACCAAGATTGTCCTCTACAGTCCTTGCTACTTACCAAAACTAAATATAAAATGGCATCACCTTCTGTTGGTCCCCTTCTAGGATTTGGCTGTTCTAGTTCTTGGGGGAAGCTAGGCTACCTACGAAAAGCATAGGTCTAGGAAATCTGGCTTCTATTCTGCCACTGAGGTCTGAGTCTAGGTCATCTATTGTTTCACTTAAACCTGGAAAATAATTGCTTCCCAGGACGGCTGTTATACAGAATAATTACATGCAGTATGCAACTATTTTAAATAAAACTGCTTTTCCTTGGCTGATTTTATATGTACAATACAAAACAGTCTAAAAGAGCTTCACTATGACTAGAGGATAAAAAGAGTCACAAAAAAAGAACCTTAATGTGAATAATCCTGAAGTTCCCCTTTCAAAATAAGTGCCCTTGAAATATACAACTGGAAGTTAACTAGTGATTTGGCTCAACTTCAGAAAAAGTTGACTAAAGTTCATATTTTTAGGGGATGTTTCAGTGGTCAGACAGATGTCTGAAAAACAGAAGTGGTGGTATTACAATGGGAATTGGGTCTTGAACCTTCATTTGCACAGATGGCAACTACTGAACAAACATGAAAGGCATCATTTTGATCTTAGATTTTACCCTGGGGTTACTCTATTGATTTCCCTGGAGTTACTCCTGATATGAGAATTCTGCCCCAAAATCTTGTAAGAGTTTTCAGGGTTTGTTTTGGTATGCCTTGTCAAAAGCTTTCTCCTCTTTATAAGGCTTGAAGTATTCCAGATTGTGGGACAGAAGCAATAGAGTTGAAATCTGTGGCTCCAAGATTTTTCCATGTGAAATATTTTTCTGTTATTGTGAATGTTATTCTATGGGGTGGATTATTAATTGAATTCCCTATCAGGCTTTACTTTCAGGACATGGAGGGCCCAGAGCAAGGATTAGCAGCAGGGGTCCTTATGGCTAATGTGATTAAAAACTACTTAGCTGGAGAAGAGAGAATTTCATTATTCTCCACTGTATTGTTCAGTCGTGATGAGTGCAGTAATGTTAATGATGAGACTCCTACCCCCAGACAGGTCATACATGTTTCATTTAAGCAGTTATAAAAAGAAATCAGCAATATAGCTAGTTATAGGATACTTGCTAAATGTAAGTTATTACCATAGCGCAATATAATTTGAAGAACATCTTTTCATGTACTCTTCTAAGAAGCCAGGTTATCTCCCCCCCCCCCCCCAAAAAGTCTAGGCAACTGTTTCCATAGTAGCAGATCAGATGATACAAAGACCCAAACCTGTAAATTCTATCATGGATGTATGGCCCCCCCATTACTGGGACATCTGAGCACCTCAAAATCGAATGTAGTTATCCCCCGCACCCTGTGAGGCAGTTTTTCCTATTTTACAGCGGAGAAACCAAGGCATGGGGACTAAGTGACTTGACACAGGTCACACACAATGCACACACTGATGACAGAGCTGAAAGTTAGGCTTAGGTCTCCAGAGTCCTGATCCAGTGCCCTATGCAATAGACATGGCTTCTCTCTTTGCATCAGCCTCCAAACACCATTGGCTAACCATTGCCTTTCACTACCAACCTAGCCAATTTGAACTAGTGTCAGAGGTGAACCTAAATATATCGCCCCATTACCAGTTCCTTGACCCTTTGTACCACTCAACTGATGACTATGAATGACCCTCCTGAGATGTTTTTGGTAATAGAGGAATTCACTAGCTTCATGATAACTCCACAGTCTTAACATCTCTGCATGAGACAGAACACGAACACAAAAGCTCCTTCAAATCTGAGTAGCAGGTGTTTGCATCTCCCTGTATCTGCCTGCAAGATGTGGAAGAGCAAAGTCAACAACTGCAACCAAGCTAATAAGGTCTTTCTGATGGTCTTCCAGTCTATGTGTTCTGGCAAGAGCATGTAAACTTGAAGCACTATCTCTGTGCCTGAGGACTTAGATCAATCAGTTGCCTCTCTGTGTGGTGGTTCCCCTGTTACTTTTTCATTCTTTGCTAGTTTTATAGTAGTTTCTCGTGTAACATGTAAGAAGGGCTTATGTACCATACCATACTTCCAGCTTTGCCATAAAGAACCCTACAAGATATCAGTCATTCTGTAAGTGAAAATGATCTTACCAGAATACTTTCAATGGTATTTTTTTGTTGCTTTATGTAATGGGGTGTCTATCCCACACAGGTGAACAGAGGTTTACACAGGAGTCTGAGAGCTCAGTCAGCCCACCTTCCTGCACCTCATTGATTTGCTATCAGACCCAGCTGGGGGGAAGTGAAAGCTACAGGAGAAGTCTAGGAGAGGGACCCAGACAGAAAAACCTAGGAGAGAAGAGGTGCGGAGTTCCTGCTGTCTGAGAAGAGCCTGGGGGAAGGCCATAAGGCTGGAATTAATCCCTGGCGTGGGCTCTGGAAAGGGGGCACAGCATGGAGGCAGTCTGGAGGGCTTGGTGTTCCAGCAGAGAAGGGAGGAACTGGGAGGATGTAGGGAGAACCTAGAGACCTGTGGACCAAAGGAAAGGCTGGTAGGCACAGGCCACAGGGAAGTGTCACAAAGGGCTTGGAAGCAGGAAGTGGCCCAGAGAAGCAGCATTGTGTCTGGAGGGGCAGACCTAGCCGCTCAACACTGGGTCTCTGGGCCAGAACCAGAGCACAGGTTGGGCCTGGGTTCCCCTCCCATCCCCAAGGAAGGGTGCACATGCCTGGGGTAAGGGCTGTTGAGCTCAGGGTTGGGCTGAAGACTAACTCAAGGATGGGCCAAGGAATAGCCCAAGATGGGACAGAGGTGTAACACTATTAGTTGCACTCTTGTTGCCCTGGAAGGGGAGAGACTTTCAAGTGACTGGCTGAGTTGCGAAAAGAGGCAGACCAAGTAGGACACTATAGGTAAACCTCTGGGTGACTGTTGGCCGGGGGTGCACTATACAGAAAAGAGCTGTTCTGGCATGCTCAGCCCCGATGGAGTGCTCCAGCCAGGAGTTCACTTCTACACCCTACAAAAGTAGATGCCAACAGTCACCACATACTAAGTCCTTGCTCTAAAGAGTTCATGATTTAGTCCAATTGCTAATTTTTTGTATTCCCTGCTTTATTTCTTAGCAGCTCTCTATTCCTATTCTCTAAAGAGTTTCAGGTGCATCCATCTCTATTAACTTTCATTTCAAAACATTTCTTAGTTGATTCTTTGTTGGAGGGGGAAGGAGTGACAGTTTAACAGCACCTAGGACTACCCCATGAATTTCCAGAAGATGTAATACAAATCTGATAGAAGAGACCACGTTCCCTCATTGCCCCCCTCAGCTCTGTCCCTATTACAGCATTTGTTTTTTCTTTCCCCCTTAATCTGTCTACCTCCCTCCCTTCTCCCCGCAATTGAAAAATGCAGCAGTTTAAAGATGCCGCTTGCCTGTAAATGTGCCAAATAGGAAGCAGACAAGAAGCATCAAGTCACATCCTCGGGTCATGAAGAGCAGAAAGTGGCCCATATTGAAGGGGAGGATCCGTGCTATAGGTGAAAGAATTCAATATAAAAACAAGGTAATGTCCTCATGGTGAGTCTGGGGCTCTGAAGCATTTGGGACTTGGGGATTATCTGTGTCTGGTTCACTACCCTGCTGTGTTCCTGCTGGTACGATTACCTTGCAATATCTCAAGGGATTTATAGTGAAATCACATAACTGTTCTGTTAACATGTGGTGTGTTTTCCTTGGATTCGCCTTGAGTTCCGTGCTTTGCCCTCTTGTTTCTTTCACGCAGAGAGGAGCGGAATGCCAACTGGCAGTGCTGAGGAATCAGGGCCGCCGGCAGAAGATGGCAACAGAAAGGGTAAAATGAGGTTGTTAGAGCTCTATCTTTTCAGCAGTCAGAAGTGAAAGAGGCGTATCGAGTAACTTCTGGAACTCACTGCCACAAGATATCATTGAGGTCAAGAACTTGGTCGGAATTAGACATTTCTATGAATTGGACGGATAGGTGGGGTGGGGGGAAGGAGCGGAGCACATTTTCACTAAGACGAGTTGTTTCCATAATGGATCTCACCACTTGCCTAGCAATTACATGGGCAGTGTTCTGTAGGCTCCTGTGACTATTTGGGAATCTGTCCGTACAACTTCTTATTGTTGGCTGGTGTCATGAAGTTGTTATAAAATTGTTCTAACAGGGAACACATTGATGTGGGTGTGGAATCTACCACTTGCTGACACAGGCGGCTGCCTGTACCTACCTGACCAGGGACAATGGAGAGTTGTTAATCTTAACGACAGTGCTCTGGAGTGAACAATGGGTATGCTAATGTGGTGACCTAAGTGGGGAAACGATTTTGACCTAGTTTCTTTGCAGGGAGTGGATAGAATGGAAGTCTCCAACAGGACAGACAGGTGACAAAGCAGAGGGTTTAAAAAGGACTCAATGGGGAAAGGCTTTTGGAGGGGAAGAGACACGAATTGGAGTTTATTCCAGGGCTCAGGTTGGTCCCCGTTGAACTCTGAGTCATTGCAAACAGTTTCTATAGTCGTAAATGATATGATCACATACTAATTTTTTATTCACGGGACCCCTGCCTTGTTCAATGAATGGGTAGCTGTTCCATTTTGTTCCCATCCTCCTTTTTTGCTATGTAGTCCCAGTCCCACTGCTGAAACCTGCCCTACATACATAATTAATTGCCTTCTGGACACTTCTGTGGCGCTTTCACCATAGTATGAGTGCTGTACAAACTGCTAATGTACTTCCCTTCACAAATCCTTGAGACCAAGAGCATTATCACCATTTTACAGCTGGGGAACTGAAAGATTACGGACAGATTTATGAAGTGATCACTAATTTTGCATGTCCAGTTTGAGAAGCCTAGGGGCGTTATTAAAGACACACATACACACAAGGGGACGAATTAAGGTTTCACAGGAAATCTTAATTCTAGCATTTTCTTCCTGTTGAGTGTTGAATTTCAACTTGACGTTCTTTTAGCTTAGTTTTCTTGATATGATATTTAGCTCAATTTTTTCTTTACGGGTTTGACTTCTGGTAAATCTAACTTCCCCAA
The DNA here is from genome assembly GCF_002925995.2 of Terrapene triunguis. Classification (NCBI taxonomy): domain Eukaryota; kingdom Metazoa; phylum Chordata; order Testudines; family Emydidae; genus Terrapene; species Terrapene triunguis. The sequence continues at coordinate 855,096 of NW_020664525.1, read as the reverse complement.
GGGGCTTGAAATTAGTGTATTGCTCACAATCAGGTCTGAGTCCACTCGGCAATGCATCAATTTCCCCGGTTGCTTGCATGATAAAGATATAGTTAACTATTGTCTTCACTTAAAAGCCACTTTCATTTTTATAGAAATAACCAGGCTTCCTTATGACAAAATAGTTAATTGAACTCCATGTCTGCAGGTGATGAAAGTGAGATTGATTTGTAGAACTGTATATGATAATTTAGCCATGCTTGTTGGGCTCTAGCCCGACCCCCTGTATAAGACTTCCTGTTTAACAGGCACTAAAACAAAGTCATTTATAGTTAAAATCAAGTAAAAAAAAAAATCTTGGACAAGTGTCAGATGGTGCCCACGGTGCTAGGCAATTATGTAAGAGCTGAAACATTCTATAATTACAACTAGCACTGTTCTGTCTACACTGACACTCGAACATACAAACCACCATAATTTCTGCTTCAGTAGAAGATACTGTGGCTTCTAAATTCTAACAGTAACTCTCCAGAATATTTCTGACTGCACAGCCAACATTTTAAAGGGGAGGGGAGCAATAAAGCAGGTGGCCTGCTTTTCAGATGGGCTGAGCCTCCATTGACTCATCAGGATTAATAGGTGGCCAGCCCCTCCTCCAACCTGCAGGTGTTTTGTGAGCACTGAACTTGATTTTTCCCGCCCCCAAAGAACTGAACCAATAGATGTAGAGCAACAGCTGACCCAAGAATTGCCATGCAAATAGTTCTATTGGGCTTTTGTTCAAGACTGGCTTGGAGTGACTCCACTGTTTCCCCTATTTCTTAAGAGGAAGATGTCGTCATCTGTGCTTTGATATTTTCACTAGACATAGCTGCAGGATACAACCAGTATCTTAATTCAGTGCTGAGAGAGGATAGATTCAGTCAAATTACAAACCAGATGCTCCTGTCAATTTAAATTAATTGAAAAGACACCAGAGCTTTTATTAGACAGCATTATATGGACTTGTATATAGTAGGGATGGTGAGCTTCCCTCTCCCCCGCCCCCGTAAATCTACTTTAAAAATCCTGGTTGCTTTAACTCCAGATGCTTTTTCAGTCTGACTTTTGTATTGTCAGAACAGCCCTCTAACAAGTACTCTGAAACCTATCTTAGTACGTAACTTACCTTGTAGGTTGGAAGTCCCCTTTTCACAAAAATGATGCTTTTCTCCACCTATTGCATAGCAACAAATGCACTGGCACAAAACAAATAATACTAGGTGGAGCTGGCAGTGCTGCCTAGAATTAAGAATGCCAGACGCTTCCCATTAGAAGGCTCGGTTTTCACTTGCTGATAACATTTGGCAAATGTTAACAGTTTGGGCTGAAATTCTCCATGCTGGGTGTCTGCCTCAGGCTCGGTTTATTAGGAAAGTTGCAGTGAAATTGGTTCAGTCTGAGAACAAATAATATATGGAGATATACCTACCTCGTAGAACTGGAAGGGACCTTGAAAGGTCATTGAGTCCAGTACCCTGCCTTCGCTAGCAGGACCAAGTACCAATTTTGCCCCAGATCCCTAAATAGCCCCCTCAAGGATTGAGCTCACAATCCTGGGTTTAGCAGGCCAATGCTCAAACCACTGAGCTATCCCTCCCCCCTGATTAGGGAAGCTCTATTTTTGCCCATATAAGATTCTAACTGTAATTGGGATGCTCTAGGGCAGGGGTCGGCAATGTTTGGCACGCGGCTTGCCAGGGTAAGCACCCTGGCGGGCCGGGCCAGTTTATTTACCTGCTGACACGGCAGGTTTGGCCGATCGCGGCCCCCACTGGCTGCGGTTCAACGTCCCAGGCCAATGGGGGCGGTGGGAAGCCGCGGCCAGCACATCCCTCGCCCGCGCCGCTTCTCGCCACCCCCATTGGCCCGGGATGGCGAACCGCGGCCAGTGGAGGCCGCGATCGGCCGAACCTGCCGCGTCAGCAGGTCAATAAACTGGCCCAACCCACCACGGTGCTTACCCTGGCGAGCCGCATGCCAAACGTTGCCGACCCCTGCTCTAGTGTCTCATGCTACGGTGCAGAGTCTTGAAATTTAGTAGAATATTTGTATTAATACAAGAGATGTGACTTTTGCCATCCCCTTGAAAATGTGCCCACGTTGAAAGCCTCAAAATCTCCATTCACACAGCTCAGTTAAAGACTTGTTAGAGCCTGTCGGCTAAATTTGCCCAAAATTGTCTGCTCCGGGCATGCTCCAACCGAGGGCTGCAGTTGAGCATGACATTGCATTCTGCCCATTGTCAGGGGTTGCTGTGGTGCTGGGCATCAGAACTGAGCAGGGATATGTTCCTAGGTGCATACTGCTCCTGCTGCAGATGTCCCAGGTGATGAGAGAGAGGTTGCAGCCTGATGGGATGCAGAGGAGGTGAGGAACGAATCAGAGGGATGGGGGAGAAGAGAAGCAGGAGCCTCATTCAGTGCACAGGCCTATTTGGTCCCATGTACATGGTGAATCTGTCTAGTAAAGCAAAAGGGCCTCTCCCTCTTCAGAAACCACAAGGATCAACTAAGCCTGGAGGACAACAAATGAAAAAATAGGGAGGGGAGTCATAGGGAGTGAGGGTCATAGGGTTACAACTAGGGTCCCAGAGTGGGCCACACAGTCCCAGACAGCACCCACTGCTGCTCAAGAGGTCAGGGAGTGAGTGGATGCTGCGCAGAGGAAATCTGCCTGGAGAGGTGAATGGACAAGGGCACAACACTGAGCCCCACAGTCACAGTTGCAAGGAACTCCGGTGTCCAGCCTCCTCCTCTTTGATAAATATATGGCCAACTTGGCTAACGCCAGCACCTCGAGGCATGGCAGGTGACTCAGCACAACCTCAGCAACCCCCAATACCTTGGGCCTTAGGTTTGGGGAGAATGAGGTTGCCAGCCCATCCAATGGTGGCATGAGATGGATGAACTGCAACCCCCAGTGCTGGTGAAAGGCCTAACAGGGAAGGAGGAATGGAAACACCCCCAGTGGCCTTTGTCTTAGCAGGGCCTTCCTCCTTGGAGGAGGAGGAGCCCTTGCCCTGAAAGGTGACAACTGGTAATAGTGCCTAATCCCCAGTGTAGGTGCAGCTACGTTGACAGAAGAATGCTTCCATCCACATAGCTGACTTCGTTCGGGGAGATGTTCCTACGCAGATGGAAAAATCGCTTCCAGCTATGTAGGTTGCATTTACACTATGGAGCTATGCTGGCATAGTTGCCATTGTGTAGATGCAGCCTCAATCACAACTGCAACCGTTTAATGCTCCAGCCCTGCATTTGCAATCGGTCCCAGAATACCCACCTGACCTAGGTTTGCCAAGCTCAGTGCCTTGAGCAGTAGCCTTCTATTGTTTCGACTGTCACTATAGAGGCATTTAAATTTCCCTTCCATTTAGCACAAAAGAAGGGCTTTAACCAGGTCTACAGTTGTCTATAGATAAGACCCACTTGATGGAAGCTATTAAGTAGATAGGAGGATTAGTGTGATAATGGATATCTCCTTAAAAATTACCTCTCAGAACTATGGTTTAGGAAATATCTCATCCTGGAAACCTCCAACTCACGGAAAGCTTGGCTCTCCAGAGCAAATGTAGCCAAATGACTCATTGTTTAGACAGAAGCTTGGCTCAGCGACTTGGCTTACCTGGCAGCTAAGGGGTGGCTAATGTTTCAGAGAAGAGGGACCACAGACAAATTGGAGAAGAGTTGGTCTAACTTTTTAGACATCTTTTGATTAATCACTAGTGGGTGGAGCAGACATCACTGGCTATTCCCTTCCTTTTCCTTACCCTCCCTTCCCTTCCCTTTACTTCCTTGTTCTTTGGTCTTTTTGTCTGTTCAATTTACGGTATATTTTACTGATATTTCTGGAAAAAATTCAGTAAAATATAAATTGAATGACCAGGGAGCACAGTAAAGTGGAATTGTGCTGAATGTGGGTCGCATCCTAGGATATGCTAATGTTGGAGCGATTTGGGGGCTCCTCTCTTCCTTTTCCTAGTTTCTTATTAGAGGTCAGGTATGCCAGAGTGCAAGGTGTAAACTGAAGCTCTGTTAAAAGCAGCTGAGGAAGCAATTCTTCTCTCTACAGAAAACAACCTGTTGCAAAATCTAATCCCATGCAGGAGCCAAAGAAGCTAGAAACAAAGGAGAGGTGATAAGCTCTTACTAAAACAATATGGCCATTAAATGTTGAAGCTCTAAGGGAATATAGAAGATAATTATCTGCTGTAGAAGAAGAAGAAAAGAACACTGGCATTGTGTAACAAGGTGCACTTAAAAAAAAAAAACTTTGGAGAAGATTTAAAAGGATGTGTTGAACAGCTGGCGAAATATTAGATTTGCTACATTTCAAAGAGGAAGAAATGTAATGAAGAGGGAACTAATACTGCTGAACAAAGCTTTTGTGACCAGTTAAGCAGGGATGTGAATTATCATGACAGAGGTAGGGGGGAAAGAATCTTACTTTACAAGAAAATAGCTAGGTAAGCGAAAACAGGAAAGACCACCAGAACGCTGGAGAAATAGAAGTGGACATAGAGAATTGTTAATTGCGCTCCTGGAGAGAATAAAGTATTGTTGTATTATCATGGCTGAACAAATGAATGAATGTTTTCATTTAGCTTGGCAAATGGATGAGTTTGCAGACTGACGGGAACACCATACACTGGACAAATGAGACATATCTGACCGAAAGTATTTTGGGCCTATGTCTGAGTTTAAATCTGGTTATGTCAGAGAAAATTGGATGCCTTTAAATAGAACTATCGATGTCAGATTTGGAACACTGGAACTCAATCCCTGATGTTAGGAGGAAACATGGATCCAGACTGGTAGCTGTATCTGGGCCTATATCTAAAGTACAGAACACTGAATCCAAGTGTGTGCAAACCTGGAGGAAAATCAGATGAAGTTATGAATTTGTAACTCAGGCCCATTTCCTTTTATTCTAATTTAGCTTTGTCATCCCAAGACTACAATTGCTTGGAAAAGAGACCAAAAGACTCCTTGTTCCAGTCTTCTCTGATATGTGCCTGACCCTTCATGTGCTCCCTGGGCTCGCAGGAATTGGCCCAGAGATGGTGTACACGGCAGATAAAATTTTCAGGCAGTCTGACTGCTCATGGCGCCCTTGAGTTTTGCAGGTGTTCGGTACCTCCAAAAATAAGGCCCCAAGTAACTTAGTTGTATCGCGTCTTATCCAAAGAGACAGTGCATCTGAATAGCTGTGATGTGGATGCGTGACAAACTAGCAACTTAATCCAGTGTTGAAAGGCCAAGATGGTGAATTTTGTTTAATAAACATCCTAATGAAGTGTAATAAACAGATGCCCCTTTGCTTCAATCTATCCCAATCTCTCCCCCTATAGAGGATTCCTAGAACGTTCAATCCTTAAGAGTCCTCTATTCTAATTCCATTTATAACAGACAATATTTTTGAAGCAACTCCTAAATATAAAATCCTACCTTGTCTTAACACAAGAGGAGTTTGCATTCAAGATGCTTGTCTAAACAGATCGAGCAGCCTTCCCCAGGCTCACAGCTGCAGCCTTTCCCAGAGCTGACACTATTCCCTTTGTGGTTCTGAATCAAAGGCAAAGGGAAGGCTGCTAAAAGGCCTGAGCTGACTTCCTGCACTTTCTTAGCTCATCATTACAGCTATTTCTTTAGCCATTCAATGAAATACTGGCAACTCAAAGCAAACAGGGCAGGATTCTGATAACCTCAGTGGAAAGAACAAGGTTCTATAGCTGCCTGTAAGCATTTCTGCCCTTGTAGTACCTTCTGCTACCGCAGTGCTGCTAATTCTTGGGATTTGTGTTGTCTTGTGATAGGTTTTCTTAAAGGCCCAGCTCCTAGAGTCATGTGATAATTGATTATGTGGGAATTGCTGGATGTTTCTAACCCTTGTCATTACAGAGAAGCTTAGAAATATGACTCCTAAAGACTTAAACTGAAGGCAAATAAAACCCCCAATTGATTTTCTTTAAACCTTACTCTTAAGACGATCACACTGATTTTGGGGGATCATGATGTTTTTTTTAACAGTAAGGGTTGGGAAGCACACAGACATCTTTCCTTAACTGGGAGTGTATTCTAAAGGGCTAAACCCAGCCCTTCTGAGGCACATAACCAGCTGTTCAGAGCACTCCTGTTCTCCTTTTTGCAGCAGAACTGGCTTTCAGATTTCTTGAGCTCGCAGTGCTTTCTTCACTACCACAGTGAAGAACACACAACACTTTCCTCCTAACACTGTTTCTGTAGCGTTCTCCAGCCTCCACTTCAGAAAGAGACCAAGCAGCCTCACAGGACCTGCCAATATGGGCAATGTCTCCGAGTTGAGGAAAACTAGCCAAGGTCGTATTATCAGTCCCCATGGCTCCCTGTTCTATTACACCGAACCATGGCCCTGTGGAGGTTCCAGGTCTGCAAAGTGACGTGTTACCACGGCACCGGTGTTTAGCTGCACTGTGCCTAGAGTGCTTCCTTTGTTTGGCGCGCAGAAAATATTACCACTCGCGTTTAGTAACCTCGCTCTCAGTGTCCTTACACAGAGATGCAGGTCCTTAAGAGCCAGGTCTATGGATTGATGTGTCCATGCGGACTTTATGCCCATCTGAGTTAGCTGCTTTACCCCTCTCCCCCCCGCCCCAAAGGTGCTGTGCTCTGGGGTTACCCAACCCAACTGAGTACATGAGTCACCCTGTCACCACGCTGCTCCACTGAGATGTATGACTCCGCCTGGTTTTATTTAGCATTTTGATTGATCTTCTGGGGGATCCTGAGGGACGTTAAAATAGCACTCCATGCAGATGATATGATGTACTAGTGTTGTTTTATTTAAAAGTGTTTTATAAATCATTCTAGTGGCTGGACCTGTCATCACCTGTCCTATGTGCACCAACCATTTTTTATTTCTGTCTGTGTTGAGTACTTCTCTTGCTCGTATGTGTCAAATGTTCCATGGGGAAAAATGCATATCTGAGAACATAACATACTTGAATAATCTATCCCACTCCAAGGGATGCACATAAGCATCTTGTGGCTGGTCGGGTGTTAAAACTTGGCAGGCTGTCTCCTTAGATTGTCAAAACCTATTTTCGTCTCATATTGGCCTCGTCCTAGGTGTCTCTGGGTTAGATGTTGATAGTTGCATTCACTATTGTTCTGTAACTGTTGCATGCTATTGCTGTGTTATTAAACAGTTGCCACATGCTTTCCCAAAGGAGGCCGCACTTCAGGGTTAGTGAAATGATCCGTAGACACACAGGATATTCAGGCTCCTATCCTGCAATGTCACTGGTGTAGAAAGACAAGCTCATGGATTTTTTTTGGGATGCTTCATATGTGTTTAATGACCCGGCCACAAAGAAAATATCATGGCTTAAGTTTCAAGAACACCTTGAGTCCTTTTGGAGGGAAGGTGTTGTAACATAAGCAGTTACTCTTTAGAATAAAGCATTGTTATAAGTCAAGTAGGAGATGGGGCTTTGTGTTTTCTCTTGAAAAACTGGGGAAATGATTTACATTTTTCATACAAAACTCTCATGCTGATTCTTCGCTGTGAAAGTTTGCCAAGCACTGAGATCCTCCCCCTGAAAAACATTGTTGGTTACTAACTAGAATCTTATGTTCATTTTTTTAAATTCAATTTACCTGATCCAAATCTTATTTGCAGTCCACTGAAACTCTCACTGGGGCCTGATGCAATTCCCGCTGATGTCAAACAACTAGAACAGCACATATTCAGAATACAGTAAAATGTGAAATAAATTGCAATGATATATTTCAGGTACTTTGAGAGGGGTGGGGGTTTTGACAAACCGTTTATGATTCCGTTACACTGGCCACAAAAGATTAGATGTAGCTTATAGTAACTAGGAGTGTAACTCAATTTCCTGACAAGGTAAATATTTCAAATCCGTTTCAAGTCAGAGATCTACAAATATGCTTCAGAGCATTCATATCTTCCCTGGTATTTGGCCACCAAGTGGAACACCACTAAACACAGAAGGAAAATGTAATGAAATAGTTGGTAAAATTGATTTCTGATTAAGTCAACCTAATGAGAAGTAATTGAGAACTGATGTCATAATAACTGTTCCCTCCTAAGAACTGACATAGATTGAGTCAACTTGCTTGAATGAATATGTGAACCAGTGAAATGTAGATGTAAATCAAAATGTTCTCATTGTCATGATATGCAACTTGGTTGTAGTTCTACTCTCTTGGCCTGGAGGAGAATATACAGCAATTGGGGGGCAAGAAAAGGAAATCTAATGGAAATGAACATGTGATTAAGCATGTCCTGGACCTTTGACTGCTTTCCCACTCCAGACTTGAAGGGCTTGGTTTTAGCTCCCCGGCACAGGTTCACAGGTTCTCTGTCAGGATCCCCTTGCACAATGCTATGTGGATTTGCTCCTGACTGGTGTAAGGAGAATGAGACCCATAGGTTGGAACTTACAGTAATACTTGACCCTGCTGCGAGGGTTGGTAATGTCTAAGAACATAGGAAGGGCCATACTGTGTCAGACCAATGGTCCATCTAGCCCAGTATCCTGTCTTCCGGCAGCGGCCAAAGCCAGACGCTTCATGGCGAATGAACAGAACAGGGCAATTATAGAGTGATCCATCCCCTACAGTCCAGTTTCAACATCTGGCAGTTAGAGGCTTACAGAGACGCAAAGCATGGGGTTGTCCCTGACCCTCTTGGCTAATAGCCATTGATGGACCTATCCTCCAATTTATCTAATTCTTTTTTTAACCCAGTTATTGTTTTGGCCTTCACACCATCCTTGGCAACGAGCTCCACAGACTGACTGTGCATTGTGTGAAGTAGTACTCCCCTTTGTCTTAAACCTGCCTATAATTTCATTGGATGACCCCTGGTTCTTATGTTAAGGGGTAAATAACCCTTCCCTATTCACTTTCTCCACACCGTTCATGATTGTATAGACCTCTATCATATCCCCCCTAAGTAGTCTCTCTTTTCCAAGCTGTGAAGTCCCAGTCTTTTTAATGTCTCCTCAATGGAAGCTGTTCCAGATGCTCTTCTCTGTACCTTTCCAATTCTGATTTATCATAATATATTATAGTTCCTTCAAGGGCTTCCTGCATACAGGGTGAACATCACCCGTGTTGCGTGATGAACAGCCTAACTCGCAGTAGACTCTGATCAGCTTTGTAGGCTGGCGTATAGTCAATGTTCATCAAACAACTTCTGGTAACAAATCAATCAGACCCTGTTCCCGTGTAACTGAACAGAAAGAGCTGAACTCTTCAGATTATTTCTTTATCCAGGGTCCCCTCCCACCGCCAACTCCCCAAAGAACTGACTGCACAGATTGTAGCAATATAAGGGGTTAAGTGCATCTTCACTTCTGCAAAGCTTCATTGGGTGAAGGCTGGTTTTGGGCATAAGTAATCCAAATGACTGCTTTATGCTACAATTACCTCTGCCAGACTTCCATCCCCACTCACAGCAGAATGTTAACCCAGCCTTGGGACAGGGGTAGTATGGTGAAGTGTGCGCAAGAGAGAGCTCAGGGAAGCAGTGGGGTGTACAGACATTGAAGTGGTGAAGTCTGCTCCTGTGGGATACAGACTAGAGGGCATGGTTTTAAGTGGCTGAGTTTTCCACTTCATCGGTAACGTGGCTTTGTCAGGTACGTTGCATATAGCAAGTATAGTGGCTTTCATAGAATCATAGAATATCAGGGTTGGAAGGGACCTCAGGAGGTCATCTAGTCCAACCCCCTGTTCAAAGCAGGACCAATCCCCAACTAAATCATCCCAGCCAGGGCTTTGTCAAGCCTGACCTTAAAAACCTCTAAGGAAGGAGATTCCACCACCTCCCTAGGTAACCTATTCCAGTACTTCATCACCCTGCTAGTGAAAAAGTTTTTCCTAATATCCAACCTAAACCTCCCCCACTGCAACTTGAGACCATTACTCCTTGTTCTGTCATCTGGTACCACTGAGAACAGTCTAGATCCATCCTCTTTGGAACCCCCTTTCAGGTAGTTGAAAGCAGCTATCAAATCCCCCCTCATTCTTCTCTTCTGCAGACTAAACAATCCCAGTTCCCTCAGCCTCTCCTCATAAGTCATGTGCTCCAGACCCCTAATCATTTTTGTTGCCCTCCGCTGGATTCTTTCCAATTTTTCCACATCCTCCTTGTAGTGTGGGGCCCAAAACTGGACACAGTACTCCAGATGAGGCCTCACCAATGTCGAATAGAGGGGAATGATCACGTCCCTCGATCTGCTGGCAATGCCCCTACTTATACAGCCCAAAATGCTGTTAGCCTTCTTGGCAACAAGGGCACACTGTCGACTCATATCCAGCTTCTCGTCCACTGTAACCCCTAGGTCCTTTTCTGCAGAACTGCTGCCTAGCCATTTGGTCCCTAGTCTGTAGCAGTGCATGGGATTCTTCTGTCCTAAGTGCAGGACTCTGCACTTGTCCTTGTTGAACCTCATCAGGTTTCTTTTGGCCCAATCCTCTAATTTGTCTAGGTCCCTCTGTATCCTATCCCTACCCTCCAGCATATCTACCACTCCTCCCAGTTTAGTGTCATCTGCAAACTTGCTGAGAGTGCAGTCCACGCCATCCTCCAGATCATTAATGAAGATATTGAACAAAACCTGCCCCAGGACCGACCCTTGGGGCACTCCACTTGATACCAGCTGCCAACTAGATATGGAGCCATTGATCACTACCCGTTGAGCCCGACGATTTAGCCAGCTTTCTATCCACCTTATAGTCCATTCATCCAACCCATACTTCTTTAACTTGCTGGCAAGAATACTGTGGGAGACTCTATCAAAAGCTTTGCTAAAGTCAAGGAATAACACGTCCATTGCTTTCCCCTCATCCACAGAGCCAGTTATCTCCTCATAGAAGTCAATTAGGTTAGTCAGGCGTGACTTGCCCTTGGTGAATCCATGCTGACTGTTCCTGATCACTTTCCTCTCCTCTAAGTGCTTCAGAATTGATTCCTTGAGGACCTGCTCCATGATTTTTCCAGGGATTGAGGTGAGGCTGACTTGGCCTGTAGTTCTCCGGATCCTCCTCCTTCCCTTTTTTAAAGATGGGCACTACACATTAGCCTTTTTCCAGTCATCCGGGACCTCCCCCCAACCAACCGACTGTTTTGTGCATTATGTATTTACAGCCTTTGTTCTGTATTCTCAGACAAAGCTTTAAAGGTAGAATGAACTCGCTCTAAAGTACACTTGGAATATATTTAGCTGCTACTTTTTATTACTAGTAACTTCAGCTGGAGAAATTGGACCTTGGAACTTCAAAGCAGCTGCTCTGTTACTAAGGAAGCACTGCTGAATAAACTCTCCCTGCACTGCCCCCCTCCCACCTGCCTCTGCCTTTCTGCACTGCCAGCTGTGTCCGCCCAGCAAGGGAGGGAGGCTGGCCTTGAAGAGTCTGAAGAGGAAAGCAAATCAGAAGAGGAGAGGTGGAGTCGGCAGGCTAAATGGAGCAGCAGTCGGCAGCGTGGGAAGATGGATACTTGAATCTCTGTGGGTGAACTCTGCAGAGCAGGATCTGAGTTAAGGGGAGGACAAAAAGTGTAAAGACCAAACACTTGTTGAAAAGGAATCCAAAAACCAGCAACTCCCCCCCCCCACTTTCTTGGTGCAACAACAATAAAAGGTGAAGGGGCAAGGGGAAATAGAAGAAGTAGGCAAATCCAGCTCCAATGTAGAGCTACAAGATTTTTGTAAAAAAATATGCACAATAGGAAGAATTTGTGAAATCTGTGCCAGGGCAAACACAGAGGATGAAGCATACATGGAATATACATATAGGTGAAGCCCTCAAACTGTTCCGTTGCTGCCATGTTGTGCTCCAGAAACTAGGCTTTCATTGAAAAATGAACGTTTTAGCTCCTAGTGTAACCAAGGCAGTGCCTTGGTTACACTTCCAGAGTCTGTAAACAGCTAGAAATAATAGCTCAGATGAGTGTTGCTCTGTTCTACCAGAACCGGTTCACTTTGGATCAGTCTAGCAGAAACACCTGAAGTAACGGGCCAGACTCTCTGCTGCTGTAACTCGGTTCTCTTCAGTAGACACAACAGAGCTGCTTTTGGCCTGGAGTGTCTGTTCAACAAATCCAAACTGTACCCCCCCCACACCCGCTTTTAGGCACCCTGAACTAGATCAATCAATCAGAGTAAACTTTAAACACGCTGAGCAAAAAATGGAACTAGAGCGAACCAGAAATGAGGAAGATTCTCTCGCTAACAAAAAAAGAAAACTTAAGGTAACATTTTTTGGGTTTGTCTTGTTTTCATAAAAATAAACGAGGCAAAAACTAGCATTATTTACTCTTGACAAGATGTGATGGGCTATAGAACTTTCACTGGTCCCATCTCATCAAACACAGCACCCTTCACATCTGCTTGTAATAGCCAGTGCCTTGTGGTCATAAGGGATTTTATCCTCCCTGCCTCAAAGGAGTGTTCAAGTATTGATTCCCCTTCTGTAAAATGGGTATAAGACAGTGGTCAAGATCGGTCTGTGGCTGAGCCAAGAATTGAATCCAAGTCCCATGCCTCCCATTCCAGCATCCTACAACTAGACTATCCTTACATCCTGAGAGGTGAGTAACAAAGGCTTGCTGACTACTTTTGTTCTCAAGGCAGGCAAGAGTCCTTGGACTGTTGTGATCATTTCACATTCCCTTCCCAACTATAGCAATGGGTCAGTGATACCAATGGAAATATTCCTTGGTGAGGACTTCAGAATTTGGTCTATTTAAAATATTTTGCACTAAAATGTTGTCATCTAAGTATTTCAAAGCACTTCATAAAAATGAATGAATCTTCACAGCTGGAAGGGTAATATTCTCCCCAGCTTACAGATGTGGCACACAGAGGCAAGTCCAGCATTTACAAACCTGGCTGCTTAGTTAGGAACCTAAACTGCTGATTTCTGACTTTCATAGGTGGGGAGCATCTGTACTTCCTTTTGGCTGCAAAGTGGGTTTTAAAATGTTTCAAGGGCATTTTAGAGGAGCTGTGAGTGCAACAAACCTTCTACCCATCCTGAGTGGGAGCTCAGAGGCTCAACTCCTGATTTGTAAACAGGTTAGATTACAGAGGGTTGTTGTGAATGCAGGGTGTACCCTTATGTTCTGACACTTAAATGACAAGTCCTTCGCAAGTCTATCCGCAACTTAATTTCCCATGTTAATGAAACACTTCCATATTTAGCAAAAACGTAACTTGTGCCATGATTGCTATATGTGGGAAGCTGGTAGACACAACGAGCCCACGCATGTAGTACTCCCGTACAGAGGCTTTGAGAGGCAAGAATGAAGTGTCTAGCGAGAGCTCCTACAGCTAGTGTGCTATTTTCCACAGACTGTGACGGGAGAGTGAATTTCTTAGTTCTATACTCTGTTCTTAAGCCAATCACAGTGAAGTAAAGAACAGCTTCCTCGCACTCCACCTTCCGGCAGAATGGCATGTTCTCACATTGGTCCTTGCTGTGGTTTTAGTGGTTTTTAGCCTGGAAGAGGACTTCTGCTTTTTGTATCTCATGGACAAGTATTGGTGAGACTTGTGAAAGCATTAGGCTCTGAAATGTATACTGTTCCAGGCCCAAAAATGTCACTCTCAGGCTCCCAGAAAAGAGTAAGGTGTGTGGGGAGCAGCCCACCAGGTCTCTGAGTTTGTTGTTCAGGGGTGTGTGTGTGCATGTGAGGAAGCTGAATGTGGCACTTGCTTTATCATTAACTAGGCTGTAAACGTCACTGCTATTTTCTGGTTTTCATTTGCAGTTAACTTGTCTGTTGGTTAAAGCTGGGTAAGCTGCAAAGTATCGGTTTGCTTGTACTAGTTAAAGCAGGTTGAATTCTCCTTCTCCATGTCCCATCTACTTCACTCCAGCACAACTGGACCACCCTCCAAATAATTTCCCCCCAACTTTTTTCTGTGCACCTCCAACAGACCCCCTCCCTCCCCAAATATCTGGTGTTACCAGGGGTGCTGGAACAATTTTATGGTGGGGGTACTGAGCCATTGAACCAAACTGTAAACCTTGTATATGATGGAAACCACAAGCCAGCACCCCTAGTTCTAGCTCTTATGGGTGATACCACCTCCTGATGGAATATCTCCGATCTCTTTATAGGGCTTTGGTTGGCTACTGATCAAATCCTTTGTTCCCTGGGGCTCTCCTTCCTGTCAAGGACCCTAGATGGCTTTTAAGAAAGCTTGTGAATGTCTGTTGGGGTCAGACCCAAAGGCAAAGGGTGATAGTTGACTGAGATCAGTGGCTTGAGGTTTACTTTTGTGTCAGATTTTGTTGAAGTTCAAATAAAACTGGTCAAGAAATGAAGAGAAAGCTACCTTGTGAAGAACATGGAAGGGTTCCCAATGGCCCGTTTTTGTTGCTCTAAACTAGCATTTCACTTTCTGACCAGCTCTCTTGGCAAGAACTCCTGCCTCTGGGGATATTCCAGGATATGCTGCCGGGCAGGCTGGAGGGCATTCTGGATGTGAAGGGAGTTTGATCAGGAAGCCCTGCTGCCCAAGGCTCATGGGTAGCTGAGCTTAGTCAGCCTCCTGGGCTATCCTAATTAATGCCGGGGCCAAACTGGACCCCAGCAGCCCCCGCCTGGGTGGTATAATCTGCAGCCTATCTTCCCTAGATGATCACGCTAATCTCGCCACATCACCCAGTGTGTTACCGCCAAGCTTTGCATGGTGAGATTTCCTTGGATGGTTAGCTAGTCTGCTGCTGCTGTTGAAATCCTCTCTGGCCCTGCCCATACTAAACAGAACTGGCTGAGATTTCCCCATAATACTGGCAAAACAGATGGAGAAACAGCCAGAATTGCTTGGTGCTGTGAGTGGCGGAGTGGGTGCACTACCTGAGCAGAGGTGATTGGAGCTATTGTACTGCGCATGGCAGAAGCAGTAAGAATAACGCTCCCAAGGACTCCGGGAAGTACTATGTTTTTCAGCAGATTCCGCTGCACTTCTGGAGGGTCAGCTTGTGTCTTGTCCCCGCCTGGCTTCCAGGCACTTGCTAGTGCATGAGGACTGTGGCCAAGGCCTCACCGGATATACCGCAAACGTGCCCCTTCTCCAGTGCTCAGTGCTGCTGCTCGTAGGTGGGGAACACAGATTACAGCATCAAGCACTGCTTTTTCCACAGGTATCAATGGCAAGAAAGGTGCTTATTGTGCTGGGGCAACCAGAATTTACCCTGTAGCATAGCTGGTAAATGTAGGGCCATACTGTCACTTGAGTAGTAAGGATAGCTCAGTGGATTGAGCATTGGCCTGCTAAACCCAGGGTTGTGAGTTCAATCCTTGAGGGGGCCTCTTAGGGATCTGGGGCAAAATCAGTACTTGGTCCTGCTAGTGAAGGCAGGGGGCTGGACTCAATGACCTTCTGGGGTCCCTTCCAGTTCTATGAGATAAGTATATCTCCATATATTTTTTATTTTAGTGTGCTTTGCAGTCTCACTCACACTGAGATGGCATCCTGGTTATAATTCAGGGCTGAATCTGGCCTGTAACATGGACAGTATTCTGCTGCCTTTGAGATCATTCGTTTGAAATCAAGCTGCAATGTTAATTAGTCTGAAATCTTAATGCTGAACAATGGCACTCAGTACATAGGCGTAAGTGCAGTAAATGGTCTGACTAGAGCCGTCAAAGTCTGAGTGGCTCATTGCCTTGAACAGTATAATCCAATGATTATGGATGGGATTATGAAAGGATATGTCCTTCTGGGAACTCAAAGGCCTTTCAGACAGTAAAAAGCGGGGAGGTCTGGTTTGTTAGCCATTAATGGCATCAGGAATGTTGCCCTTTATGAGAATATTTAACATTTAGAATCAGACATGAAGCCAAGAACACACACGCTGCCCGGGAGAGGGGAAGCCGGGCACTTATTTTGATATGGAGTCCTTTTGTTTGAAATTGCAACTCTGGACTAGAGAATCCAGCAGAGGGGCACTGTTCAAAAATTCAAAGGCTTGCTGTGGTTTCTGAGCAGTCACTCTTGCAGTCCCTCCTTATTGAGAGAGAAACCAATCAACATGGAGTGCTGTGTTTGGAGCTGAATCTGTTGATACGTACGTCCCCTATTTAACAGGGAAAGCTAAAAACAGCAGCCTGACTTCTACGGATGGCGCTCCATGTTGGTTTGAAGTCTGGCAGGGAACTCTGATGCCGTTTCCCAACTCCTCCTCCAACGCTGTAATAAAATGTACCTGCATAGTCCATCCCAATCTATTCTCCACCTGTTCCTGCTTGGAAGGGTGTGACACTCTGTACCCCAAAGCAACACCCTGGCACCCTCATATTTACCCTGGTGATATCATGATGATAGGTTTTGTACAAAGTATGCCTTTGTGAGGTATCATTTTAAAAGTCTTAATCTGTTGAACATTAATATCCTGTTGGATTGTTTGTGCTATCATTGTACGTGGAGTTATGAAGTTTTGCTATGTGTGTTACTGAAATACGTTGTGAAGTTGGAAATGCCCACAACCAGTCTTTCTGGCTGCCCCATTGTTGTACCTGAAACTGATGATGGCCCATTAAGGGCAATTCACACACTCACAAGGATTACCCCAGGCACTGTATACAATGGAAACCTCTCAGAGAGAGCACATACACAAGGGAGGCTGTTTGGCTCATGTCATAGCAAAGGATCTTTCCAGCAAGCTGGAAGAAGCAATAAAAGGGGGATGTGACATTATTTGGCCTCACTCCCCACTCAGCTCACACCTGAAAACACGTTCGGAGAACAAAGACTGAACTGGGGAGGTGGTACCAGGCTGAAGGGAATTTCCAGCCTGAGTATGGAAGATTTGTGACCTGCTCGTATTGTCTGTCCGGGTGAGACACTGCTTGGTTCAAATCCTGTCTAGTTTATAGAACTCAGTTTGCATTTTTACTTTTATTTCTTAGGTAATCAACTTTGACCTGCACACCTCCTACTTCTAATCACTTAAAATCTATCTTTCTGTAGTTAATAAATCTGTTATATATTTTACCTAAAACAGTGTGTTGGTTGAAGTGCAAGGGGAATCTGCTCCGGAACAAGGGCTGGTGTATGTCCTCTCCACACTGAAGGAGGGGCAGACTGGGTAATAAACTTACATTGGTCAGGCTTCTGACCAGGACAAGATGGTACAGCTCTGGGGTCCTAGGCTGGGGAGCTGGGGGAATTGGCTGGAATCTCTATTGTTGGTTCATGAGTACTGGTGAAAGCATTCATGTAACTCAGCTGTGCGTGTCCCTGACTGTGGATGGCTGTGTGAGTGCAGGACCTGGAGGGGTTTGCAGCTGGTCACAGCATTGCCGCGTGAGAAGGAGTCCAGGTTGGTAAGACAGAGGGCTCAGCGGTACCCCAGTTCCAGGTTGCACCCTGGGGAACCAGTCACAAAGGGTTACTCAACCTCTCTGCAATCAGAATCTGATATTGGCTGAGGCTGTTCAGTGGGCTGTCCTTGTGGGTAAACTGCTCTTCAACACAGGAATCTCCCCCCAATTCCCCATTGGTGACAAGGGGGCAGTTAGCCCAACACTTGAGAAGCCCTTATCACTTCAGTTAACTTGTGAGCTAGCTGTGTCTGCAATGGCTGTTAAGCCCTTCTATTCCCCAGGGTGACTGGGCAACAAAATGGCAAATGAGATTCAATGTTGATAAATGCAAAGTAATGCACATTGGAAGAACTAGGGGTCACTCAATGAAAGTAATAGGCAGCAGGTTTAAAACAAATATAAGGAAGTAATTTTTCACAACATAGTCAACCTGTGGAACTCGTTGCCAGGGAATGTTGTGAAGGCCAAGACTATAACAGGGTTAAAAAAAAGATTTAGATAAGTTCATGGAGGATCAGTCTATCAATGGCTGTTAGCCAGGATAGGCAGGATTGCAACCCCAGGGTCTGAGTGTCCCTAGCCTCTTTTTGCCAGAAGCTGCGAGTGGACAACAGGGGGTGGTTCACTGGTTCTGTTCATTCCCTCTGGGGCACCTGGCACTGGTCACTGGCAGAAGACAGGATACTGGGCTTGATGGACCATTGGTCTGACCCAATATGGCCATTCTTACATTGTTAGTTCAAGGTAGCATTAAGTTCTTGTCAAAACGGTGACCGTGCACTCAGTGCTGTACAGAACACACCAGAAGCTGTTGTCCTTGCCTCCAAGTTGCTGCAAGAGATTTTTGGGAATATTGACTCCAGACTGTCTGGCAATAACTTTCTGCTCAACCTTGGACTGAGTCACTTCCTTGATACTGGGGTTAGTCTGATGGTAGAAACTAGTGTAGCTGCCCAAGAGTTCCGTAACTGACACAACACCAGTGTGGTTTCATGTTTTTTAATAAACTAGCAAGATCCACAATAGGCCACCCAACCAGTAGGTGTGACTATCCTGTTGCTCAGCAACTGGATTCAACCAGAGGTCAGAAACTTGCGTGGGTTTTGGCTTCCCTCGAGTTACATTGGCCTTTTATAACTGACGCACTTGAGCTTAAACCAACTCAGTAACAGAACTCAGCATGAAACAATTCCCCTTCTATTGCTTAATTATATTTTCTGTGTACAGTCAAAAGGAACTGTATCTGATGGTATATTGGGTTTCCCTTACATACTGTTGTATGGGTAATTGGCATGTGATTACATTATTATAAATGTATTATAACTTCATTATTCTGGTGTGCTGATTTATAGAATTAAAGTGTATTTAAAGAGTCCTTCTTCTACACCCCAGGATTACTAAATCCTTTAATGACAGTAGCCTTTCTGGGCAGCTATCCGGTATCTTAATTTTCACATATTTAAGGTCTCCTGTAATAATGTTAATTCATCATGCAGTCAATCCTGAAAGCACAGTGGCTGGTTCTGGTGAAGTCTAATTGCCAAGCATGGAAAATAGAAAATTTTGAAATAGAAATCAAGCAATCATACTAATAAATACTTTGGTGTACTGATAGCAGTGGCTGCCAATAAGCTGGTATTGAGTTGTGTATTTCAAGTGCAAGATGTGCACACATTCAGCATAAGTAGCTCCCGAAGCCTAAAGGACATAGCAATGTGGGCTAATATCTTACTAGAAATACACACATAAGAGAAACAAGGTAGTGAAAGTGCATTTAAAACAAAAGTGAGATCGGGGCAGGGCTGGCCCACAACATTTTGATACCTGAGGCGGGGAGCTCAAATGACGTCCCCATTCCTCCTCGCTTGGGCCAAAACTTTGAAAGGTCTCAATTCTTCCTTCTTCCTGTTCTACTCCTCTCATGGTACTGCTCTGCTACCTACCCCAATAAAGGAAAACTAACAACTTAAAATGCCTTGTTCAAAAATTGTAAGTAACACTTAGCTTTCAAATGCCTGAACAGCAAATGTAACTTTTCTTGGCTGCATAGTAAACACTGGCATTTTTATCTGTTTGAATAATCAGTGGTGCTTTCCGTGCCTTCTTGGTTGCAAAGATTTGAACTGCTTCCTGCTGAAGGTCCACAGTCTGCTCTATTGAGATGGTTGCAAGGCCGATCTGTAAAAAGCAACAGAGGGTCCTGTGGCACCTTTAAGACTAACAGATGTATTGGAGCATAAGCTTTCGTGGGTGAATGCCCACTTCGTCAGATGCATGTAATGGAAATTTCCAGAGGCAGGTATAAATATGCAGGCAAGAATCAGTCTGGAGATAACGAGGTTAGTTCAATCAGGGAGGGTGAGGTCCTCTGCTAGCAGTTGAGGTGTGAACACCAAGGGAGGAGAAACTGCTTCTGTAGTTGGATAGCCATTCACAGTCTTTGTTTAATCCTGATCTGATGGTGTCAAATTTGCAAATGAACTGAAACTCAGCAGTTTCTCTTTGGAGTCTGGTCCTGAAGTTTTTTTGCTGTAAGATGGCTACCTTTACATCTGCTATTGTGTGGCCAGGGAGGTTGAAGTGTTCTCCTACAGGTTTTTGTATATTGCCATTCCTGATATCTGATACCTGATATTTATCCTCTTACATAGTGACTGTCCAGTTTGGCCAATGTACATAGCAGAGGGGCATTGCTGGCACATGATGGCATATATAACATTGGTGGATGTGCAGGTGAATGAACCGGTGATGTTGTAGCTGATCTGGTTAGGTTCTGTGATGGTGTTGCTGGTGTAGATATGTGGGCAGAGTTGGCATCGAGGTTTGTTGTATGGATTGGTTCCTGAGTCAGAGTTGTTATGGTGCGGTGCGTGGTTGCTGGTGAGAATATGCTTAAGGTTGGCGGGTTGTCTGTGGGCGAGGACTGGCCTGCCTCCCAAGGTCTGTGAAAGTGAGGGATCACTTTCCAGGATGGGTTGTAGATCACTGATGATGTGTTGGAGCGGTTTAAGCTGAGGACTGTAGGTTATGGCCAGTGGAGTTCTGTTGGTTTCTTTCTTGGGCTTGTCTTGTAACAGGAGGCTTCTGGGTACACATCTGGCTCTGTTGATTTGTTTCCTTATTTCCTTGTATGGGTATCGTAGTTTTGAGAATGCTTGGTGAAGATCTTGTAGGTGTTGGTCTCTGTCTGAGGGATTGGAGCAGATGCGGTTGTACCTCAGCGCTTGGCTGTAGACGATGGATCGTGTGGTGTGTCCGGGGTGGAAGCTGAAGGCATGAAGGTAGGCGTAGCGGTCGGTGGGTTTTTGGTATAGGGTGGTGTTAACATGACCATCGCTTCTTTGTACTGTGGTGTCTAGGAAGTGGACCTCCTGTGTAGATTGGTCCAGGCTGAGGTTGATGGTGGGGTGGAAGCTGTTGAAATCGTGGTGGAATTCTTCCAGGGTCTCCTTCCCATGGGTCCAAATTTGACACCATCAGATCAGGATTAAACAAAGACTGTGAATGGCTATCCAACTACAGAGGCAGTTTCTCCTTCCTTGGTGTTCACACCTCAACTGCTAGCAGAGGACCTCACCCTCCCTGATTGAACTAACCTCGTTATCTCCAGACTGATTCTTGCATGCATATTTATACCTGCCTCTGGAAATTTCCATTACATGCATCTGACGAAGTGGGCATTCACCCACGAAAGCTTATGCTCCAATACATCTGTTAGTCTTAAAGGTGCCACAGGACCCTCTGTTGCTTTTTATTAAAAAATTCAGCAGCCTCACTAGAAACTGATGCTGCATCACTGACCACCAAGTTGAATGAATGAGAACTGCATGGGACCAAAAAAGCTCGAGGATTTAACTCTCGGATCTGTGTCTGCATTCCTCTGTTCTTTCCTCTCATGTTGGCACCATTATCGTAGCCCTGACCTCTCATATCAGGTATCGCAGTTCCCGTACCTTCCAGCTTTTTAAGAAGCACATTTGTCATACCAGCTCCTGTAGTATCATCAATGTCAATAAATTATAGAAAATGCTCTCTGACATTTTCACTAGGTTCTGTTGTTACAAAACGCACCATTAAAGTCATTTGTTCCATATGGCTGATGTCAGGTGTGCAGTCCAGAATAACAGAGTAATATCTTGCTGACTTCAGATCTGCCACAATCTTCTGTTTGACTTTTGTTGCCAGTAACTGTATGATCTCATTTTGAATTGTTTTTCCAAGGTAGTGGTGTGTGTACATTTTTTGGGTGGTGACTCTTCTTAGATGCTCCTGGAGTACAGCATCAAACTCAGCCATCAGCGCCACAATTTTAAGGAAATTTCCATTGTTTGGTACATACAACTGATCTGAAGTGCCACACAGTGCTAGGCTTTGGGTAGCAAGCATTCTCACAACGGCAATGAGCTTTTTCAGAACATTTTGCCAGTAAAAAGACTTTGATGCAATCTTCTCTTGATGCTGATCATCTATGGTGGCCTTTAACCTTAGTCTCATCTCAAGCTCTTTCCACCTATGGAATGCTCTCTGGTGATTTGCTGCCTTCTCATGGCATGCCAGATTTCTAGCCAGATTTTTCCAGTCCTTTGTTCCTGTAGAACCCAATGTGGCTGGAAAATTAGACTGGAAGAGTTTGCAACAAAAACAGTATGCAGCATTCTGGGTTTTTGAGTACATAAGCCATGGCCTCTCCACTTTATCACCATTGGGGATTTCACACCAGTAATGTGTTGGATGGAAACTTCTATTTTCATTGTCTTTGGGGAACATGAAGTTTTTCACTTGCTGTGGCCCATGCAGTACAAGGAAGTCCCTCAGGCTACTGCTCAAGTGGGTCCACAGTCCTGGATCATCTAGACTTAAGGAACTAAACTCAGCAGCAGCTGTTTCTTGCGCCTCCACCACACTCTTCTCTGATCTACACTTTTCTTCAGGAATGTGCATGGTTACATCCATTTGAGATGGAGATATGGATGCTGCAGTAGCTGCCAGGTCACCTGCACTCTGACTAACTGGAAGATCAGGCATCTCCTCACCACTCACATCCTCACTGGGGCCGGAAGGCTCAGCGTGAACATTTGTGTCTATGTATCTCAGGAGAGCTCCTTCCTGCTTAGATAGAAAAGCTTCCTTTGCTTTCTTTCTTTTTCTGAATGCTGCCCCAGGGGGGCATTTTCTTCTTTCACTCATGACTGCTGTTCTGTGCCAGCTATAGTGGCTCTCAACACTCAATTGAAGGGGACAAATAAGCAGGCTGGTAGCAGGGCCTGAGTGAGGGAAGATATCAGCGTCTTAAGGACCTAACTGGCTCCTACTACTTCAGTTGACTGCCTGTTCTCCTCAAGTGGGTTCAGGGAAGCATCAGGAAACAGGAAGCTCCCTGAGAAGCTGATGTTAATACACACATATTTGATGTCATCAGTTTTTTTGTGCGCAAGCCAGCAAAAGGAATAGAAGTCAGAGTTAGGCTGCAAATTTTATTCACACAGGTATGCACACATGCGGCAATACATGCACCTCCCTACACACAGACACAGTCTCTTACACACATACAGTGCATGCATGCACACACGTGCCTACACAGAGACACTTTTTCTTACACTTTTCCAGGGGCTGCCTAAGTCACCCAGCTGGGAAGGGAGGGGGGTGGAGGAGAGAGGATGGGGAGGGAAAGAGGTGAAGGATGAGAGCAGAGTGGGAGGGGGCAGTGAAGGAAAGAGGAGGGTTTGTGTGGTGGATGGGGATGTGAGGGAGGCAGAAGGCTACAGATGCATGAGGATGTGGAGGACATGGGTGCATAGGGACATAATGGGAGTGCAGCAGTGTACGGAGGTGAATGGGGTGCAGAGCTGTGGGAGGTGAGGGACATTGGGGTGGTGGCTCTGAGAGGTGGAGAGGATGGGTGGGAGAACGCTGTAAGTGGTACAGGGCTGGGATGGGTAGGTGTTGGGGGCAGGACAGGATGGGACGAGGGAGGGATGCAGTGAGGGGGTTGGAGGGGCAGGGGGTTGGGGCAGGGAGAGGGTGGGGTTGGGATGGAGAGGGATGCAATGACCGGGGGATGGGGATGCGGGAGGGTGGTTGGGGTGGGGAGGGATGCAGTGACAGGGGGGATGGAGGTGCAGCCCCATTCCCAGCACTCAGAGATGGGGATACACATAGCTCGAACTCCTAGGTGCTGGCGATGGGGTGACAGACAGATCGTGGTTCTCTGCAGGGCATACACTGCAGCTTGAGACCAGCCACATGAGGAGCGCGAGGAGAAGAGGGCCAGGCAGCAGCGGGAGAGGCACGCACCACTCAACCCCTCAACAGCCACCTGCTGAGCGCTCGTGAGTCATGGAATAGTTCTCACTCCCTATACTGTTGTCTGCAGCCTTCATTCCCAGAACTTGCTTTTTTCAAAGTGATTTGGCTAATATTTATGCAAACATAGTTCAGCCTATGGGACACTCCAGAGAGATTTGCTGATAATTGTTTGTGCACTAGTCAACGTTTCCAGTGTGGTCACCACCTTAGGGCAGGTCTACATCACAAATTTACATTGGCACAGTTGCAGTGCATCCAGTGAAGACGTTAAGCTGACGCAAGAGAGCTCACACCCTAAGTGACATAGTTATACCGAAGTATATATGTAATCTAGACCAAGCCTCAGTTACATGGTATTGTTGACTAGTGAATTTAGTGCAGCTGGGGAAGGTGTGAGCAACCTGCTAAAGACTTGGATATAGCCTAATGGGAGCAATTCACAGACAGGCCTCCAGGGGAGGTAGTTGTGACCCACAAAGGGCAGATTTAAAATGTCCTAAAATTGCCTAGTCGCCGTGTCTATCTCCTGGTAAATGCAAATTGCTCCCAATAGGATATATTCAAGTCTGAAGTCCTTACATGAGCATAGAGAAATGAAAGTGAAAGCATAGTCCCTTCTGGTCAGCCCGGTGCCCCAACCAAGCTGTAGCGAAGGCCATGTTCAGGCTCTGTGTCTTTTGTCTGACTGTCTTAGTCGTCTCCCAGGTGAGAGAGCTCCCAGCTTCTTCCAGAAGCCAACACTTTATTCCCCCTCACCTCACACCTTGAAGTCCTTTGTTCTCAAGCCGGGGACTTTGCTCAGCTTGCCCACTGGTATCAGTGTCATGGGATTTGGGTTTTCTATTGTCTTCTTGGATTTTCCATTGATATGAGGTCAGCCTGGGCCACTCTTTTTTTAAATGACCCCTTCATGCTCAGACAGCTAGGCGACACACACAGACACCTATGTCTCTCAGCCTGTCCCGAGAGCAAACTTGGTCCTTTTTTCCCTCCACTGGGTAGCCATGCAAAATATAGGGGAAACTGGGGCACATGTAGGATTCATACAAATATTACAGAAAATTCCCACTTCATCACACCTTATAATTGATTTAGGGTGCAAAATGCACTCTTCCGGAATAACAGCTTTATTGTTTGGTGGCTACTTAAAGATGAACTGTGAAGATGTTTGACACACAGATTTTGAGTTTTATTAACACTGCAATCAATATGAGCAAAATCACAGAACTAGGGGGAAAAAACAAGATAAGGATAACAGCAGAATCCACATCATGTATAGTCACCAATCTGCAGGGCTGTGGACTCCCCTTAACTTGCCACCGTCCTGATCTCCCGAGGTCCCTTTGAGGGTTGGGTTTGATTCCCTTTTATGCACCTATTCCGTATCCCCACCTATTTCCAGGACCATATTTCATTAAGTCTTGGCCTCTTGTCCATATTTATTATTTCTGCTATCTGTCCTTGGAGTTCTGAATATTGTCATAGGCACTGGGCAGAAAGTTCTCCGTACAATGCGGTTAAGTAAGTCTGACTAAAGCCTTTGTAGTCTAATGGTCTATCACAAGAGACATATTGCTAAATCTTCTAACTCAAAGTTATTTTCTTATGCTAACTTACAGGCTTAATGTTGCCTTATGCTAACTAATACTACTAGTAGGCCTCAAGCTAAATACTAGGCCTCCAGCTCACTGCAAAGCCTATTTTAAAGTAATGGTTAAATTTCTTTGCTTTTGTCAAGGCTGCTTCTCCACTCTGAACTTTAGGGTACAAATGTGGGGGCCTGCATGAAACTTCTAAGCTTAACTACCAGCTTAGATCTGGTCCGCTGCCACCACTCCCAAAGTGCTAATTCCCTTCCCTGGGTAGCCTTGGGAGACTCTTCACCAATTCCCTGGTGAATACAGATCCAAACCCCTTGGATCTTAGAACAAGGAGAAATTAACCATCCCCCCTCCTTTCTCCCACCAACTCCTGGTGGATCCAGATCCAACCCCTTTGGATCTAAAAACAAGGAAAAATCAATCAGGTATTAAGAAAAAGGCTTTTAATTAAAGAAAAGAAAGGTAAAAGAAAACCCTCTGGGAGAGTTTAGCATACCAGCTACTCTCACAGACAACAGATTCCAAACACAGAGGATGTTCCCCTGGCAAACCCTTAGTTACACAAAAAAAAAAAAATACCCAAAATACCCAATTTGACTATTCCTCTAATTGCACAAGACAGGTTACAAAGAAATAAACATAAACCTATTTACTTCCTTCACTAATACTCACTACTTAATAAGAGGCTGAATTCTGGAGCTTTCCCACTCCGGTCCAAAGTGAAACTCCCCAGACAAAGGGAACTTTCCTCCTTCCCTTTGAATCATCTTGTCCTCCCATTGGTTCCTCTGGTCAGGTGTCAGCTAGGCTAGGTGAACTTCTTAACCCTTTACAGGTAAAAGAGGCATTAACCCTTAACTATCTGTTTATGACAGCTTATGCCTACTTGCATTGTAGCTTTGGTTTCATTTGCACTAATTTAGCGAGCATCTTAACTCCTAAGGTTTATCTATATTAGCACTTTTGTCGGCACAACTTTTGTTGGTTGGGGGTGTGGAAAACACAATCTCTGACGGACAAAAGTTTCACCGACAAAAACACTGGTGTGGACAGTGCTATGTTGGTGGGAGAGCGTCTTCTACTGACATAGCTACCACCATTCTTTGGATGTGGTTTAATTATGCCATCAGGAGAGCTCTCCCGCTAGCACAGAGCAGCTACACATAACTCTGAATGGATGGAGCTTGGCTGTTCTCAGTGGTAGCAGATGACAGAACAAGGAGCAATGGTCTCAAGTTGCAGTGGGGGAGGTCTAGGTTGGATATTAGGAAAAACTTTTTCACTAGGAGGGTGGTGAAGCACTGGAATGAGTTACCTAGGGAGGTGGTGGAATCTCCTTCCTTAGAGGTTTTTAAGGTCAGGCTTGACAAAGCCCTGGCTGGGATGATTTAGTTGGGGATTGGTCCTGCTTTGAACAGGGGGTTGGACTAGATGACCTCCTGAGGTCCCTTCCAACCCTGATATTCTATGATTCTATAACCCCTTACAGCGGCACAACTGCAGCAATACAGTTGTGCCACTGTAAGGTCCATAGTGTAGACATAGCCTAAGATATAATTGATTATTTACCTGACAACCTTTCACCGATGACCTGAGCTCAGGTGAACAGCATGGAATTCAGATAAGTTCCATCCTTTGTCATGCACTGGTGAACATCTTTCCCTTTGTGAAAGCCCTGATGGGTGGAGAAGTAGGAAAGTGACTCTGCACACACGTGTGTCTGTATGTGAGGCTGTGAAATCAAGGAATAAGTCCAGAAAAGCAATGCAGAAGTAACTTACTCAAAAAACAAACCCACAAATGTTTGTGCTTTACCTAAAGCTGCTTAGAGGCAAGACTGACTTTTTCACGTGAGATTGTAGATTTCCCTCTGTACTGACTAATTATGACGGATCACCATGGAAACTGCAAGATAATACCTCAACAGGCGGAACACCTTGATGCACCAACTCACATAGGCATTCTTTCCTTAAGCTTGTGACTTAATTGGAAGGGTAATTGTTGTTTTTTTCAACAGACTACTCTTTATCTGATTGCTTTTCTCTCTCTTTCTTTGGTGAAACTGAAAGTTTGCATGTCACAGGAAAGGAGTGGGTTCAAGGGGTTTCTAATAGGAGAGCTCTCTGTAGGGCCATTGTGTCACTTTGTGTAGGAGTTCCAGAAAATGGCAACTATTTAACAAATCTGTGAATTAGTCCACTTACTTACTGTGTGCAATAGTTTTGGCCGTAGGCCGCAGTTGATGAAAAAGGGGATGAGAGTGGTCGTAACAATTAGATTTCTGTGTTTCCCTCAGGACTCCTTGAGGATTGGGTTTTAAAAAGTGCTTCACCCACAACCTAGCTGCTGTAGAAAATACTACAGTGCGTGATAGTAATCATAGAATAATAGAATATTAGGGTTGGAAGAGACCTCAGGAGGTCATCTAGTTCAATCCCCTGCTCAAAGCAGGACCAACACCAACGAAATCATCCCAGCCAGGGCTTTGTCAAGCCGGGCCTTAAAAACCTCTAAGGAAGGAGATTCCACCACCTCCCTAGGTAATCCATTCCAGTGCTTCACCACCCTCCTAGTGAAAAAGTGTTTCCTAATATCCAACCTAGACCTCCCCCACTGCAACTAGAGAAAATTGCTCCTTGTTCTGTCATCTGCCACCACTGAGAACAGCCAAGCTCCATCCTCTTTGGAACCCCAAATGCTACTGTATTATGCTAGCATTACTGCTGTGATCTGTACCATCATTGTAAGCTATTGCATTGCCTTGTCCTACACTAAAATAAAGGACTTTGGCTTTTCCCTCCCTTTTAGTTATAGCTTATGTTTACAGTATGATCTCAGACTGCTGCCATGGAAATCAGAACATAAATGATAGGAACAGGAAGGAAACAACCATTCAGTACAATACGGCTGCCCTCTTTTGGTTTATTTTGATCCTACCTTCCTGCTGTTAATCATTGTCCCACCACCACCTCTTGAGACAAATCAAAATCCCTCTAGTTCATTTACACTGCTTGATTCCTTGACTCCGCCAGGTAACACCTGCAAACACATGCCACTGTTGGAGTGAAATTATTATGCTAGAGTTCTCCATTTACTCTTAGTTCCCTAATTATGTGTTTGTCATCTAGTTTTTATAACACTTATATTTTTTAGTACTGTTACCTAATGTTAAGATCTCAGCTTTCTAACACAACAATCTCTTTCCATTAACTTATATTCTTGAGACCTATCTCTCCCCCTCCCCCCCCGACATGAGATTGTGTTCTCTCATACAATCTCTTTTGATACAGTGACTGAGTGTCCCAGATGGGGTCTCAAGTGCCTAGTGTCACTTGGTCTGTATTGTGTGCTATTAACATTCCTTGTTTGAGGTTTTGTTAATACCTTGCACTCCAAGAATGCCTTCCATAGGAAGATATCCGAGCACCGAGCTAGTATTTAATTAAAACTTCACAAAACCCATGTAATAAGTATAATTTTCTCATTTTACAGTGAAACCGAGGCACAGGGAGCGTAACTTGACTAGGAAACTTACACAGGAAGTTTTGTGACAGTCCAGAGGAAAACGCAGATGTTCTGTTTCCAGTAATGTGCTTTAGACTCAGCAAGATGATTATTTATTGTGGCAGTGTCATTTCAATAACTTCTCCAGAATAACTCCTCAAATCTCTGCCTGATTTGTGTCCTGAATGACTTTTCCATTTTTTCACATCTTCTTTTACTTTGCTCCCAGTCTTCACAACCAGTCATCTGTGTGCAAACACACAGTTGTGTCTGCATACTTCCCCTTCTCTTTTCAGGTACACATTTTGGTTTGAGGATTCATAGGCGTTCAAATACAGCATGTACGTTTGACCTTGTAGACCACATGTGAGGACAATTAAATGCAAACACAAGTGGAGAGCAGGTAGATTCCCTTTTGAAAATGCCCCCCTGACTATATTTTAGCTGTCTACAGAATTTGGCATCTGCTGGACTAATTGTTTAAATTATGCAAATGCTATTGAATCTGGTTTCATTGGTCTTCATTAGTCCAATTAATGATTTTGGTATCATCTGCCCTCTTAAATGTTTTGGACCAGATCTTCTGCTGGTGTTAAATGAAATGACTTAATCAAAGCCAATGGAGCAATGCCACTGTCACCAACTAAGAATCTGGTCTCGCGTTTCAAATGTTCCTGTTGATGTTTTAGATGTTGTTTAGTTGTTGCTACTTTGTTATCCCCCAGAACCTCTTGTTTGTAGAAGACTAATACATTTGAATGTATTCCCTGCAACGAGCCCCTCTATCAGAGATTAAAAGGAATGGGCTAGATTAGAGGGACTAATGTATTAGCTAAGGAGAGAATGAAAAGGGTTGCTACTGACAAAACAACTTCATACGTTATTTAAGGCCAGAAACGGCCATTATGATCAAGCCTTAATGGCATGCGTAACACACGCTGAAGAACCTTACCTTTATTTATCAAACACGAGTTATTGAAGTGAGGAGGTAGGATTCTGTTTCACATTACCAGTCTTCCGTTTTAAGTGTCTCTAGTCCACAAAGGTTGGAAGGAGCTGGAAGACATGCTCTTGCTAGTATCTCAACAATTCAAGGTTCCTGTGGTGATTCATTCTGTAAATAGACAAGGACAAGTAGTTCAATGCTTTATCTGTGGTATCTTGTTTTGTTGTCGCCTGTACAATACTATGCTGCTGGATTATGCCTCTTTTTTTTTTCCCCTTCAAGATTAGGTCCTGATGTCTTACTAGCTGCTGTACCAAGCTCCTGCTGCACATCAGCCTGATGTTGCCTAATGCAGGGGCTCTCAACCTTTCCAGACTACTGTACCTCTCTCAGGAGTCTGATTTGTCTTGCGTACCCCAAGTTTCACCTCACTTAAAAACGACTTGCTTACAAAATCAGACCTAAAAAGACAGAAGTGTCACAGCACACTATCAGTGAAAAATGGCTGACTTTCTCATTTTTACCATATAATTCTAAAATAAATCCACTGAAATATTGCACTTAGATTACAGGGTACCGTATATAGAGCAGCATAAACAAGTCATTGTCTGTATGACATTTTAGTTTGTACTGACTTCATTAGTGCTTTTTAGGTAGCCAGTTGTGAAACCCGGCAAATCTCTAGATGAGTTGATGTACCCCCGGAAGACCTCTGCGTACCGTGAGGGGTACACGTACCGGTGGTTGAGAACCACTGGCCTAACATACCGGTTGTGTCCTCACACCCCAGTGGAATGCCAGCTTGGATTGGGTGCACAGGGATATGTAACGGGAGACTAAGTTGGAAGAGTGGTTGATTCACTGATATGCTACAAAGAACTGAGGAGGCTGAATGTAATCTGCCCGATTATTTTTGGCAGGGAGCCTGTACGCTTTGGGCATGTTCGTCCTCAAATGTGTTTACGTTCAAGTTCCTGGGTGCCCCCTGTGCGCATCTGAGGGCAGAGCATGGCTGTTTTCCCAAGAGATGGGAAAGTTAAATGTTGACTCGCTAGACAGCAGCATGGTGCAGATCTCCCCTCTGCCATGTGGGAAGGGGGGAATGCTGCCTTTGTAGTGCTCTCCCTCCCTCTGAACTTACCTCTGTCAAGATGAAGCTTGCAGGGCTGTGGGGTAGGCCTGGGAATGGGAAGCAGTGTCCGACAAACAGTTTGTTGCTTTACTCCCCATTTTCTGTGCAGAGATGGCCTTTCTTCTGAGCCTCCTTGGCAGCTGCTAGTGAACAGTTACAGAGGGACTCCGTGCTACCATGGGGCATGCTACTATGGGGATGGGAGACAGCAGCCATTCCTGCAGGATAGTCCCTGGCTCTGGTAGGTGGGGGTGAATGGAAGAGTACGACCTCCAGTGCATATCCCTGAGGTTTGTATGACTGGGAGGACTCCAGAGGGAGGACTGCAAGGCAAATTCTATAAAGGAAAAATCACAAGTTTTTTCTCATTGGCCCTCTTGTGGGGTTTCCTGCCAGACTTGGCCTGATTACAATGGTACTTCCTGATTTTGCTTAAAAGGTAACTGCATGTGATGAACATCTTTTTCAGGCTTGGGAGTCCAGTTCCACATACGGGCATAGTAATCGGCACCTTACTACTTAAGCGCCCACTCAAGCACTGAACGACAGGTAGGTGCTCAGATCTGAAATGTGGTGCCCCAGAGTAGAATTCTTCAGCTGAATCAATTCTCAAATGCTTCGGTATGAATTAGAGAATGGACTGAAACACCTTAATTCAGATTTGGATTTTGTAAAAGCCCTATAAAAACGTGGAGGTTTTGGAGCTACGGTTCTGGATTGGGCGTATCTCTGCTATGAATGTTACTTCAAAATAGTCACACAGCCCTGAAAAAGCTTTGGATATATTTCCCCCCATTAATTTGTTAGATATATATATATATATATTTTTGTGGTGAGGAGCTCAAAATAGAAAAAGCTAACTGAGCTAACTTGAAAAGTAGGCCTTGCCATCTTCCAAATGATTTGCTGCATGGATTTGAGAAGCTTTTGAAACAGGGTGTATGTTTGACACCGAAATAGGGATAATATTCTTTTTGTCCCTGCCTGTCTCATAAGATAAGTCGTTTTAAATAAAAACTTTTTTTTGGGAACCATTAGAAATGAAGGTTAACTGAGTAGGATTTTCAGACTGGCAGATAATAAAAACTAAAAGAGCATATATCACGGGTACCAAAATGCTTGCAGAAATCTGATGACTTGAACTCACCCAGAATTTTGGGCTAATGCATCTCAAGTAGCCTTACTAAAACATGTTTTTATTTTGCACGTGAGAATGAAACATGCAAGCTGAAAATGCAGCTCTTTTAAAAATAATTTTGGAGCTGGTGAACAACCTACGATGTTAATGTGATGTGTAAGCTTCGTGTTTGCGGAAATATTGATAGTGAGGTCATAGTACATGATCTCTTGCGGTAAGACCAGCTCTCTAGCCCAGAGCCTGATGCAAAGGCCTCTGACTTCAGCAGCAATTGGCTTTGAGCAGGTCATAACCAATAATGAATGCCAAGAATTAAAATTTTATTAGAAAATGTTTACAAATAGATGATACAGACTGTTGAAACTTCAGTCATCGGGGGTAACATACAGAGTATAGGGGGATGTTAGTATTTTGACATTGGATAGCACATAACACATACAGTCTGCAATATCCCCAATGGGGGGGCGGGGTACAAGGTGGATGAATCAAGGTACAGTCAGCAAGCAGTGAGGGTACATCACTCATACAGGAATTACAGGCAATGATAGGTATAAATAAGCGGGCCGGGTAACTACACTACAGAAGAGTACAAGCCCAAAACGACGAACTGCTTTATTATACTCACCCTTAGTTGGCAGCCAATTAGTGGCTTGAACATTCCAGTGTGGAATATAATGCAGCTTAGTTGATAGCTAGTGGAATAGCATGCATACCAGTTAGAGGCCATGCTGAAGTAGCTATTTGTGTGGGTGGGTGTGTGAGCACTTGATTCAAATGGAATAGTTAAGTGCAGATCTAACCCCATACTGGCTAGGAGGCCCTGAAACAAAGGCCTGACATTAGCAGATTTCATGGACTTTACACCTGGCCCATAAAATCTATTGCTACTGCTTCTATGGGAGATTAGCCTTTACTCCAAGTGATAGAAATGCTGCTATTTATCTACGGGGCTAGTTTCTACAGGTAGTTGCCAATAGCCAGTCAATATTTACCAACAGTTCCTGAGTTGTGGCAGTGTGAGTGCAGAATTTTTCTGTACATAATAGAAAAATCTATCTTTGATTCTGTGGCGTGGTGGTAATTGGTAAACAATGGCTTAACTAGGAATGTCTGTGTTGTACTTGGCAAATGAACTGCAGTGTGATGCCCTTGCATCGAAGGGAGCCACTACGCCATCATCAGAATAAACTCCTCCAAAAGTAACTTGTGGTGACCATAACACATTGTTAGGTGGTAGAGCTGGTAAGAAATATTTGTATTGCAAATACTGGAAGGCTCACTCGAGATGAGGCCCCATTGTACTGTGTGGGGGACACATTAGGCAGTCACCTACCCCAAAGAGCTTACCATGTGAATAGACAACGGGGCGGGGGGGGGGAACGAAACAATGGCACAGAGTTGAAATGGTTCTTCCGTGATCAAACAGCAGGTGAGTGGCAGAACTAAGAATGGAATGCCAGGATCCTGGCTGGACCATGTTGCCTCACCAATGCAGGTTTGCTACCTTATGCAATATGTAGTTTTAAAACCTATTACAGGACATGCATTGTCACTTCACAGGATGTAGTGTGTGATCCTTTGAAAACTATAATGTAACCCATGACATAACTGGTGGCAAAATCCTCTGTAGGCAGCTGGACTAGCTAGCTTTCCAGCTACACAGTCTCTACTTTGCGTACATCTGCTTTAGTTCCTTTGTGTAGGTGACTTAAGTGCATGATTCCTTGGCAGTAACTGCTTTGTTCTTCTTGTCATTACATACAATCAACATTTTCTTCATGGGTTTTGTCAAGCACAGAGCATTGCCTAGGGAGTTGTAGGAAGCCTCCAGTCAACTGCATGGATTTCTCGGCCTTAAGGGTTCTGTATAGGAATAAGAGTATTACATACTGCATAGATCAAGTGTGCAGGGCCAAATCATGCTGCACACCTGACCACCCTGTGCAGTTGTCTTAAATATTGCAGAGATTCTCCACTCTACTCCAAGAGTAGGAGAATCACTCAGGGCGGGAGGAGTCAGTCGAGGGGCTTGTCTGGGCCCCCCGTAGACTATTAAGAAATGGGGTATAGGTGGGGTGTACATACACCCTGGTGATCCCCACCTGCTGCATTGCCCACTGGGGCTTTGGTTAGCAGGCACAACTTAGGCCAGGCCTGAAGGTTGCTCTAAGAATAGGGTGTGTGGAAGAGTGGCTCTGCTCTGCTTGCAGCTTGCTCTGAACATCAGGTCTGAAGTGGTTGCTGTATGTTACTGACTGTAATAATGGCAAGACAAATGTTTTTCTCAGACTATAACAAAATGGAGAATGTTATTTGCTGTGGGAGTCTTTAGCTAGTTTGCTTGGTGGGTTTTTAAAAAGCTCTCCTAGACATAGTGGCTCAAATGTTTGTAAAAGTTGTGTGCCTCAGCATTGTGCACAAAACACAAACACGTGAGTATGCACATGCACTTTTGCGTAACACAACCCTGCCTTGCACACATGCATGAGGCATGCCCAGCTCAGGGGCTCACAAGTGCAAATACAGCCTTTGCACTGATTAAAGAACTTCAGACAAGGTGGTGAATAACTATTGGAACAGGGTACTACAGATCCATGGAAGAGGATAATCAAGCCATTTCCACCTTCTTTAGTACAAAGTAGGGAAGGTGGGAAGTTGGCAATCCCAAGGGGTCAGAGTTCAGGGTTTCTGTGTAACCCTAGCTGTGTATTTGAATACATATGGATTTTTTTGTAAAGTTGGATAACATTTGTATTTCCAGACTTCCTAACACTTGTATTGAGACACTTTGGTGCTATCTAAGGTTGTTTGGCTCAAGTCAGTCAGACGTCCTTCTCACCTAAACCTTAGTTTTTTTGCCCTGGGAATTTACCTAGGTTTTAAATTAATTGCTCAGTGATAGGAATCCCTGTGAGTTGTGCAAGATAATCACTGTTCTTGTAGGAGTTCTTGTGGGGTTTTTTTAGGTTGCATAGGGTGAGACACCAAACACCTTCCCATATGGCTCCTTCCCTCCCATTCTCTCTAAACTAGCCACATCTGCTAACACCATATACTGCACTCCATGTCACTCGGCTCACTGTGGCTGTCCATTTTTGGTCCAAGTGGCTCTCATGGAAATCCGTGTGGCCAAATTCCACGCTGGGTAAATGCATGCTTCATAAACACTGTCTGTGCTGTGAAGGCTGAAGCTGTTTCCCCATTAACCATAGACAGACTTGCGTATAGATTGAGACTGCTTAGAGACATACATATATCCAATACTGTACGTTGAAAATGGATGAAACATTTTAACTGAACACTAAATTAGTGCAGATTGCTTCCCACCACTGCAAATGGTTTCCCTGCAGATCATCACAGTTTTGGACAACCTAGCTAAGATCTGTAAGCCTACATACTTGATGGCCTTCTTTTGCCCTTATCCTCAGTAGGTATTGTGGCAAGGCACCTCCTCCACCTCGGCGGGTTCAGTGCTTCCTCCTCTGGCGATGGAGGCCTGGAGTAAGTCAGTCCCACTCTGGACAGTAGCTTGCCCTGTCAGGAGGAAAGCAGCTCTTCTCCCTGCAGGGTTCTCTGCTCAATGTCCCCTTCAGGTTCCCTATTTTTGACCCTTTCACCTTCACACCTGTCCCTGTTTTTTTCGTTGTTGTCCCCTGTATGTGAGTCCCGGGCTCAGTGGCTCCTCTCTATAGGCTGTGGGAGGGGCCTTTAGCCATGGGTGGGCTTGTGCCCACCCACTTCCCGGAACCCAATAGGACCACCCTCTTACAGCTGTCCTGCCTGACTGTGTCACAGTATCTTTCTGAGACCGTCAACTCCTGCTAATACCAGTACAGCTCTCCCTTACAGTCACTCTAGTGCAGGAGTGCCAGCAACTATCCTTTTAAGCTCCAGCGACATAAAAGCCTTGGCAATTGCAAGCTGATAAAACTTCAGTTGACCACCAAACTTGGTCATATAGACATAGCCTGAACCGAGTTGGATAATGTGGCACTGAACATTGTGTGGCCCTTTGCCACTAAATGATCCCAGTGTTACTAGCCTGGGGGCAGCTGACCTGTTGGAAGGAACAGTGAAAAACATGAGCTAACCTCTTGTGTAGACGCAGCCAGTGGTTAAAGGAGACTGGTCAAGTGGAGAGAGCACCACCAGCTGAGGAGGAGAGGGAACTACACTGCTTACCCAAGCCACAGGGAAGAGTAGAAGCTGTCTTTGTTTTTTGTAATGGGAGGGGACTTGCGCTCTCCCTGTTCCTGCTTCCCTGAATTCCTGGGCACTTGTCTGTCGCTCTCCAGCTGTGGTACAACTGACTTTTTTTAGCTCATGGGTACTGAATGTTCAGTTTGATTGTAGTACATAATTTTAACAACATGCATCATATAACAGTGGCCAACAATCCTTCCTTGAGCAGCATGATTGGAATCAGTGGAGGTGGCTGTCCTTTCACAAGTGCCATTGAATAGTAGCAACACTCTTGGTGAGAGGTGTAGGTTGGGTCTGGTAGCTTCAATCAAATTTGCTTCCTGTGATTAAAACAACGTTTTTAAACTCTGTGAATGAATTGTTTTGTCTCTTGGATTTTCATTAGAGGAGAATTCCTGGGTTATATATGGATAGTTCCTCTAGATCAAAGACTTTGCTGCTGCACGTCACGTGTTACACCGATCTTGCTGGGGTTTGGCGGATGAGTTTGGCTAGGGTTCTTTAAACCTGGAGAATAAGAACGACCATGCTGGGTCAAATCAATGTTCTGCCTAGTCCACAATCATGAACTGGTGCTTGGTGTAAGGATTTAAAGGAACAAGGCAACTTAAAATCTGGATCAGCTCCATGCGATTGACATCACAAATAGTTTTGTATCATATGAAAAGAGTGGAGAGCCGAGGTGGGTGAAGTAATAATGTTATTGGGCCAACTTCTGTTGGTGAGAGACAAGCTTTTGAGCTACACAAAACTTCAGGTCTTCATAGTGGAGTGCAGCCATAGCTATGATGTTTCTGAGATGGAGAGTCCTGTGGTTAAGATACTGGATTGGGGTGCAGGAGTTCTGGGCTCTGCCACTGACTACTTGTGCGACCTTGAGAAAGTACACCTCTACCCCGATATAACGCTGTCCTCGGGAGCCAAAAACTCTTACCGCGTTCTAGGTGAAACCGCGTTATATCGAACTTGCTTTGATCCACCGGAGTGCGCAGCCCCGCCCCCCCGGAGCACTGCTTTACCGCGTTATATCCGAATTCGTGTTATATCGGGTCATGTTATATCGGGGTAGAGGTGTAATTTAATCTTTCTTCATCCATTCGCCATCTGTAAAATGGTGGTAAAAATATTCCTTTTCTTCCACCCTTTGTGAATCTTGTCACTTTAGACTGTAAGCTCTTCAGGGTAGGGACTATTCATTTGTGTGTGCTGTGCAGTGTCCTGGTGCCCGGATCTCAGCTGGAGCACTGAGGTGCTACCGTAACACCACTACTCACTGAAAGGACTTATCGCCTGTGTAGATGTCTCAGGCCCTTCTGGACAAGAACTCGGAGCAGTTACATGGATAGTCTGTTGTGCTGGAGCTAACGTAAGGTCAGAGAAGTGCAAGGCTACACTTCTAGGAACAAAGGTGAGCCACACTTGCAGGTTGATGGACCAGTGCACTCTGAAAAAGAGTGACTCGCAAGGTTGCCAACTCTCGTGACTTTGGCCACTGCTGGAGCCCATCTGGCAATGATGCAAGAAGCTCCAATCCACTCAGGGACTTCAGTTCTGCTGTGGGGGAGGAGGGGGGGCTCACCCTCTGGTTTCTGATTTCCCCAGGAGGTGGGATAGTGGGAAGGCCGCCAATCAGAGCTGCTACAAGAAGCAGGCAGAGCTTTCATTTGCCTCCTCTGAGGAGCAGATGTTGTTCTTGGAGAACAGGACAGGGACGATGGAGCAGAAAAAAGCCCTCTTGTGAGTAATGGGGAAAGGACTGCTCCTCTCCCTCCCTCCCTCGGTGCAATACCCAGACTGGGAAGGGATTGCAGGGGTGAAGATCTTCTGGAGCTGCAACCCGGCTGTGAAGGGAGAGAGGGGACCCTGCTGCAGCCCCCTCAGGAGTAGGAGAGGGGGGTGAAGAACCCCAGGGGGAGCAGAGGTGAGGCTGGGATGTCAGAATTGATGGGGGGGATGGGCCATTGTGGGGGTGACAGCTCCTGCAGCAGGGGCCAAATCAACTCTGAACTTGGGAATATTGACCTCATGGTGTCTAATGCTGGGGGAGAGGGGATTCAAAAATCAGCGTGTAGGTGAGATGGATCAGAAGCTCAATCTTTTAAAAAGTAATGGTTTGGAGGCAAGTCTCGGGATTTGGGGCATCTGACTCATGGTTTTTGAACCTTTGAAGTTGGCAGTACTGTGGTAGATGACTAATGGAACGTGAGCTCCTGGTGCAATTCTGTAGTTAAAACAAATGTGATCTCTGGGTACATCAATGGGCATATCAGGTAGTTCGGGAGGTGGTATTGCCCTTGTATATGGCATAGGTCAGATCAAGACTGGAATACTGTGTCCATACTTTGAAATGGATGTTGAATCATTCTTATAATTTTACTTTGAACCGTCTCATTTTTTTTCAAGGTCTAGGAAAAGGGGTTTTATGGTGAGAGTTGAGTTCAATCTTGCTCTTGATCTCTTTGGTAAGGTAGGAGCTTAAAGACCAATCAATTCTCCTATGCTGGGAGATGATTTCTGATGGTGAAGGCAGAATAGTATCTAGTAGCTGGAAGTTAAGGCTAAACATTCAAACTGGAAATAAGATGCACATTTTTAACAGGGAATGTAACTAACCATTGGAACAGATTATTGGATTGTTCATTCCTAGCTCTTTCAGACACCCAGTCTTAATTTATTTGCTGTAGGTATGATGCAGAAGTCACTGGATACAATTCTGTGGCTTGTTTTATGCAGGACCTCAGACTGGATCACAATGGTCTCCGATAGCCTAAAAATATGAAGTGGTATATTAGTCTGAAGAAAACTTTAACCAGTTTATATTAACAGCAAGAAAAATGTAGTGCCTCTCTCCTTGGCTGTAGGAGAAATGATATAGCATCCGGATGCAGTAGGCCTCATGAATTTAGAAGTTATATTTTCCTATGAGCGTGATTCCTACTTTAACTATGTACTGCAGATTTCTTGTGGGTTTCTGGGCTGTTTGGGGCGATGCTCTCTTAACAAGTAAGCTACTGATAGTGTCTTCATTGTAGGTATGAACTTGTAAATAATGTCTCCTGAAAGTAAAATCGCTCGCCCGCGCCGCTTCCCGCCGCCCCCATTGGCCCGGGACGGTGAACCGCGGCCAGTGGGGGCCGCGATCGGCCGAACCTGCTGCGTCAGCAGGTAAATAAAACTGGCCCGGCCCGCCTGGGTGCTTACCCTGGCGAGCCGCGTGCCAAACATTGCCGACCCCGGCGTAGAACAAACAGTCCTAGTGCTACATCAGTGAGGTGAAGCCTGAGGCAGCTAAACAAAATGAAGGCAAGACGGGAATCATCGGGAAAAGATCCCTTAATCTTCAGTCAAATCTAGTTAAAACACCGGAAGACATCCCACAATGGTCAGCCCTGACTTACTGCTGGAATGAAAAGTGTTGGAGAATCCCTTAAAAAGCAACAGAGAGTCCTGTGGCACCTTTAAGACTAACAGATCTCTTGTGGCATGAAGCAAAAAAAAGTCTAGATCTGAGAGAAATCCCAGGCTGAGCTCAGCAGGGAGGGAGATGTCAGCAGAGAAGAAGTGCATGAAGATAAAAGCTTCTGATAACCTTTCTTTGGCAGGCCAGCTATTGGAGCATTGGACACATTGGCACAAGTGACAATTACAGGTTCCTCAAGAGGGAAATGTATGACAACATCACAGAACTGTTTAAAGCGTCAGCAGGGAGAGGAGCAAGACTACAGCAACTGAGTGGTAACCGAGAAGATGGAACGTGCACAGACTAAACTGTGTCCAGCCTTTGAGCATTGTTGGCCTGTGCTGACACTCCTGGGAGTGACAATAAGCTAGCAAAGAGTTGTCCAAAATGCTCTGTGCTTTATAAACTTCTCAGGTCAAAAGCACAGATTCTCAAGACGTGTAAATGTGGAACAAGAGGAAAAACAGCAACATTGTACTGCAGTAACATGAAATGGGGGGGAGGTCCTCTCCTACTGAGTTAATTTTTAACTAGTTTGAAGTCTGGACCAAACAGGGAAAGCCTACTGCAGGGAATTTTATCCCCCTTCCCTCTGCCTCCTACCATACCCTTCTGGAGGTGACTCTGCTGGAATGCTTACCTCCTGGTATTCAAGTCACTGAAGAACAAAGCTCATAGTCAGCAAGGCACATCTTGATTTGTCCTGTTCGGTGAAGGTTCTTACGCTGCTCTTGTCAGCGCAGTATGAGTGTACCTGCCATCTGAGCATAACGCAACGTGACTAACATCTATTGTGTGTGGCTCCTTCTCTCTCATCCTGTTCCCCAGGGGAGAACAGTGTGTGCAATGCTCTGTCTCGGGTAGGGTTTTGTGTTTTGGGAATTGTATTAATGTACACTGCTATTATGCGTTTGTGTCAAAAACGGCGGGTTGAAGCTGTGCGTCTTGCCCTGGGAGTGGAAGGTCGTGATATCTGTGATGGCCCTCTGTCCAGTCTTAGACCGGCCCTGGAGAAAGCTCTGTCATCTGTGCAGGAGAGCTTGACCCTGTGCTAGGAAGTTCAGTGGGGCTTGACAAGCTGAATTGCCAAGCAGTGTTCGTCCTGGAACTTTAAGCTCTCCCAGGCCACTGAGTACCTTCATGATAAGAACTGAGACCTTGAACTTGACTCCGTATTCTGTGGGAAGCCTGTGTACAGAGGGGAGGGCAGGTTTGCTGTAGTGTTCTGTACTCTGTCCCAGGCGGACAGCTAGCTGAAGGCACGCCACAGTAAGTGGGCTGCCTTTTAGCACAAAGCTCTTCCTTGGAAGGTGTTGTCAACTTAAAATATTTCAGACTGCTTTACTGTAAATGCCAGGCTCCAAAATATCTCACTTCCTGGTGTGAACCCCTGTATGGCTAGCTCAGGGCTGGGCAAACTTTTTGGCCCGAGGGCCACATCTGGGTATGGAAATTGTATAGCGGGTTGAATCTGGGAGCTGCAGAGTGGGGGTAATACCCTGACCCCACTCCCTGGCTGGAGTGCGGGAGCGGGGCAAGCCCCAGACACCGCTTCCTGGCAGGAGCTTGAGGGCCGGATTAAAATGTCTGGTGGGCCGGATGTGGCCCCCGGGCCATAGTTTGCCCACCTCTGGGCTAGCTCCTGGTGCAAAAAGGTTCAATGTTAGAAGCTAAATTACTAAGATGAATGCTTGAAAATAAGAAATCCCACAAACTACAGAAAATTCGGAAGGACATGGATTCCAACTTATGGTAAACTCAAACACCTTCCAAAAAGCAGATGATATTTTAATAATTGGCAGATGTATTTTCCAGGATAGCAGCATAAGGGAAGTTCAGGACTCTTTCTGGTTACATTAGAGGTTTTAACATGGTTGCAACCCTTTATCTTCCCCCTCCTCCTCTCTTCCCTCCCCCCCCCACCAATCTGTCTTGCACACATTCCTGTTTGCTGGGGGGAAAAAAAACCCTCTGCCATCTGCTATGCCCACACTAATGTATGGTCGATCAGATTGCACTGATGGCAACGGAGGTGTCAGCTGGAGCACAGGCTGGCACGGCCAGGCCCAGGCCCTTACCCCCCCACCTTTGTTTTGTTTATACCTATTTGACTGTAAGGAGGCTTCAGACAGCAGGCTGCACGGTTGCAGTAAATGCTAACGGAAGCAATGAAGCTCCTGGGAACGTGGCTGTGCTTCAA
The DNA here is from genome assembly GCF_002925995.2 of Terrapene triunguis. Lineage (NCBI taxonomy): Eukaryota > Metazoa > Chordata > Testudines > Emydidae > Terrapene > Terrapene triunguis. Next base: position 813,233 of record NW_020664525.1, on the reverse strand, counting down.
ATAAAAGCTCCAAAAAGCTTCTATGTTAAATGACAAGGAAACGGCCTAAGAACTTCAGAGCCAGCACTGGGGCATATACATTGTGCTCTTGACGCTCCTGACTTTTAAAC
>NW_020664525.1:767699-813113 GCF_002925995.2 Terrapene triunguis | reverse complement strand
GTGTGTGTGTGTGTGTGTGTGTGTGTGTGTGTGTGTGTGTGTGTGTGAAAATCCCCCAAGCTAACAAATCGTAGGAGCTGTTCTTCCAATAACAAGAGACGCTCTCCATGTGTATTGATTATCCTATTAACCACTTACCATCCTGCATGCTGACAGCTGAGATTTACAATGCTTGAAGATGCAATTTCTCAACAAGGGGGTCATGCCGAAGATTTAAGTCCGTGACTTCTGCAGTGGCCTGTGCAGGTGGCCTGGGAGCCGCTTGGGCAGCCCCGGGGCCAGTTGCACTGGCTGCTGCTGGGCAGTCTCGTCCCCACCCCAGCCTCCCAGCAGCAGGCGTTTGGGTGTGGGGGGGCACAGGGCTGGGGTTTGGGGTGCGAGGTGGTGCTTACATGGGGGGGGGGGGCTCCCTGGAAGGATGACATGAACTCCCCACCCTCAGCTCCTAGATCTACGTGCTGCCTCTGCCTGCAGGCACCGCCCCCGCAGCTCCCATTGGCCATGGTTCCCAGCCTATGGGAGCTGCAGAACCGGGGCTTAGGGCAGAACAGAGGCTAGGAGCTGGAGGTCACAGCTTCTCAGGAGCTGGGTAGGGAGCCTGACCCAGCCCTGCCAACCCCCCTGCCCCCTCTGAGCACCCATGGTGCCCCCAGGCTGTGCTCCCGAGCTCCCCCCCTCCCCCCGCCAAGTTTTAGTCCGGGGTATATAGTAAAAATCATGGACAGGCCACGGGCCATGAATTCTTTTTACTGCCCATGACCTGTCACTAAAAATACCCGTGACTAAAATGTAGCTGCATAAATCCTTTGCAAGTAGTGTCCCTGCCCTAATATCGCTGGTGGAGCAGCATGCAATCCACCAGCCGTAGAGATTTTAGATAGAGCGGTGCAAATGGATTTTTCAGTTTGCCGGCAATTTGGAAAAGTCGAACAATGCGTTCTGGGTCGTACAAACCATTTCCATTTGTCAGTTTTTGATTTTTAATTCAATTAAAGGAAATTGTGGAACTAAGTTGTTTCTCTCTAAAATGCCAAAATGAAACAACTTTTTAGAATTTTCTTGACCAAAACAATTTAGTGAAACTGACAAGGATCAGTCACCCAGACTTTCTTTCCCCCGCCCCCGAATTCCTTTCCCCCCCAGCTTGAATTTTCAATGTGGTAGTGATTTCTTTTTGCAGTGGGGAAGAGGGAGTGGGGCAGAGCCTTCTTTTCTGTAGTTAATTGCACACTTTAAATAGGTTGTTCCCAGGTTCTAAACAACAGGCACAAGTGTGGTACCGGAGAAGGAAGCTGACCCTATGCACCTTGCTCCACCTCGCCTTGCTCCTTCTGTAGGCTTTGCCTCTTTGATGTGCCTGGTAGTTTTTTTTCCATTGAATTCTGAGTCAGAGTCAGGGAGCAGTCCTAGGATCCAGCGTGGCTCCAGCCTGGGTAGTACCAAACAACTGGGCATGGGGAACTTGGGGAAAGGCTGGCATAGGACTAGTCCATCAGCATGGGGCACATGTGGAATTTCCCACTTTTGTGTAACTTGCAATAAGGGTCCAATCACAAGCTGTCCTCTGTACGCTGTTGAAAAGGGGCGGGGCAGAGGCATCCCAAGTAGACCAGTGCCTGTGTAGTTCTACCATTGAGCTTTCATGTTTGTTTTGCATTAGTTGTTTTACAGTCAGGAGTTCTGGGGGCTTCTCCTACCTCTGATTTCTGTTTTGACCATTAAGGAAGTGTGTTGTGGATCCCTTAAGCTGGCGGGGGGTGGGGTGGTGGGGAAGGGAGGTGGAGACAATCCAGCAAGTGATGGGGGGATGTGGGGAGAGGAGCGAGCGGTGGGGCAGGGCCTCGGGGAAGGGGTGGGGCCTCAGGGGTCCGGTCACCAGCAATTAGAAAGGTGGCAACCATAGTCCCTCCCTGGGAAGAGGGAGTTGGTTTGGAGCTGGTACACCCAGAGAAGGGGGGAATCAGGAAGAGTAGGAAGCAGTCCAGGGAAGGAGCAGTGAGGGCTGAAAGGGTAGGGCCCATAACTGCTGAGCTGAGGGTCCCTGGACTGGAACCCAGAGTAGAGGTTGGACCCGGGTTCCCTACTGGCCACTGGGGAAGTGGCACCATCGGGGTAGCACAGGAGACTGCCTGGGACTGTTTCCATATAAGGACTTTGGGTAACCCTGGAAGGGGGAAATGCAGATGATGACCTGGCCAGAGGGCCGAGTCATGAAGAGGGCGCTGCAGTTCCTCAAGTGAGGCAGGTCTGCAGGGTGAGAAGACGACTGGAGAGGCACCACCTGAAGAGGGCGCACTAATTGGCAGAGCTAATCCCCAGGACGGCCAGCAGGAGGTGCCACTGGTGAGTGGCCCCAGTGACAAGTAATAAATGCCTATTTCTTATATAGTGTTTTTCATCAGTAGCTTTCAAAGTGCTTCAGTCTTGTACTGTATCTATCCTCACAACATGTCGAGGCAGGGGAGCAGTGCTATCCCTGATTTAGAGATGGGCATACAGCGGCGAAGATTTGCCCAAGGTCATGCAGGGAATCCATGGCAGAGCAGGGAATTGAAGCCAGGTCTTCCATGTCCTAAGCTGGTGCCCTAACCACTCGACCGTCCTTCCCAGCTGATTGAACAGAGCTGTGTTTTGGCCCCTCTGCACCCCCAGAGAGGGAACCAGGAGGTCACTGGTTAGGATTTTTGCAGGGTAGGCTCTTCATGGCGTATGACCAGCACACTTCCAAAAATAGGCCCCAAACCCTCCACTGTTATGGAAGTTCAAATGTCCTTCTGTTGCAAGGTATAAGCAGCTCCCTACCCCCAAGTCCCTGCCCTTCTGTGATGCCCAAGCCAGAGAACGTGATCTCTGCTGGGATAATCTGTTCAGTAGCCATTCTGGCAAGGGAAGCTTGCAGCTTTGTCTCTCTTATATATGGCAGCGTGGCCTAGGAAGCATAGCTGTACTTGCTCCACAACCACATAGCCTTTCCCTGTCTGCTTCAACATTAAGCAGACACAGAGGAAAGAGGACTTGACCTTTGTACCTGGGCAGCCCCAGCCCAGCTGCCCAGAGGCCTTCTGGGAGTTTGAAGGACCATATACCCCATCACAAGGATGATGGTTGTGTTGGCTTCCCCTAGAAGCTATTTGGCACTTTTAAACCTGGGAATGGGAGTAATCATAGAATCATAAGACTAGAAGGGACCTTGAGAGGTCATCTAGTCCAGTCCCCTGCACTCATGGCATTATCTAGTATTATCTAGACCATCCCGGACAGGTGTTTGTCTAATCTGCTCTTAAAAATCTCCAATGATGGAGACTCCACAACTTCCCTAGGCAATTTATTCTAGTGCTTAACCATTCTGACAGGAAGTTTTTCCTAATGTCCAACCTAAACCTCCCTTACTGCAATTTAAGCCCATTGCTTCTTGTCCTATCCTCAGAAGTTAACGAGAACAATTTTTCATGCTCCTCCTTGTAACAACCTTTTTGTGTACGTGAAAACTGTTGTTATGTCCCCTGTCAGTCTTCTCTTCTCCAGACTAAATAAATCCAATGTTTTCAGTCTTCCCTCACAGGTCCTGTTTGCTAGACCTTTAATCATTTTTGTTGCTCTACATTACATTATGCAAGTCAGGCCACCAAATGCTGTTCATAATTCCATCCCACTCTCTAACGACGTGGCCTGACCCATTGATCAGAGGTTAGTGGACATTCGTTCATTGCAAGAACTCCAACATACCAGTCTGTTTAAATGAAATCTAGTTCAAAAGACTTGAGCCTTTGGGGTGAGAGACCCAAGGAAGATAAACTGCTGAAATTCGTATAGGCATTAAGTAGTTGGCTTGAAGCAGCTGGAATGTTCCACAGGGCTGTCTGTTGTTGTGTGTGTGACGGTGCCTCCCATAAGGCTGTATGAAATATGCTTATGAATGTATATATGACATAACTAGAATATGTTTTATGCTACATATGCCATGGAACATATCTATGTAAAGGTTATGATCTACTGAATACCTTCCTCCTATTTGTATGCATGTATCATTTTTGTACTTGAAGTTAAGAATATTGGCTGTATATTGCTTGATTTCTATAGAGGAAGGAATGTGCAAATTAAATGCCCAATCAAGAACCACTTAAGCCAACAATGATCTCGAAGACGCCAATCCACATCGGAGCTTTCCCAGGAACGTGGCTTGGCTGGTAAGAAACTCAGTCATGCATGGACATGTGACTGGTCCGTGTGACTCCAAAATGCCATCTTGGAGCTGGACTTTGCATAGGAGAGAAGAGGGGGTCTCCACCCACAAGAGAAAGTCTATTTAAACCCCCGGGAGACCCCTCCATTTGGTCTTCAGCTGGCTAAAGAGAGAGCGTCTCCACCCCTGGATACCTGAAAGGAACTGGAACAAAGGACAATAACTACAGGGGGTGTGAGTGATTGCTGGACCCAGACTAGAAGGAGACTGCTCTGTAAAAGGAAGCTTACTGGGTAAGGTTTTTATCTGTATTCAGTTTCTTAGATATAGACTTGCGTGTTCCATTTTATTTTGCTTGGTAATTCACTTTGTTCTGTCTGTTACTACTTGGAACCACTTAAATCCTACTTTATGTATTTAATAAAATCACTTTTTACTTATTAATTAACCCAGAGTATGTATTAATACCTGGGAGGGCAAACAGCTGTGCATATCTAACAGTGTTATAGAGGGCGAACAATTTGAGTTTACCCTGTATAAGCTTTATTCAGGGTAAAACGGATTTATTTAGGGTTCGGACCCCATTGGGAGTTGGGCATCTGAGTGTTAAAGACAGGGACACTTCTGTAAGTTACTTTCAGTTAAGCCTGCAGCTGTTAGGGGATGTGGTTCAGACCCTGGGTCTGGGTTTGCAGCAGGCGGGTGTGGCTCAAACCAGGCAGGGCACTGAAGTCCTAAGCTGCCAGGGCAGGAAAGCAGGGGCAGAAGTAGCCTTGGCACATCGGGTGGCAGTTCCCAAGGGGGTTTCTGTGATCCAACCCGTCACAGTGCGGCTGACCAAAAGAGGGCAGGGGTCTGTTAAAACTCTCAGCTTGAGAGCCTGACTTCTTAACTCAAGCTGTAGAGACTCATGCTCCGAGCTCTGAAGGTTCCCCATTCAGTCAGCACCTGGAGTGTCAGCCGAGAACTGGCTGTCTCAGATGTAGGCCAGGACTTTCAGAATCAACAAATGATTTTGGGTGCTCATCTTACTCGGTAGGGGTGTCAGTTTTTGGGAAGCATTGCGCATACCACCTCTGAAAGCAAGCCCCTTTAGGATCACCAAGTTATGAGTTTTCAAATGATACCTCACAAGGCATGCCTTGTACAAAGATTATTCCAACAGTATGTAGGGTGTGAATACGGGGGTGTATTCTGTCACAACTAGATCAAAGCACAGTATCAAACTCTTAATGTGCATCAGCAGGGTCCACATGGACAGTTAGTCCATGGGTGGGCAAGTGCAGGGTAGATTCACATCCCACCTTGCCGTGAACTAAAGGCTGCCCACCTACCAGGATTTTTCTGAGGCATAACTATTCTCTGAAAAGGGCTTTGGATGGAAGATGCTGTATACACAGTAGCGTAGCTAGGGGTGAGCAGGGGGAGCGCCTGCTCCCCTGAGCCCAGAATTCCCCAAGTGGCGCCTTTTCCACTCGTCCGTGATTTCGGCGGCGCGCCGCTCCATCTTTCGGTGGCCTTGCGCATGCGCTGCTCCATCTTTCAGCGGCATTTCGGCGCATCGCAGGAGTAAGGTTCTTTCAGAAGCCCTAAATGCAGACCAGTCCTGACAGCAGAAAGGGACAAGTATTCACCATTAATTCTTCTGTGGGCAATTCTGCCCAGGGGCGGTGAGTTGTATGGGCTCGTGGTGCCCGTGCTCCACCAATATGAGAGCACGGGGGCCCAGCTCCACCAAAGTTCGAGGCCAGGTCTTTCCCCCTGCTGCCCCTGCGCACCTCCCCCGGAGCATTCCCTCCTGCCCTGCCTGCTGCCCCCGGGCAATTTAAAAGGGCCCGGGGCTCCCCTCGCAACCACCGGCAGCGCAATGGGGCTAAGGTGGCTTCCTGCCCACCCACTCCGCTTGGAAGCAGCCAGCACATCCCTGCAGCCCCTGGGGGTGTGTCTCCGCCCGCTGCCCCTACCCTGAGCGCTGACTCTGCCAGCTGCGGCCAATGGGAGCTGCGGGGGCGGTGCCTGCAGGCAGTGGTGCACAGAGACCCCTCCGGCCCCCTGCCTAGAAGCTGCTGCCAGAGGCTGCAGGTCGTTTTGGGAGCCGCCCAAGGTAAGCGCTGCACCCCTCACCCTCTCCCGCACCCCAACCCCCTGCCCTAGCCCAGACCCCACACCCAAACTCCCTTCCAGAGCTCGCCCCTCGCACCTGCTCCTGCACCCCAACCCCCTGCCCCAGCCCAGAGCCTGCACCCTGCACCCAAACTCCTTTCCAGAGCTTTAGGCAGGTGTGGGGGAGGAGGAGAGAGGGGGAGGTGTACTGGGACCCGTTCTGGGCACCACCAAAAATTATACAAACCTGCTACCCCTGATTTCTGCCCTGTTACACCCATGCACAACCCCAGTCAAGTCTGTTTCACCCAGTATGAGAGAGGGCTGTATAAGGTTTTCTATAGCAACTATCACTCTAGTATCTGAGCCTTTCTGCAGGAGGTTATCAAGGACAATGGGGGATAAAAAATTATCTTGAGAGTCAATGAGGGCAATCTGCACAAGCTCCTGATGGAATTTAGCTGTCATATTTGGTTAGTAACACCAAACACTGTGGTTATGTTACATGCTAAGTCCTTGTGTTAGCCAGTTTTTCTTATTGGAGGCAGCTTTACAATTGAGAAATGAAGTTTTGATGTTTGAATGGGAACAATGGAACAACCAGCAAATAGGACTTCTGGCATGCAAGTCTAAAAGTAACATTGGGTGGATGTAGCTAAGGAGTACTTATCGACCTGATTTTAAATAATGGACAGGGAGCAAAAGGACAGCCGTCACTCTGATCCATCAGCAACAGTGTAAAGGATTCTTCAGACTGGAGTGTATAACAAGTAGGAGTGTATAACAAGTACAGCCAGTCGATAATTTCACTCAGTGAACTACACAATGCATTGGGGGTTTTTTTGTTTTTGTTTTTTGTTTTTTGTTTCTTGCATTAGTCTTAAGTGGTCCAGGTAGCAATCTGCAATGGAATGATGTGCGTGAGCTCCATCATGTAGGGAAATCTGCTTGACTTCAGTCACAGGCAAATCTCTCTGTATGAGAGCCAAGGAATATAATTGTCCTTTGATGAATCACTTAGTTTAGTAAAATGCATTTTCACTGAGCTGCTGGGTAAGCCATGTCCCTTGGTGAATTCTGGCTCCTCAGATGCGGACGGGGGTTGTAATTTGTGACCCAGAGGCAATTTCAAACCCTCTTTGTGCAAGGCAAAATATCAGCAGTTGGACGTATGTAGATTTGAGCGCCACTCATGCTGCTGCTGTTTCAGTAACAATTCACTCAGCCCTTCCCGAATCCTCCAGCTTGTGCAGCCAGCCGATCCCACTGTTGTGCGTATGTGGAGGAGTGAGGCGGGTACTGTAAAGGTAGCAAGCAAGCACAGCTGAGGTGTTGTCATCTCTTTGGGTTCGTAGTCTGTCATGGGAGCATGATAGATATGGGGATCTTTATCGCTCTTAATGCCCATATTTAAGGAACTCTTTCAAAAGTGATGTAACTTTTGGTGGGTTTATTAAGATTGAAGCCGCGAGTTCTGTATTGCACTCTGAAGTTAGTGGTTCATGGCCATGTGGATATCTTTGGCCGGTTGCTGTGACAGCTGTCTCCTGCATACAGGAGCCTTGTTCTTGAGCTTTACAGTTCACCTGCTGCGATCACGTGAGGTTGTCGTGGAGGTGCATATTCAACACCGTGGACACAGTTCTTCCTGGAAGATCTTAATGTTCAGGCATTCTGATTGGCCGTCATTGTGACATCACTTTGGGGAAATACAACAGCTTCTGAAGAAACATTTCCAAGAGCAATGTTAAAACCACCAGCTCTGGGCCTTTGGCTTGCCCTGTCCATAGCCAAGATCTTGTTTTCTCTTTGGCGGTGAGGGGAAGTTCAGATAGGGAGAACAAAATGGGTTTTCTAACTCTCAGATTCATGCCCAAAAAGTGTGATCACTTTGCCTCTATTGGGTAGATAAAACCCCTTCCACCTGTGGATGATTTGAAGTGGCTCAGGGAGATACTAACCTGAAAACTCAAACTGAACCACCTTGTGCTCTGAAAGAGTCTCATTATTGCTGTGCAATATATACTCACCCTTGTGCACCTTGAGATCAAGGGAGTTCCAGCAGTGGGGTGGATTCGGCTCTTGATATTGGCTCATTACTACTTGAATTCTTGAAGAATTTGTAGAAATAGTTCCTCCTAGAACATTAACCCTGTCCAGAGAAACTTCACAAGCAGCTGAAGTGATAATTGAAACACACATGGCTCAGCTCAACACTGGAGAAACTCATTTAAAATAGAAATTACCGAACTACGATTATCTTTTGGGCTGAAATGGTTTAGACCACTGTGTCGCTGCTAAATTACTATACCATATTGAATCCCAGAACTTTCAAGATGAGCGCAGCACGGAAGGACACAACTATGTGGTTATTAAAAGACCTGTAATAAGGCTTGCAAGGTGGGGGAAAGCTATTTATCTTAAATGCTGAAGGACTACTGTAATCCCTCCCTTAGCTGCTACAGATTTTAATGAGACGAGATACTTCATTTTTGGTTTAGAGAGAGGGTTTACTTAAATAGGAGGGAAGGCAGTGTGTCTAGCTTCTCAATATTTTATAAGACCTTTAAAATTCACTTCATTTAGTATTTTTGTTTTTTCTTTAAGGAGTTATGCTTAAAACCCCCTCTGCCGTCAACTGAAGTATCAAACTAGAAGCATTAAAAGATTGACGTGTTCATGGTTTGCCTTACCAGCCCTACTTTGCAATAAGCAATTGCAGTCACCCATTTAGCACTGCTGCCAAATCTGTCCCTCCAGCACAGCCTGTAAGGAGGGACTGAAAGAATGCATACTGGTCTAGTGGAGGTATCACTGTAGCAGATTTGCATAAGCATAGTGAAGTCTGGGAAGGAGGTAGCATCAACATTCATTGTTCTAGCACTGTTGCCTAGAAATCAGCTGTTATATTAGGCAGCTATGTCTAGTTCCTAGCCCTGTCAGGAAAGTGCTGTGCATAAAGATTCAAGTTTTCCTAGTTGGTATGTAAAGTTAGGTTCCTAATCTTTACTCAAGTGCCTAAATAAGGATGCGTCTACATGATGGAGACTATACTGGCATAGCTATCTTGCCGTAGCTACGATGGCATAACCCTATAGTGTAAAGACAGCCTACACTGATGGAAGGAGTTTTTCCCTCTATGTAGGAGCACCTCCCTGAATCGGTCGACAGTAGCATTCTTCTATTGACCTAGCTGTGTCTACACTGGGGGTTAGGTTGGCATAGTTGTGTTAGTTTTTGCACATCGTTGTCCCATGTAAGTGTGATGTTGCACTCCATATGCTTTATGGACATATGCTTATGAATATGACATAACTGGAATATGCTTTACGCTAAATACCCCTTGTATGGTGTCATTAGAAAGCTTGTAATCTACTAAGTGTGTTCATCCTATTTATTTGCATGTATTATTTCTATATCTGGAGTTAGGCGAATAAGTTATAAACTTGTATTACTGATGTAAACATATTAAGTGAAGACCATTAAGGGTGCTCCAGAAACAATCAGTTGTAAATGGCCTTAGTTACTTGAAAGCCTTCCTGTATACGTGTGGCTGAAGCGGAATGGAGACTAGGGGGTCTTATAGTGACATGTGACCATGTCACCTGATAAGGAAATCCATCTGAAATCTGGTACTTTTCCATTTAGAAGGAGGGGTGGGCACCCAGAGAGACAAAAGATCCCCGCCTTGTGCCAAAGCTATAAAAGGGGGTGGAGCAGGACAAAAGGGGCCACCAGTCATGAGAAAACCACTGTTTATCACCTGAGATGTCTGCTGGAACTAACAAGGACTGTACCGGGGAAAGGACTGGCCCCAGACTAGGAAGGAGTCTAGTCTGTGAAAGAAGGTTATTGGAACATCTCGGAGGGTGAGATATTACCTGCAATCAGTTTCTTAACTTATTAGGCTTAAACTTGAGTGTTTTGCTTTATTTTGCTTGGTGACTTACTTTGTTCTGTCTGTTATTACTCAAAACCACTTAAATCCTACTTTTTATACTTAATAAAATCACTTTTGTTTATTAATTAACCCAGAGTAAGTGATTAATACCTGGGGGAGCAAACAGCTGTGCACATCTCTCTATCAGTGTTATAGAGGGTGGACAATTTATGAATTTACCCTGTATAAGCTTTATACAGAGTAAAACGGATTTATTTGGGGGTTGGATCCCACTGGGGACTGGGTGCTGGAGATAGGTAACCTGTTGAGCTGTTTTCAGTTTAGTCTGCAGCTTTGGGGGCGTGGACGAGACCCTGGGTCTGTGTTGCAGCAGGCTAGCGTGTCTGGCTCAACAAGACAGGGTTCTGACGTCCCAAGCTGGCAGGGAAAATGGGCTCAGAGGAAATTTCAGCACATCAGGTGACAGTTCCAAGGGGGTCTCTGTGACCGAACCCGTCACAGTAAGTCTAGACCAGGCCTAAACATGGGTCTTATTTTTTTGATGGTGCTGAGCACCTAGTAACTTCCTGTAAGCTTAATGGGATTGTGGATTCTCAGTGTTACCTCAATGTAGGTGACTGAATCTGGATTTTGGAATGTAACTGTAGATCGGCTCTTTGTTTCCTGGATTAAATGGAACTTGTGATACAAAATACATTCTTAATGAGGGCTCATCGAGGACTAGCGCTGGATTTTCATCAACATATTGCTTGCTGCCACTGTAGTATGGTAGGGTGATTTTTCAAGGCTGGTGCCCCAAATAGTGTTTTCAAAGCTTTCATCATTGTGTCAGCTTCCTGTAATTTCTCTTTACTTTTTAAGGTGAGCTGTTTTTAATAGGATGCTGTGCCTGGGGAAATCCAATCCTTCTAGGACCTAATCAAGTTCTCACATCAATTAGACTAATTGACACCAGGTTTCAGTTGCTTAATGAGATTGGCTAGCTTCTTGCTAAAAACAGGCCCTGAAACTGTCAAGCAGTCTCCCTGTCTTTAAAATATAAAACTAAGCCAAAGCTTCCTTTTTTATAGGGGAGAAAGGGAGTAGTACACTTAGCAGTATAAATCAATATTGCATCAAAGACCTTTGTACCCTGCTGTGCATAGAAAATACTGCACCAAATACTGCTGTATTTCCATTTAAATATATCCAACAATCAAATATTTTGTGCGAGGCTCTAATCTCGGAGGCTGAGTAGACTCCTTCAAGGAAAAGTGAAAATAAACCCTTTAAACAAGTTAGGGAAGTAAAACAGACACAATTTAGAGACTGAAAGGAAATAGATATTTTTCAGATGCATAGAAATAGATAGGTTTGAGTTGTCTTCCGTTCCTGGAGATAGAGGCGAAATCATCACCGCTGTAGTTGAACATCAAAGAACATACCAGCCGCCATATGCAATAAGATCTGAGGTACATTAAAGGAGCTGCACGGAGGAATTTTATACTGGAATAGCACCAGGGAGCACACATTGAGGTTTTGGAAGGTGTATGAATTCTTAAATTACATCCCCTCTTCCTTCTGAGGTGACAGTTGCTCTGTTTCATGGAATAACATTTTCTAAGAGATCTACATTCAGAAATAAAGCCAATGGACAATATGCCCTGGTACTCTACACTTCCAAAGTACCAAGTAACTTTTCTGGATGAGTTTCATAGTGTCTTCTGGGAGGATTATGGCGGGGCTAGTGGCAAAGCTCCATTCAGTATATCCAAAGAGCATATCCTGTCTTTTGTGTTTAAAATTGTCTTTACTATTGTTGAGCATATTTCTTCAGTCTCATATACTGCATCCTCTGCCATGCATTTCAAAATGGAGAGACTGCTATTTTACATTATGTACAAACTTCATGGAGGCCTGGATGGACATGATGTAACGCCCATTGAAGTCAATGGGCTTTAGATTGGAATTTAGATTAAAAGAATAGCTAGAACAGAGGCTTATAGGCTTTTATTTAAAGTTTACATTGAACTGTAAGATCTGTGAGGCAAAGACTGTCTTTTTGTGTGTTTATAGCATTTATCAAAGCTTTGTGTGTTATAAAAGCCCAGTCTGCCATTTGGTGTTACGGCAACCCAAATTAACATTTAAATGTAGAAAGCATAGTCAAGTAATACTACACATTTTAGTGGATTAATTACCATTTTCTAATTACTGTGGGTTAGGCCAGGCCTTTAGATTATATCTTTGCCTAAAACTGAATAGAAAAACTGCTGACCCAAGCAATACGTGTTCTTCATTCTTCTTGGTTGTCAGTGCTTAATTACATTTTTTTTCACTAGCATGAAAAAGCAGGCTAGCAAATTACAAACATTTGATAGCTGTTTTACTAGTTCTTAATTATCTCCTAGCATATATACAAATCAGTAACGGGAGCAGAAAACTACCAAAGCAAACACAATAAGTTAAATTGAGGCCGTAGGCACTTTGTGTGTGGTGAAGTTTGCATGTTAACACTGCAGAGGGAGTGTTATGGTGGGCCAATAGTCACACTGAGTCTGTACCTCATGCAGGCCACTCTTGGGGCACGTTTTTTCAAAACGCTAGGACGGGTGGGTCGGGAGGTGTGTGTGGCGGGGACATGGATGGCCTAGGCCTCTGGATTTGGAGCCTCACTCCTCCTCCTTGTCTTCCTCTGTGTGGGGAAGGTGGCCTCAGCAGCTTTTGATGTCTGCTAGGAGTCGGTCACAAATGTAACACCGCACAGTTTCTCTTTTAGTCGCTTCTTTTCTGGGTGTCTCCTTCCATAGCCTGCACTGGCGCCGAATGCTCAGCTGCGAGCTGTCTGTGTTGTATTAGAAGTTATTGCAAGAGTGTGTGGTCTTTGGACACAGGCAAAAGCTGGCCTCCACATTGTTTGGGAGAAAAGCTACCAGCTGGTGCCCGTTGGTGGGAAAACTGTGGTTTCCTATATTGATGTAGCTTGAGGCCTTCATTTGGCCACCAAGATTTCAGAATTGCTCTATTTTTTTTTTGTCCAAAATGCATTAGATAACATGAGTCATGCAGCTTGAAACCCTGAAAATGTAACCAGGGGGGAATAATGCAAATAAACAGAGAATTAAAAAACATGCATGTTGACAACAAAAGAGGCCCATCAGTACAAGGAGAGAGGTTCTGGTGACAACATAGTTAACGGCAGAGCAGTTTGAATGGCTTGGACATCCCTGCAGCATTCAGATGACCACACAATAAAATGAAGTAACATTTAACTTGTGTGCTTTTATGGTGGATCCCTGTGCCCACGTGGAGTCATTTTGGCTCTCTGTGCCCAGGGGACTCCTCGCACCAAACTCAATGCTGGAATGTGGCCCTTGCCAAAATTCTCATTGAGTTAGAGCTTCATCCAAGCCCATTAGAGTTAATGAAAAGACTTCCACTGAGCCCCATGGGCTTTGGAACAGGGTAATTGGGAATGTACCTGAAAATGGACTGCGGCATTAGTCTAATTGTTACTGGTATTACAATAACATTTGGAAGTCCCAGTTGAAATCAGAACTCCATTGTGCTAGGTACTGTACATATTCTATGTACAATAAAATATGGGACAGTTCCTGCCCCAAAGAACTTGCAGTCTAAATAGATAAAGAATGGGCGAGGAAACAGAATGATAATGACTTGCCCAAGGTCCCACAGTAGAGCCTGGATTAGAACTCTGTTCTCCTGAGTCCCAGTTCACTGCCAATTTAAACCATTTTGCCTCTTAAATTCAAGCCTCTACCTATTTCCTCTCATATTTAAATTCAAGTATCCAGCACAGTTGCTCACCACAATGAAAATAGGTCTGAGATTGAAAGAATATCAAAATAGAGGATGTCAAGGTGCTTTCACTAAAAATGAAAATTATACTAACAATACTGGACTACACAATTGGACTACCTGACCCTGCAATTGGACCCGTGGTGGTAACCATTTGGTCCTGTGTGGTGTTCCATATAAGTCAGTGGGGGTCTGCATAGCATATGAGCGTACCCAGGTAGACGGGACTGCAGGTTCATTGGTTTTGCCTATTAAGGTCTGTGAGCCAAATTCTCCTGGTCTTCTTATTGCATGTAGTTCCATTGGAAGCTTAGTTTGTTCTGATTTATAAGTCAAGGATAGACATCCATGTACCTCTGTGCTTTACACATTCAGGAATAACAATGAAGAATATAGTAATGGGAAAATAACTGAAAGTGAGCTGATTGATTAATAAGAAGTGGCAAGTTCTTTTAATTAAAGAAGAACAAGTTCTAATAAACAGCTGGAGCTTTTGGAGATCAAAGCCTAGGAAAAGACTTTGAAATGAACGATTTTGAGGGGAACTGCATGTGGCTGTGTGTAATTTTAGCTGGAGCTCCTCCCAGGATTGAATCTCAAGCCAAGGGTTTTTGTTTTTTGGGTTTTTTTTGTGTGTGGGGGGAGGGTGTCCATTTTGAAATTAATTACTAGCTCAGTTACTTAAAACTTTCAAGGTTCCTAGCTGTGGTGTTTGCTAGGCTTTCTCTGAATAGGTCTGCATTAATGTATTTCCTTTGAGGGAAGTGGAAAACTTAATTTTTTTTTAATCTTCTAAATCATATGATTAAAATTCATCTTCTCTGAGATGCCGAAGCTTATTCGCCGTCCCAGAGTCTGGGTGACACACACCCTGTCTAGTTCATTCAAGGATGGCAATAGAATGTCACCCAAGCTTGGCAAGATTCACTGGTGGCATGAATCTCCATTGATTTCAGTGGACTTGGATCTGGTTACACTGATGGTGAATTTAGCCTTTAATCTTAGTATGTGACGCAGGCCTCAGTATTGAGTCTAAATTTACTCTACTCTATTTATGTAACTTCCCCCCTCCCAGGGCCAGAGTCTGGCACACTGGTACCTTCTGATTCCCAGTATTGCCTAAGCGTAGTTGCTTCCCTCCTGGAATGAAGTATAGCCGGGTAGCCTCCATTCTAGCTCTCCACAGAGAATGCCACACTCTAATTAAACAGATTTTATTCTCGGTGTGTTCGACTCTGAAAGTCAAGGGCATGTTTGCTATTGTGACCCTTATTTTGGTAGGAAATTATTGTCTAGCCATTAAGGAATTAAAAATACTGAAGTATGAAGCATTTGGCCCCCTTGTGCATTTTGTTCCATCTGGCAATATCTAGCAAGTGATGTAACTGTTGGGGACTAGTGTGGTAAGCGGTGTTCAAACGTAACTGCTGTCATATTGTCGGACATACTCAGAATGCTTCCCAGGATTATTTTCATGGAGTAGCTGCTGAAATAAAATAGGAGGATTTCTAGTACTTGTCACGGTCACTTGACACTAAATGGGGGAAGAAAGTACATTGCTAAACCCAGCTTTTATGGGTCATTCAGGGAGATTCAAGGATACACCAATTCCCACCCGCTGAGATGACAATATGCCCCCAGAGGTGGGGCCTGATATTTGATGGAAGGAAATCTGAGCTGTCTAAAGTGGTGATGACTTCTCTCCAGAGCCTCTTGAGGGGTCTGTAGTAATCTGCTTCTGTCAACTGCTGATTCCCTTATCACAGACTGCAAATAGACTGCTCTGTTAGCTTGTTTTCTTTCTCTCCTCCATTGTTTACCTTCGGACTGCTTCCTTAGGACTGCCTGCATAAAAAGATGTATTAGGACTAACATGGGGCAAGGTATGTGATATGCCAGCACATTAGTGTGAAATTACCTATGACTGTACACTGTGACCTGCTCCAATGTTGGCTTTCTTACCTACATGCCCCTTTTCAAATGGCTTTTTTCATGGTTAACCCTTTGAAGCAGATGTTTCTTCTGGCCATATGAAGTGTGTGCAATGTTACACTTGTGAATTGATTGATTGCTTTTTCCTGAACTGCTTCGTTACTTTAAAAAAAAACCCAATGTTATATAATAGATTCTAAGGCCAGAAGGGACAATTGTGATCTTCTTGTCTGACTGCTGCATAACATAGGCCATAGAGCTCCCCCTAAATAATTCCTGTTTGAACTAAAGCATAGCCTTTAGAAAAACATCCCATTCTGATTTAAAAGTTGATAGTGATGGAGAATCCCCCACAGCCCTTGGTAAATTGCTCCATTGGTTATTTACCCTCATTGGCTAAACATTCACACCTTCTTACTGAGGCACAAAGAGGTGAAGTGACTTGCTCAAGGTCACACAGCCAATCAGTGGCAGAGCTGGGAAAAGAACCCAGCTATCGAGACTTCCAGTCAAATGCCCTGTCCACTAGACCAACCTGCCTCCTAAGCATATGTTTTGATTTTTTCAATAACTTAATTTTTGTTGTGGGGCTGTGTGGCGCAGCACAGAAAAAAATATGTAACAGCTGTCCTGGATTAGCTTTATTCTCAAGCAGGCTGCTCTATAGAATCATAGAAATGTAGGACTGGAAGGGACCTCAGTAGGTCATCTAGTCCAGTTCCCTGCACTCATGGCAGGACAGGCTATGCCTACGCTACAGCTGGGATCCACGTTCTGAGATCGATCCACCGGCGGTCGATTTAGTGGGTCCAGTGAAGACCCACCAAATCGACAGCAGATCTCTCTCCGGTCGATCCCTGTACTCTACCCCCGATGAGAAGAGTAAGGTAAGTCAATGGGAGAGTTTCTCCTGTCGAACCCCCGTGGTGTAGACCCCGCGGTAACTCGACCTAAGGTACATCGATTCCAGCTACATTATTCACATAGCTGGAGTTGTGTAGCGTAGGTCGACTTACCGCGGTAGTGTAGACATAGCTTCAGTAATAACTAGATCATCCCTGACCGGAGTTTGTCTAACGACCTGTTCTTGAAAACCCTCTCCAAGGGGCAAGTGAGTAAAGCAGTCAAGCTCCTGGGAGAGAGCAGCCAATTAGGGAGCGGGCAGAGATTCCTCCCCACCTCAGGAACTGACACCATCCTCACAGGAGGGAGCAAAAAGAGCCCAGCAGGTGAGGGCCGTGCTGCCTCCTCTCTCCCTCCCTGCAGCAGCTGGCCTGGGGAGGGGACCCCGCTGTGGCCCCTCCAGTGTCTGGGAGATGGGGTGAAGCGCCCCAGGAGAAGCTGGGCAGAGGGATGGGCAGGTGTGTGATGGACCCCTACTTTTTTCAGACCACTTTGTTACAGGCAACGCTTAATGTGCGGATGGGTTAACAGTTCTTTGTGGATGGACTTAGAGATGGACTGTGGATGTAGCCTGCTGGGACTGTGGACGTAACGTACTCACAAAGATGGAAAAGCACACTTCCTAAAGAGCTCTGGGACTGCTGTTAGGCAGCAAGCACTGCTAGAAGTTGTTCGGGGCAGCTGACTGAAGAGAAGTCACTGCTTGGGTGCTCAAAGGCTAAGTGACTGTGGACTCCTCCCCAGAAGGTGCCATGGAGAGGCATGCTGCCATGTGTGGGCACGGGCATGGCTACAAGGTCTGATGGATGTGGAATTTCAGTCTCCTTTATATTAATGCAATTTCCCCTCACATCCTCTGTACTTCTGGATTAAAATTCTGGATTTGAACATCGGGGTCTAAATCCATTTCTAGTTCTTGCAACTTGCTTTTATTCCTTTACTTAGCTCATATCTAGGAGCTAAGGATGCCTTTTCCTGCCTTGCTTCCTGTCTCTCGGGAGCCCTCCCCTCCTGTTGTGTTACTTGTGCACTTCTGGAGGGCTGCTGAAGATTGCACAGATGTTTCCCCCAGGCTGTCATACACCTTTAAAGCAGTTTTTTAAGCAGCTGTCCATGTGTGAGCACCACCTCGTGCTTAAAGACACATTTTCTGCACAAACTAGAGTAGTGCAGCTCCACTATGTGCTTCTGATTTGATCTAAAGAGGAAAAGAATATTCCACACAGATGAAGTCGTTCTCCTCTAGACTAATTGGCAATGGAACACAGAGCTATCCTCTACCTAACCTTCTCTCCCACACTGATAACACAGCACACATCTCTAGTCTCGGTGATTTCTCTAGCTCCTGTATCCCAGCCTTACTGCTTCCCTAACTGTTTCATTGTAGGTTCAATTAACAACCAGACCTGGCCTCATTCTTCCATGCCAAACCAAGTCCCAAATTCGGGGAGTTGGGGTAGGACAGACATGGCATTGCACTGTTGCGTGGTGATGCCATGAGGAGGTGATATGCTCCTGGATGCTATCTCTGGCCCATAGGAAAGTGTTAATGATGCTTTAGCTTTGTGGTTACACTCAGCCCCAGTCTGCCTTTCTCAGTCCTTTGTGCATCTTGGGTCCTTCTGAGCTTCTAGCCTCTTCCTCTGTTACCACTGTCAGCAACATAACTGCATCAGCAGCTTCCTGGCTGTTAGCCCACTCAAAGCTTAGCAATGACAGCACAATGAGTGGTAACCGTCTCTGCATCATGTGCAACGTTTTTGCTTTGTCACAATTGCTTTCCACCTTCCTTCTAATGCTGCTTTGAGCTGTCGCTGTTCCTCCTTGGCTTTGGCCATCGCTTGCATCAGGCATTATTCACCATACGGCTTTATGATGCACGCTTCAAGGAATTGTTTGCTGCATGTGGAGAGCAGATCGTTCCTACTTACTGTATCCTTCGCTTCTTGGTACTTTGCTCCTACCCATGTCCTCTCCCACACTTACTTCAAAAGGCTCAAACCAGCTGTCTCTATCACTTGCAATTCTATCACCAGCGTTGCAACCTCTGAAACTGGCTTCAGAGGAAGGTGCGAGAAACCCTGCAGTACCAGTTATGGGATATTTATGGGAAAATTTCTTCTTAATACTCTCTTGATTTGGTTGGATTTTGTATCCCTTCCAAAACTCCTGGGTGAATTTTAAAACCTTACAATTAAACTGGATATTCTTGTTATCCTTCTTTTGAGTCTTGTTCATCTGGGGCTGAATGTTGCTGCAAACCATTTGTGCATTGTGTAGGTGAAGTATTTCATTCAGTCAGGTTTAACTATAACTGATGTGGATGTTGAGAAGTCTTCTGCTGTACTGATGAGGCTCCTGCTTCCATACGACAGGTAATGCCACTTCCCTGACTCCTTCCAGACAAATCCTACCCCTTGTTTGTATGGCTGAAGATGGTGGAGCTGCTCAATTTAATTTGAGAAGCTAAAGAGTCAAAGCTGGTATCTCCTTTGCTAGTGGCACATGTTCCTGCCAGTACCAGTCATAGAATATCAGGGTTAGAAGGGACTTCAGGAGGTCCTCTAGTCCAACCCCCTGCTCAAAGCAGGACCAATCCCCAAACAGAGTTTTGCCCTAGATCCCTAAATCCCTCAAGGATTGAACTCACAACCCTGGGTTTAGCAGGCCAATGCTCAAACCACTGAGCTATCCCTCTCCCCCTCCAACAAAGGATGACTTTGTTATAGTGGTTTAAATGGATGGGACTTGGCTACGTTTCTGCTCACTCATCACCATGCCCAGTTTGACTGAGTCACAACTTCAAATTGCTGGTGCTGAGCCACAGTGCTGCACCTCCTGGTGGCTTGCTTTCTGTCTCCTTTGTTATGTTAATAGGGCTTGGATGCGGAGATAAGTCACTTTCCATCACCCCTTTGATGCATTTCATCTGCACATCTGAGATGGTGGCAGAGCACAAAGCTAGCCATGTTATGCTTATCCAAAAGATCAAAAGCAGTGAATCCAAAGTCTGAATTCAGAAGAGGTAGAACAGACATGCAGATTGCCCCAGTGGGGGAGACTAGCTGTAATGACCTCTAAACTTCCCTGCTTTTTGAGCGACTGTTGTGGTATAAAGCCCAGTCCCCTTGCAGAGTGGAACTTGGGGTCCTACCCTGGTACTTTCTGAATCATTTGCTTGATCATGAAACCCACTTGACAGTGTCCACTCAAGATGCTATAAGGGACCCCTCCCTCCTTAAGGGGGGGGACTGTAATTTTAAGTAGCCAAAAATAAGCAGAGTTCAGAGCTGGGTCTGGGCTCTGAGACCCTATGGGGTTTTTCCATTGCACTGTAGACATGGCCTTGCCCGACGTATGCTTGTGTTATAAAGGTGGCCCGGTGAACAGTAATGCACTTAGGTATCAGGTCACTTCTGATAGGTGAGACCCTCCAGCTTGGCCTTAACTGCTCCCTCTCAGAAATGACAAAGGATGCCACTCTGGTCTCCATCCCACAAGGTCATTTGGATATTACTGTGATAAGTACCATGCAAGTGCCTAGATAGAGGAGGACTGAAGGATGAGAGAAACAATTTGGTGACCATCCAGATACAGTACAAAAGAGATCTGTTTGATAGGGCTTTGGGGGGAGGATGGAGGATAGGTTTCCAGTAACGATGAAGGGCTGAAAATGAATTTTGTAGATGTCTGGCTGGGTTCCTGCTGGAATGCTGGTGGCATTTCATTATATACACTGTATTGTTACTGACTTCTTAGGCGGCCTGGAGTCTCAGATAGATGTCTGTTTTATTTTAAATCTAAAAATAAAATTGTGGGGAAGTTTGGAGCACAGGAGGGAAAAAATCACAATAAAAGGATAAGGAGGAAAAGGGCCAAAACCCAAGGAAAAATGTCTTGAGAAAAGTTGTGTATTTATATTTAAAATATGGAAATGTAGCCTGAAACAAAACAGCAGAGGAGATTCAACATAGAGAAGCACAAAATGGGAAAACCATGTCCCTGCCCTAGAAATAGCCACATTATGAGATTCAGTGTTGCATAAAGCGAACTTCTGCTCTCAACAACAACAACTACAAAAAAGCCAGTCTGAAAGCATTCCTGGCTTTGATAGGAAAGAGATGACATCGGATCCTTACATGACCCTCTTGAGATACAAGAGATAATGCTTCATTTTTCTATGAAAAGCTGACCAAATTAATCTTCCTGTTGTCTGGGAAGATATACATATATAAAATCTATTGGCTTTCCAGAGAGAAATAAGTAATTATTACTCGCCTCTTTCATCTTGTACAGATGATAAAAATAAATGTTCCTGTTGGTGAAGATCTAGATTGCCTTTAATCTGACTTGATGCTGAGTTTTGTGCTTAAATAAACAGAATCTGAGGAAACAGATGCAACAGAAATCCAGCTCAGGAGCACGGTGCCCTGCACTGAGCCGTCATTATGCAGGCTGATTAACCTCTGCTCCTCAGGAAGAGAGATTAAGGTGCCTTTCTGTCGTGGGCTGGATCTTTTTAGTTTTGGAAAAAATCTGCAGTGCAGCTGCTTACTGGCCTCACAGAGGCTGAATTGCAATGAGTTATATTTATAAAGGGCTTTGAAAATGAAGGGCCACTGTATCCCTGGCATAAGTTGGCACAAGTTCATTGTCATCTATAGGGCTGTCGTTGTGAAATGCTGCAGTCCCTGCTCCCATATTACTCCCCATTTTTCTGAAGAGTCCCTTATTCTGTGGGTGCATCTACACTGCAGTGTAAGTCCGGAGTTCTAACGCAAGCTAACCCCTCTTCCGTCTACACACACTGCACGCTAACCCTGTCCGTCACATCTCACACTCCAGTGTGTCTATGTTGGCTGTACCCCAAGTCTGGATGGTGGGAACGTCCTTTAGAAGGTTGTACTTCAACTGGATAATATTCTAGAGGGCTCTGCCCAGCAAATATGACTTATTTTCAGATCTATTCAGGGCTGGATTAACCTTTTGTGGGCTCGGCACCAAACATATTTGTGGGCGCCAAACATATTTGTGGGCCCCCATGGCGGCAATGGAGCATGGTGCGGAGGGGCCGGCCAGGGATATGGCATGGCAGGGGTGGCCCCGCTCTGCCCAGCCCAGTGTGAGGGCACTATTTACAAACCGGCAGTTGGCAGATGCACAGTCGCCCGCCCGGCTCTGTGCTGACAGCGTGCCCTTTCCCCTCGCAGAGCGGACAATGCCGTACCACACATCCCCCTCTCCCAACACCGTAACACCCCCCCTTCCAGGGCAGCCTGGCCCAGACCCAGCTGCGGCCCGGACCCAGGAGCGCCCCAGACCAGCCCGGACCCAGGTGCGGCTCGGGGCAGTGCAGACCCAGGAGTGGCCTGGACCGGCCCAGACCCAGGTGTGGCTGGGGTGGCACGGACCCAGGAGTGGCCCAGCCCGGCCCAGACCCAAGCACGGACAGAGCGGCCCAGCCCAGCCCAGCCCAGCCCCAGGTGCGGCCGGAGCGGCCTGGCCTGGCCTGGCCCCAGGCGTGGCTGAAGCAGTGTGGCCCGACCCGGCCCTAGCAGCGGTCACGGTTGCATGGACCCAGGCATGGCCGGAGCGGCCTGGCCCGGACCCAGGCGCACCCAGGGCGGCGTGGCCCGGCCTAGCCCCAGACGCAGCCAGGGAAGCACAGCCCAGCCCCAGTCCTGGCCTGGGCGGCGTGGCACGGACCCAGGTGCAGCTGGAACACCCCTCCCCTGGCCCAAACCCAGCCCTAGCCCGGACCTGCTGGGGCCAGGGAAGTGGCGCCTATCCTGCAGCCCAAACCCTGGAGCTGCCACGGCAGGGAGAGGCGCCTCTCCCTCACAACCCAGGTGTTGCTGCGGGGAGAGAGAGCTTGGCGGAGTCCTCTCTCCACGCAGTAGCCCCAGAGGCCCCTCCTGCACCCCAAACCCCTCATCCCCATCCTACCCCAAAGCCCGCACCCCCCGCCAGAGCCCTCACACCCCTGCACCCCAACCCTCACATATCACCTCCATATTGGTGCACGTAACAAAATTAATTCTGCACACGGGTGGGAAAAATTAGTGGGAACACTGCCCAGGACTGACCCCTGGGGCACTCTGCTTGATACTGGCTGCCAACTAGACATCGAGCCATTGATCACTACCCGTTGAGCCCGATGATCTAGCCAGCTTTCTATCCACCTTATAGTCCATTCAGCCAATCCATACTTCTTTAACTTGCTGGCAAGAAGCTGGCAGGGAGGGCCAGAGGGTGGAGAGGAGCCCTCGGCCAGCTGGTGGGCAGGCTAAGAGGAGCAAATGGTGGGTGGAGTGGGGGGCTGGCGGGGTCGCGGGGCACAGTGCAAGCAAAGCAGGCCGGGGCCTCTTCTGAGCATGGGCCCAGCTCCATGGAGTCACTGGTGCCATTGTAAACCTAAAGTGAGCAGAGTTTCTTTTGATTTACAAAAGTCCATTCTGTCCATTTTAATAAATTGCTGCATGAGGGAGCGAGGATTGGCATTAACAATGGATGACGCATGAAATCCAAATAACAACCCAAACCTTTGCCTGAAATGCAAACTGAACTGGAACCTCTTATGTGCATTACAATCCAATGCACTACTCATGTCTGCTTTTCTGGTCTGTGCCAGACATATACACAAGATCTTTTAGAGAAAAGCCACCCTCCACCCAAACAAGACAGCAATGGAAACCTCCCAAGAAAGACTGCTCTCCCAAAATCTCTAGTCTGACTCCTCAAGCAAAGAGGTTTACAGGAGCATGCCAATCAGCTGAGATTTTGTTGCTGCTAATTGGTTGTAATGCTGGGCAATAAAAACAAGAAGTCATTGACAAGGTAAGCAGCAAGGCTTGGGCCATGATGTTTTGTTACAGTACTTGTTTGATCTCGTGTGCAAATTGGGGCTGTTTCGAGTGCGGTGTTGTAGGACTGAACGAGCAACTGCTTGAGGCCCAGGGGCAGTGCTGTACAGCTGTCACTTTGCCAAAGAGTGCTTACTGAGGAGTATTTCACGTACACAGGGGGCCCAATCTGATTTTCTTTGCGCTCCAAATGGGGAGGGGGGACTTGGGTTCTGTTCCCAGCTCTGTTCTGTGAGCAGAGCTGGTTGGGAAACCATTTAATGAGAAAATGTGAATTCATCGAACCCAGAACATTTTGAATCACAGGCAGGGTTCTGATGGAACCCTGCTTGGCTTCCTAGTGGGTTGATAGGGAGCCCAGACTTTAAGGCTCCGGTGCCCTGGGCAGCACCACCACCATTCCAGGGCCTCAGGTTTCCTTCCAAGTGCTGAAAAGCATCTGTGAAACTGACAAGAATCATGTCTATTTCAGTCAGCAGCCCGGGGGCTCCCAGAGAGCAGGTTTCATTTCAGGAACACCATGTGTCAGTGCAACTTTTTTGGACATTATGGTTCATGGGAAATTTAGAAAAAAGTGGGTTTGTTCAGATTCGGAGTGAAACCAGATTTCAATAGGTCAAATTTCTTGTAATCTGGAAATTCTGAGTTTGGCCGGCTCTAGCCGTGTGAGGCCTAGGGCAAGTCACTTCTTTTCCCTGCCCATCATCTCTCTGTCTTGTTTACTTAGGGCAGGGCAGGGGCTGTCTGACTGTCTGTATCCTGGCACAATGGGACTCTTGTGGTGTTTAGATGCTGCTGTAATTATTGGAACTGGGAGCACTGGCTGTTGGGAGTCTGAAAGGACAGGAAACAGGAAGGAGGGGGGAGGAGCTGAGGAGGCTGAGTGAGAGTTACAGAGGGTGCAGCTACAGCTTGGTAAAGAGGTTTCTACTGTAAAAATAAAGTCCTGTTGAAGCTTGTTAGTACCTTGCCTGGTTGATACAACATTTTGGCGACGAGGATGGATCTTCTGCCTCTGACCCACCTGCACCCTTTCTCCAAAGCCCAGGTGGGCCTCCAATTGCTTTTACTGTCTGGATCCATATGTTTGAGACTTATCTGCTTGAAATCAGTGCTACAGATACAACAACTCTCCTCTTGGTTGGTGCTACAAATAATGAGATTACAAGGAGCATTCTAATTCCTCCTGCTCAGGAGCCCATCCATCTCCATGTCGGTTCTACACCTCATGGAAGTTCCTGCAGCTTCAGTGCTGGAGTTACTCCTCTACGTGGGTCCTGCGTTAGGAGACTGGTCAGACCAGCTCTTCCAGTAGGCTGGAAGGAGGGGAAACATCTTGTAACAACACCCATTGGTGATCCGATCCTCCTCCTCCCCATGGATGGGTCTGTAACAGATGAGGGTGACAGGAATCATGGTAGTCTTCAGAGATGTAGGTCTAATCTTCCAGCCTGATGAGTGATGTATCCATTTCAGTGCTCAGCCAGCTTCAAAAGGAAGCCATGCTAGTGTAACACCAACAGACCCTTGTTGCTGGCGGGCAGGATTGAACCTGGGACCTCTGGAGCTAAATGTATAAGCCGCTACTGCAATAGCTTAGCGCTACATGGCTCTCAGCTAAGGCTGTAGAGCAGACTCATTTTATATCTCTCTCTAAGTGGTCTCGGTGCCACTAGATGGGACAGAACGCCACACCCAGGAGCTGTGTGGGTTACACTAGCATTCTACTTGGCTGAACAACATCCAGTCAGGAGGGCATAGTGCCCAACTGCTGTGCTGATAGGCAGCTGTGCAGTGCCTGTAATAGCACATTATGTAGCTGCTAGTGAAGAGGATGATCATGTATTCCGTTTTGATTCAGTGGCAGGGAAGCCTTTGCAGGGGCGGCCATCCTGAGCCTGAGAAGTAACCAAAATTTACCAATGTACATTGCCAAAGAGCCACAGTAATATGTAATGATTATATACGTATATGTGTGTGTGTGTATATATATGCACACACATAATCATTATATAATTTGACAATGGATATTAATTATACATTTATAATATATAGTTAATGATAATAATAAAAATGTAACCTTTTACTTAGTGGGACTTCTGGCAATATTTACTTTCAACAATTCCCTTGAAGTTTGGTTTGTGTTCAGTTGTGCTCACGCACAGCAGTTCTCTTAAATGGCTGTCTGTCCAAATGGATTGGTGCTTGGATTTTACATGTTTGTGTGTCAAGAAAACAGACTCACAAAGATAGGTCGAGGCAAACATCGAGATTAATTTTAGGGCTGCACCTCTGATGTGGGGTATTTATCCTTTAGTACAGATTTCCAGAAAGTAAGGGTCCCCTCTGTCTTCTGAACAGATTTCAATCTGTCATCTTCCAAAAGTTCTATTATTTCCATCTGGGATGTTGCTTCGTCGATGACTAAAGGGGGCTTCAGACAATCGGCTTCACCACTAAAAGGGTCAATTAGAAATCTGATTTGAGGTCTTTTCTGCTGCAAATCTTGGAATCTTTCCTCAAAACTGTCTTTAATCACACTCGCATATCTAGTTGTGCTCAGTTTTAGGGGTTCTGCTGCGTCTTCTTTTGATCTAGCTTGAAGTTGTGACGTTGAGGGAAAGTGTGTCAGCATTTGTCTGTGAAACAACTGCAGTTTGTTCATGAATGCAAATATGCTTTGCACTAGATCAGACAGCAAGTGGAATTTTCCTTGTAAGTCCACATTTAGTTTATCCAAATTCAGCAGCATGTCTCCAAGAAGTGACATCTAGAACCCACCCAGGATCTGTAAGTTCAGGGTGTATACTGTGCTTCTCCTCCATAAACATTTTTACTGGTTCCAGGAGCTCGAGAAAAACGGGAAATAACTTTACCTCTCGAGAGTCATCAAACTGCGCATGAAATGGCAAATCGGCAGGGGAGTTGTCTTCATCCAGTTCTTCAGTTAGATTTTGAAATTGTCTGTGACTGAGTGCATTTGAGAGAATGAAATTCACAATGTGCAAGACAGGTTTCATGACATGATCAAATTTGAGATTTTTAGATACCAGTTGCTCCCGATGAATAATACAGTGAAACGTCTACAATTTGGGAAGGCTCTCATCAGACTTACAAAGCCCTACCAATCCATTCACAGATCCCCACGTGGATGGAGCCCTGTCTGTTGCAATGGCAGTGAGCTTCTGTAAAGGGAAGTGGTGTTTCGCAACTAACAACATCAATGCCTCCTTTAGATCTCGTCCACGAGTTCTGTCCTTTAGTGGCACGATATCCTGGAGTTCTTCCCTTACAACACAGTCGTCAGACACAGTCCGGACAAATACCGCGAATTCAGGTTTGTCCTGTGCATGGCACGACTTATCCAAAGCGATGCTCAAATACTCTCACTGCTGAAGTTGCAAGTGCAGTTGCAATGCAATGTCACTGTTCAGGTCGGAGATTCTGCGTTCTATTGTGTGGCATGAAAGCTGCAGGCCAGGCCAATTTTCTCCTGTAGATTCTCATTCGCGGGTGACAGGATTGAAGTCACATCGGTGAGGCACGTTTTTATGAACTCACCTTCAGAGTAGGGCTTTTTCGCATGGGGTATGTGCCAGGCCACATAATAGGAGGCTAATGTTGCAGTCTGCGATTGGTTGGCAAATCTGCTGAAGAACTGGGCTTCTACATCTGTTTGGTTTTTCAGAGTTTTGAGTTTTAAAGTGCGGAGTTCAGAACCTTGTGGGAATTCTTGATCCACATGTGCATGGCTAGAAGTGAAATGACGCTGAAAATTTGAAGATTTGAACTGAGAGATTCACGTCTGGCAAAGAAGACACATGGCCTTATCATTACATTCAATGAAAAAGTACTCATTCTCCCACTCCTGTTGGAAGCCTCAATTTTCATCTGTGTATTTTCTTTTCTGTTTGCACTTGCCTTCCAGTTTATATGGTGTCAGAAAAATTTTGGTTAAAAATTTCCACACCAGCTAGTCACCGTGTGCTGTATTCAAGGAGACACTGGCGCTGGCTGGGGGGTGCTGGACCCCTGGCTCTGCCTCAGGCCCTTCCCCCCATTCCGACCCTTTCCCCAAGTCCCCACTCCCACTCCGCCTCTTCCTGCTCCATTCTGCCTGTGACGGGTTCGATCACAGAAACCCCCTTGGGACTGCCACCTGATGTGCTGAGACTAGCTTTGAGCCTGTTTTCCCTGCCAGCTTGGGACTTCAGAACCCTGTCTTGTTGAGCCAGACACGCTAGCCTGCTGCAAACACAGACCCAGGTCTGAACCACATCCCCCAAAAGCTGCAGACTTCACTGAAAACAGCTTAAGAAGTGCTCCTGTCTCTAGCACCCAGATACCCAGTTCCCAATGGGATCCAAACCCCAAATAAATCAGTTTTTACTCTGTATAAAGCTTATACAGGGTAAACTCATAAATTGTCTGCCCTCCATAACACTGATAGAGAGAGATGCACAACTGTTTGCTCCCCCAGGTATTCATTATTTACTCTGGGTTAATTAATAAGCAAAAAGTGATTTTTTATTAAGTATAAGAAGTAGGATTTAAGTGGTTCCAAGTAATAACTGACAGAACAAAGTAAGTCACCAAGCAAAATAAAGCAAAACAAGCAAGTCTAAGCCTAATACATTAAGAAACTGCATATAGGTAAATCTCACCTATAGAGATGTTCCAATAAGCTTCTTTCACAGACTGGACACCTTCCTAGTCTGGGTCCAGCAATCACACCTCCGTAATTACTGTCCTTTGTTCCAGTTTCTTTCAGGAATCTCTTGGGGGTGGAGAGGCCATCTTTTAAGCCAGCTGAAGACAAAATGGAGAAGTTTCCAGGGCCTTTTATATTCTCTCTTTTGTGGGTGGAAACCCCTTTGTTCTTCTGTGCAAAGTCACAGCAACAAGATGGAGTTTGTAGCCACCTGGGCAAGTCACATGTCTATGAATGATTCAGCTTTTTGCAGGCCAATGCCATTGTTTACATGTAGTTTGAAGGTTCCCAGGAAAACTCAGATATGGATTGATGTCTTCCGAAGTCCATTGTCGGTTAAGTGTTTCTTGATTGGGCACTTACTGAGAATAGTCCTTTCTCAAGAAGCTGACCAAATGCTTCACTGAGGCTACTTAGAATCAAACACATTGAGATACAAGTACATAGCTAATATTCATAACTTCAAATACAAAAATGACACATATACAAACAGCATAATCATAACCAGCAAACTACAACCTTTCCATAGACGCCCCACTTGAGCTCCTCTGTACAAGACCTGGTGCAGTCATAGGACCCTGGTTGCAACAATGATCTATACAGTCACAGTTCATGCCAATAATGTCACACCACCCTCTCCCTTGAGTGAGCTGCGTCCTTGCCCCGAGGGGGAGGCGCTGATGGGGGGGGCACTGGCACATGGGAGGTGCTGGGGGAGGGAGGGAGGGAGGGGTGGGGGCTGGTAGGGCTACTGGTGGGTGCTGAGTACCCCCCGTTGTTCCCCCAGAGTCGGCTCCTGGCAGGAGCTGCATATTACCTTCTGAAGAGCCACATGCTTTACAGCTTCTTGCAGCAGAAGCTCAAATCTGCTGTGTTGAGGGCATAATGCTAACCATAGGGCAGGAATGAATGAATCCTAGAAACATGGTAGTGACTAGGGCTGGACAAACTTCTTAATATCCAGACAAACGTAGCTCCCTTTTCTATTTGTGAATGATTTGCAAACACTTAGGCTTTTATGAACGGGTGTGGTGTTTGAACAGTTAATGCAAACATACTCCAGTCCATGGATGGCTTGCGAATCATTCACCTTCCCTATTGCTTTGATTATTGACCATTCAAACTTGCTATTCACACTGAGTCATGTGGTATACTTTCTGTGCTGATCTGGGTGAATTCTAAGCCCACACAAAGCTTTTCGAGATATCCTTGCAAATACTCATGGGAGCATACCCATGAAGTCTTCCTGGCACACTGACCTGCCAACACTCTTGCAAAGAAAAATTCACTTGTGCAAATATCCAGGGTAAATAAAAAGGGTCATGGAAAGAAACTGTGAGTTCATGTAATTGTTTGGTCAAATCAGCATTTGCAAATTCTTCTTTGCAATGTTCCCCCCAGCTCAGGTAGTGACTTCAAGCAAAGCTGGTGGAATAATATTGGTTGAATACATCAAGTTAGGGGTTTTGTTGGCTTCATGAATTATATGTACAATAGATCTGTTAGATAATCCGTTTGGCAAAATATTCTACAAATATTACAAGCAAAGTATAGGAAGTATATGATGATGTATACTGTATAGATCCTCGGTTATTATGATGGATAGATGGAGTATTCAAGCTTAGAAATGGGCTACTCATGTCACACAATTTTGTTTTTGGCCCTATGCTAAGCTCTTAAACAGTGGCTGACTTTTGGACTAATTTTCCTGCTCCCATATTGCTGTATGACAAAGGCATGTAAATGTAGAGCATGTGTGGAGATAGAAAATGCATTCTACATTGAATTGCAGGCTACGTGTATTTGATCCTGGAGATGTGTATTTGACAGAAAAGCTTTGAATTCTCACTACCATTCTGAATAACTGAATCTAACTGAAGGCAAAGTCACAAAATATTCACAGCTGTATATCTAGGTCATGCTAAGCAGAATGAATGTGATGACACGTGCTCAGCTGCAACAGAATGAAAGTGTGCCTGTGCGATAGTTGAAGAATATTCTAAATATGCATAATCACGACTCTGCCACCTAGGTTGAGTTGAGCCTACCGAGGTGTGTGCTAGAATATTCAAATACTTGCTAAGGCACCATGGAAGAAACTTTCATTTTATAGACTATGGTATCTCAGGCCTAGGATCACTTTAGAATTGGCTCCTGGAGAAATGTGCTGTGTAGTAGTGGTTGAAAGACTGAGGGTTTAAACCACTCGCTGAACGTCCATGACACACTTAATTCCAAGCGTGACATTGGGAAGAGGGGTTAGAATGCTCAAGTGGAATAAAGTAACGAGTGCAGCCATGCTTAGCGCCCAGGAGTTGAGCAGCAAAGTCCTCTGGAAAGCTTGGTCTGGTGTCAGTTTAGTGGAACAATAGACTGGTGGACACAGCCCAGCCTTTTGCTTTCCTCCCTTCCCCTCTGTAACCCTTCTGCCCATCAGAGTTGGCAGCAACAAGGGCCTTTTCAATAACACAATGCAAAACCGGCTCTAGCCCCCACCCACTGACCTGGGACAATTACGTACCACCCCCCTCGGTGCCTCTCAGAGGCAATACTTCCCCTCTTGCAAGCACAGAGTAAATGCCTTTTAATAAAGGAGGGAAACAATGCGGCATTATGTTGGGGAAACATCACAAACAGGTCTCATAACACAAACCATGAGCAAAGATCCACCCCCAAGCAAGTTGGGCAGTGTCCTTTTCCCCTCAGGGTCTTAAGTCCAGCAACCCAACAGTCACCCAACTCACAATTGCTGTCCTTGGTCAGTGCAGCCCCAGAGTTCAGAAGTTCATCTGCAGAGTTCACCTCCTATTCTGAGTGGAAGGGGTGGAGAGTTGTGGGGGGCATCTTACACTCTCCGCTGCTCGAGCCCTCGACGGCCGATTGCCATGCCTCTCTGTGGGGTCCTCTCCGCCAGCCACCCAGCTGGCCACGCCTCTCTGCTAGCTGCTCACCAATATGTCTTCAGGCTAGGCGGGGTGGGTGTGCCCAGGCAAATGAGATCAGCCCCTGAAGTACTTTTCCATGGCTCACCACCAGATGTCAGGGGAGAGCTCATTCTGACTCTGCTTACACCTCTATGCCAGGCTGTAATGGGTGATTACAGAGGCAGTGATAGTTTCAGAATTATTCATGTCCTATTTCCCTAGGGTTCAGTAAGAGTCTCAGGGTTTTGCTTTTAATGTCATTCCGAGCTTTAAACGCTGTTGACCAATCCTCAGTTGTGGAAAAACTGCAAGCCGATTAGTGTTAATATGAGCTACAGGGCCTGGAAGGCCTTTCTTGAGAGAAGTCTGTGTTCATTGCTTAGCTTAGCTTACCACTTGGAGAGTAGGCAGAGCAGTTGTAAGAGGAGAGATTGGTCTCCCTGCTGCCTGTCTATGCTGTCTGCAGAGAGCTCCCTGCTATGGTGTTAACAAGCTGTTGTATCATCATGGCTGACTTGCAGCTCCAGCCTTGAGTGCCTTTAACTTAACTAGCTCTAGGACTCCATTCCTCTCCGGCCCATGGAAAGGTATGGAGCTTTGAGTAGGTTTAATTTTCCTTTAATAAATGAAAAGAATGTTGCTGTATTCTGCAGAGTCTCTGTCCTTTGGGAATAACGCAAGCAGCGGAGGTCATCTTAATGGGAGCCGAATCCTATAGAAGAGACTGTAAATGGGAGAGATGGGGTGACCTTGTATGTTCTCTGGCAGTGTCCTGTGGTATGTCTCAGGCAGAGAACTCCTCAGCATTCTGCAGTGTACTCAAAGAACATCGGGAGATGTTGACATATACCTGCCAGGCTGGGAGACTGCCAAGAAGTGCAGAGCTCAGGTGTATTGAACAGTTTAATCATTAATCTGCTTTAATGAGCAGGTACCTCCAGGGTGCTTAATACAGGGTTGAGCCAGTCTGCAGGAGCAGGCAAGCAACTGATCTGGATTTTTGCTACTCTTGTCTGACTCATCACTCTCTCCTCAGTGTGCTGTACTCCCTCTGCCCTCTTTGCGTGGATGATCCCTGCTCTGCATAGGCATGTACAGTACCTGGCAGTGTTTCTGAGATGGTGTCATCAGAGTTGCAGTCCAGCTGCGGGTTTCCTGTCTGGGAGTAGCTTGTGGCTAGCTGATCCAGCTGAAGGCTGCTAGTATAATTCTTTGCCTTTCCAAAGGGCCACTACTAGAGAAAGGACACGACTGTTCTTCTTCAGTGACTGATTTCTGAATAACCATGAGTCACTTCTGAGACCTGGACAGCAGTCTTGGAATGAGATCTGTGGTTAATCAGCCAGACACCGCTGGTTGTTGATTACTTCTCCACTGATGGTACTTTCAAAAGGCAAGGTCCCAGATCCTGCTCTCAGTTGTACTGGTGATGGAGTTACTCCAGATCTACTCTGGGGTAACAGAAATCAGGATCTGGCTTGGGGGCTTTGAGTCAAATAAATAGTCTGGACTTGCTGTAGATGCTTAATTTTTGGGACCCCCGCCCCCTTCAGGCCCTTTGACTTGCTCTCCCCATTCAAGTCTCCTTCCATTCTCCAATGCCAGCCCCCAAACTAGGCCCCAAGCCCAAGCCCCTGACAAAACCTCTTCCCAATCGGACGCTGCTCTTCCCTCCTCCTCTTTAACTCAGGGTGTTGGAATGGCTGAGCAGTTTGCTCCACCTTTCTAGCTAAATTCTGCTTTTGGAAAAGGGGTACGAAAATCCCATCGAAGTCCCTGTCAAGTGGGCACATGTCTGTGGACAGAATTTAGTATCATATGTTACAGTGACACGAGGAGGGATGATTTAATGACTCATCACTGAGCTGCAGTCTCTTGAGTTTCATTGCTTAACTGAGCCTCTAACATTGCTTTAAAATACTTACAGGAGGTTAATTGTTCTTTTAGTCTGTCCATGAAAGAGGACAGGAGGTAAAAGCATTTTTGCCGCCCAAGGCAAAAATAATTTTGGCCGCCCCCCCCCCCCCGTTTTTTAATTACCCCAACCCCGGTCCCGCCTCAACTCCCCCCCTCCCCCCCAGGCTCTCAAGCCTGGGAGGGAGGCGAGTAGCGGCGCTCGAGCGGCAGCAGCCGCGGAGGTGAGCTAGGGCGGCCGGGCACATTTTTAGGGGCGGCATTCTGGCGCTGGCCATGCCGCCCCTAAAAATGTGCCGCCCCAAGCACCAGCTTGTTTTGCTGGTGCCTAGAGCCGGCCCTGGTCACTGTGTTAAGTAAAACTGGGGGACAGATTCTGGGCTGGTGAACTGGTATAGCTCCACTGAAATCAATAGCCAAATGCTGCACAACATCAACTGAGGAACTGGCCCCGAGTTAATAAGGAGCATAAGAACGGCCATACTGGGTCAGACCAATGGTCCAGCAAGTCCAGTATCCTGTTTTCTGACAGTGGCCGGTGCCAGGTACTTCCAAGGGAATGAAGAGAGCAGGTAATCATCAAGTGATCCATCCCCTGTCTCCCTGATGTATATTTCTGTAGGTAAACGGGGATGAGTGTCACTGTTTACATGGCCAGAACCTGATACTGGATCCAGCCTAAAGCAGCAGCACAAATCAGGCAGCCTGGCTCAATACCTGTTCAGAAAGCAGAGTTGTTTGGGAGCTCTGTAAGGCTGGCTGTGGCTTTGGGGTAAGGCAGGGTGTGGGGAAGTCTTGGGGAAGAGACACTGTCATCCTCTGGGTACTTGAGTCCTGGTATCCATTCTCTGATGGCTCTCAGTGGGACAGATGAACAGGGCACTGTAATGGTTCTGACATGGGGAGGTGGGGGGTCAGGAGGGACTCAAAGAATCCTCCCAGGAGGAAGGCGATTATTCCAGGCATCTCAGAGCCCTTCCCAAAGCCTAATTAAACCTCCTGCTATCTTTGTGAGGTAGGTAAGGGAGAGATAAAGGCAGGGCCCCACACCGCTGTGCATCTAGCATGCTAATTCTGTGCTGTCCGACTATTCAGTCAGTCATTGCAGTCCTTTGAAATAGAGGCCCTAAGTCTGATCTTGTTGTGCTGTTTGAAGATGCTGATGAAATAACTGCTTAAGGGCCTGACTGGAAGCCCATCAAAGTCAATGGGAGCCTTTCCGGGGACTGCGGCGAGCTTTGGAGCAGGCTCTAAATTCACATCAAAGGGTTTTTTGAATAACGTGCAGAACGATATCTCTCCTCAGCAGGACTGTTGTTGCCGGTGAGACTTCTGAAGTCAGTCCTATCTTGGAGAGTAAGGGAGACTTTATGCAATTGAATTATATTAATAGAATTAGCCAGTATAGCTCTCCAGTCTGCATCCCTAGCCACCAAAGTACCCTGTGTTAGGAACAAAACACATCCGCCCTCTGGCAAGGCAACTCGAGGGGCTGTTCTGAATCCATGACACCGTAGAACATTGCTAACACAGAGGGTTGATTCTGCAAATAGCATCCCAGCTCGCCGAAGAATTAATCTTCTGGAATTGCAAAGTGAGACCAAACCGAGGCAAGGGGGATGGTGATTGAAGGACAGACAGCAGCCACGCAATCCCACTTTCTGCATAAAGGCAGGGTCTTGTTCCATTGCTCTTGAAGGTGTTTAGTTCCACGGGTAGCAGCAAAATAACAAGCTCCCCCCCCCCTTTTGCTGCTACGTCTAAAGAAAACTTTGCATTTTGTTTTTTGACAGAACCCTGTTTAGTTCTGTGACTGTGGTTTGAACCAGGCCATAGCTCTACTTACCTCCGCAGAATTTTTTTGCAAGTACTAAAGCAAACATCAACAAGCGCAGTTCATTTCCACAGGGAGACTCATCTAATTATAACACTTCCCTGCAGGAGCCCTGTTATACTTTACAGCTACGGTCTCTTCCATGGAACAGTGGCAGCAACCTGAATATGGAATTAAAGTCATATCCTGCACCAGCGAAATCACTGGCAAAATTGTCATTCATATCGAGGGTCTTAATGTGTGTTTCTTGTATGTTCCCGTGTCTCGCTAGATTTGAATTAGCCATGACCGTACACAAAACACATTTAAATAACAAAACCAGCCCATTTTCTTGACCATTTTAAAATGACTTAACTGACCCGCCCCGTCGTGTTACTAGTGAAATTTCTTGAAGCCAGCCTGATGTTACACTTGAAGTGCTCCTATGTAACTTAATTATGCACCATGTGTAAAGTAATTGGTCATGCAAAATATATGGAGAATACACTGTGGCATGTTATAGTTTGAGATGCCGCATGTAGAAATGTCTTTATAAGGATGTGCCATTTTGATGTAGAAGGTTACTTTGATACCATCTCTGCCAGTGTGCTTGTGCCAGTTTCTGCAGCAATAATTTCAGATGAAATATTCAGAACCTTTGCTGTTGCTACAATTCCCACTGCAGTGTCTGAACCACTGAGGAATCGAGTAATGCAAATAGAGAAGCAAGTTCTTCTGCATGGTTATTGTTGCTATAGAAACCATTTGCTTAGTATCCATGTAAACAGCACTGGCTCCATCTAGGTATTTTAAAAGTCAAAATCTTCCTTGAGCGACCTCTGGTGGCAATGGGTAAAAGTAGAGCAAAGTTTGTGTGAAATCAGTGAGAGAAGGTGGGTGAGGTAATATCTCTTACTGGACCAACAGTGCAAACAACAATGTGAAATCAGCATTACACTACATTGAAAAGAGGGTTTTTGTGTCAAGGAGGGGGGGATCAAAATCGGACTTATTACCCCCTTATTTTGGGGCATAAAACCCATACATTGTGTGTATGTTTCATGAAAAGGTTTAAAAAACAAAGAAATAGCACTGGGCCTACAATTTCCATGTACACAGTGAGTGAAAGTGGAGGAGGGACAGGTTACCACATACTTTCGTTAGATCCTGCAGTCTGGAGGCTGCACAGGTATCACTGAAAGAATTTTTGATACCATATTTTTGTCTCCTGAGAAGCCATGCCAGGGTCCCAAGACACTGATTAAGAGCTCCATGTAAAGAGGTGCATGGACAAGAAGCTTTATGGGTCCCATAAAACCCATATTGTTGAGTGCCATCTACTGGCACTTTATCTAGTAACTATCATGAGTTGACTTGGTTGTTCTTCACTCTTCCCCCCCCCCCCCAGGCTGCAGTTTCAGGGGGGGGGGGAGAAGGGGCTGGAGGGTTGAAAGAAGAAAGGGTTGTGGATGGCCACTGCTGTAGATCCAGAGGGGTGGAGCGGAGAGGTGGCATCAGAGACTCTGCAAAGCTCCATTCCAAGGCACCTCACAATTGCACAGGCATGCACCTGAGGAGAGGACAATGATTCAGACATCAGACCCTCTTCCTCTCACACCTGGTCTCACCCCCACAACTGCAGGCCTTAGTTGAGGCAGAGAAGTTTGTGCAGGCTTGATGGGGGTGGAGCTGATAGAACAGGGGCAGCATTTCCGTCTAGTGTGTCCCATTGGGGAAGAATAACCCAAGTAATTGCCTCTATCAATGGAACTGGAAGGGGCAATTTGGGCTTTTATTACTGTTCACCCCAAGTGTTCAAAAATTGATTCAAGCCCCAAATATCATGAAATTAGATAAAAGGAAATTGGGGAGTTGTCTGTATTTGCCTTCTGGTATTTGATCTCTTAGGGTTCATGTGTTTTCACACTGTTCTCTGCAGCCACATGTAGCATATGCAGGTTGTAATGTGCACAATCACACAAATTTGGCTGTTACTGCTGTGAAGCCCAATTGTATGGCTGTGCAGATTACAACCAAAGGTTTCAAAGTAGCAGCCGTGTTAGTCTGTATCTGCAAAAAGAACAGGAGTATTTGTGGC
The DNA here is from genome assembly GCF_002925995.2 of Terrapene triunguis. NCBI lineage: Eukaryota > Metazoa > Chordata > Testudines > Emydidae > Terrapene > Terrapene triunguis. Next base: position 775,970 of record NW_020664525.1, on the reverse strand, counting down.
ACCTTAGAGACTGACAAATTTATTTCAGCATAAGCTTTCGTGGGCTACAGCCCACTTCTTCAGATGCATAGAGTGAAACACACAGACAGAAGATATTTATACATACATACATATGTATGTAGTGTAATGCTGATTTCACATTGTTGTTTGCACTGTTGGTCCAGTAAGAGATATTACCTCACCCACCTTCTCTCACTGATTATACATATGTATAAATATCTTCTGTCTGTGTGTTTCACCCTATGCATCTGAAGAAGTGAGCTGTAGCCCACGAAAGCTCATGCTGAAATAAATTTGTTAGTCTCTAAGGTGCCACAAGTACTTCTGTTCTTATTACAACCAAAGCATACCACAAGGTGGCACTGTTAAACAGAGCCAGAGATGCACGTATTCCTAGACCCCATTCCTGCCTCCTCATAGGAGACCAAGGCTCCTGCAAACACCGGGGGTTCTACTCTCCGCAGCGATGCTGTGTAGCTTTCCAGTAACGACTCTGAATTTATTACAGAGCAACAGAGCTGTCGACAGTGCTCGTTCCTCGCTTGCAGAAGCAACGAGTGAGTGTCAAAGTGTAATGGTAAGGGGAGTACGACAGAGCTAAGGTCATGTAACATATCCATAAGAGTAGGGACACTTGCCTTACAAGAAAAATTAGCATAATGATTTGCTTTGTTTGCTCATGTCACCTGGTCCCTCTTTCTTCATATAGCTCTGTTGTCTGCCTAATACGTGGGGTGGAACTGTGGCCATCCCAAATCAATGCACTTCTGTGCCTAGTTACCTCTCATCCTCCATCCTTTTGATGTGGCTGGTGGACTTGTTCCTTTCCTGCACTAACAGGGGTGTAGGAGCTAAGGAAGCAGAGTCTCTCAGGTTTCAGAGGAATGCATTTCATTGTATTAGTATATCAGCGTCCATCTCAAGGAACCTCTGAACTCTGTGTCTTCGGCCTACTTCCTGTTAGGTACTTGCAGGGTCCACAAGATGGTGTTACTCTCCTCAGCATAAGTTTTGACTGTCCTGAAATCTGCGCATGTCTGATTACCCCAGGTGTCTCAGAGTTCCACCTGAGTGAGGTGCTTCTGTCCCACCTTTGGATCTGCAGAGCAAGAAGGTAACTGCTCCTTATCATTACTCAGGGTGAGTTGACTGAGAGTCCTGGGGGCCCAAGAGGGAGGGAAGGAAAGCACACGGGTGGGGAGAGTAAGATGTGACTGAGGAGGGAGAGCAGATGTGTCTGAGACACAAGAGGGGAGAAATATGAGGAGAGTTTCAAAGAGCAGGAAGGAGGAGACAATGATCTAGAGAGAGACGACCTCTTCACACTCACTGTAAGGGCTTGTTCTGCCTGGAAGATGTTTCCAGTTACAAGCGGTATATTTAAACCAGGATAGTTGTACTGGGATAATCCTCCTGTGTGGACACTTGGGCAGGAATAAAAATGTCCACACAGGGAGTGGAACCAGTATAACTATAACATTTTAAATTCACACCCTACATTATACCGCTAGAACTTCCTGTGTAGACAAATCCTAAGAATAGTGGTGTGAGTAGCAAACTACTGTAGCTGAGACACAGGCAGTCTCCAAATCCCGCTTTGCTCAGGGGCATCTGGCATTTGACAAACCAGCTGGTCTCTTCTATGCATGTTATTTAGTTACTTACTCAAATTTTCTCTCCCACTAGGAAATTGCCTCACACACTGGCAAAACCCAGGGACCGTAATCTTATAAACAACATATATAGTTGTACAATCCCTTGATGCTCTTCACAAACCCTAATGGATTCCGTATCACTGCACCCCTGCAAGGGAGGTAGATGAGGTATCATCCCCTTTTTTACAGATGGGAAAATAGAGGCACACAGACTGACTCATCCAATGTCAGCCAATCAATAGCAGAACCCGGAACAGAAGCCGGGTCTCCTGCCTCCTATGGTAGCTCTGTGCTTAGCCATGCTCCTACTATAAACAAATACAGGTCTTGCTTCTTAGTCCCCTTCCAGTCAGCCCTCTTAGAGGCAGCCCTATTATGTGATTGCTTGAGCAGAGAAGCATTAAACATGAACATCAGAGACTGAATTGACATGATGAAATGTTTTACTACTGGCTTGCTGGTCGCCGGCAGGTACCAGTGTTAGCTCACAGTTCAGAAGGGGATAATCATTCTCTGCTGGTACCTAACAGATGGCAAACACTGCAGGCTGTCCTGACACCTGCCCACTTCTCTAGCTGGCTCAAATGGCACAACTTGAGCCTCCGTCATCTTTTCTCTCGAAGCATCATCCACCTGCATGGGGTACTGATACCTGAAACACCTCTACCCCTCAGCACTGGTAAGTGACGGGCAGGATGGATAGTCAGTATATCCAGGTTTAATTACACTTGTGGATTGGCCATCTTTAGTCCTGCTCTCTGTTTTCAGATGGGATGAACGGTGGGGACTGAATTCCTCTCAAACCCCAGGTTCCAGGCTGTACTATGTGACTAGAAAGTTAGTAGCCCAGTAACTCGTGGTCGTACTAAAGCCATATTTCTTTAGAAAGGCATCCGATTTCGATTGTAAGACTCCCAAGTTGACAGAATAGCATCTAAGGTCAATTTCCAAGTGACACTCTGTACAAGCTGAAGAAAGAAAAACTCCCCTGTGTGCAGCATAGTGATGGATGGAGCTGTGTGTGAGGAAACTGAGTTTGCAGGAATTTAGAAATGCCATCCATTTTTCTTTCCCCCCCCACACCCCAAAAAAAGCCATGCACGCTTCTGCTGTGAGTCCCTACTGCTCTTCAGAAGACAGTACTGTGCATTAGGACCGCCTGCGAAGTGTGCTCTGACCAGAAACTCTTGTAAGGCATGTGGATTTTTTGTTAAATGCCGAGGATTACCGTGCAGGCATCCTCTTATAGTTGGGATACTGTATCTAAGATGTCAAACTTTGGGAAATCGGGATGGAGGTTGCTGGGATAAGACTAGAAATGTCTATTTAAGGAAAACTATACACTACTGTGTCAAAAACAGAGGCCTAGATTAAGGCTGATTGATTCCAAAGCCAGGAGGAATCCCTGTGATCATCTAGTTTGACTTCCTGTATAACACAGATCATAGAACTTTGCAAGTTCATTCCTAGAGCAAATCTTTCAGGAAAAAACCATCCTTTCTTGATTTAAAATTTGCCAATGATGGAGAATCCACCACAACCCTTGATACCTTGTTCCAGTGGTTAATTATCCTAGACCCCTCTAAAAACACACCTGTTTGATAGTGATTCCCTATTTTGAGACCTATCGTCCTGTTATGAATCCATTTGAGTGCCATGTTAGTTTTATATTCTAGTTTTTAATCAAAATGTTGTGCAGTACTAAGTCATATACCTTACAGAAGTCTATTACATCAACACTATTACCTTTATCAACCAAACTTGTTGTCTCATTTAAAAAAAAAGATATCAGGTTAGTTTAACGGGGTCTATTGGCATTAGTTGTTACCTGCTTTAATTCTTTATTAATACACTCCTGTATCAGCTGCTTTGTTACTTTGTTTGGGATTGATATCAGACTGACAGGCCTATAATTACCTGGGTCATTCCATTTACCCTTTTAAAATATTGGCACATCAATAGCTTTCCTCCAGTCTTCTGGAACTTTCCCAGCACTCCCAGACTTACTGAAAATCAGCATTAGCAGTCCACTGTGCTCCTCGGCCAGCTGTTTAAAAACTTTTGGGTGCAAATTATACAGACCTGCTGATTTTAGAAAGTCCAACTTTAGTAGCTGCTGTTTAACATCCTCCTGCGAACTAGTGGAATGATGAGTGTTATCATAAGATGAGACTACATCTGTTTTTCCCCCAAATACAGAACAGAAATATTTATTGAATGCTTCTGCCTTTTCTGCATTATTATTATTACTTATTAAACCATTTCAATCTAGTAATGGACGAGTACCACTGTCAAGATTCTTTTTGTTCCATATGTACTTTAAAAGTTCCTTCTTGTTGTCCCTATCTCTGCTGGCCACGTCCCTTTGCTTCCCTTATCATTTCCCCTCAATTCCCAGTTTCTGACTTATATTCATTACTTCCATTCATTTTATATATATATTTTTCTAGCTGCCTTCACATCCCATCTAAACCAGGTAGTTTTTTAACCAATATCGCCTTCTTCATTGATTGTGGCTTTTTGGGTGTCTGATTTTTCTGATTAAATTCTTCTTCTCATCTGATTTAGCTCAGGATTGTTTTCAGATTTGTGAAATTAGCACCAAGTATATATATTATTTGTCTGGATTTTATTCTCTTTTGACACTATAAATGTGATCACTTCATGATCACTTGCCCCTAAACTACAATTAATTTTTCATTCTGTGATCAGTTCCTCTTTATCTGTCAAAGCAAGGGGTAATGTAGAATTCCTCTTTGTTGGAAACAACACTTTTTGACTGAGGAAACTGTCATCTATAATATTTAGAAATGCCAAGGATGTTTTAGTACCTGCAGCATGAGACCTCTAGCATGTGCATATGATGTAGGATCCTGATACTGGTGACTTGGCAGGGACGAGTACTGGTAATAATAACCCAGTTGGTGGTGGTTGGTCAGGGGATGAGATTGGGATTAGAAATGGTTTAAAATTTAAAAAAAATCAAAAGTAGCTTTGAACAAAAAAAAAATCATTTTGGTGGAAGTTTTTGGTTTTCAACAAACAGAAACCAGATTCTGTTTGGTAAAAATATTTCAGGATTGAGTAAAAATTTTCATTTTTTTTCATCTCGCTTTTTGGTTACATTTTGGTTTTCTCCTTGTGTCTGGTCCTCCAGGTGGTTCAGGAGAGTAGCAGATGACTGGTAGGGCTGGCAGTGATAAACGCGGGCCCCTTGCCATTAGCAATCCTGAAAAGGAGCTAGTTAATCAAGGATGTGGGTGTCCTGTCAGCACTACCATGCCTCCCACATGCACAGGCAGACTGCTGGGCTGGCTGAAAAAATCTGTAGGAGAGTGAAAATTGGAGCAGTGTGAACCGATGTAACCGAGTTGAGCGTAAGGGAACAAGAGGGATCTCACACTTCAGACTTTGGCCAATCCCACAGTGTTGATTACAGGGCTTGTTCAGAAGTGTTGTGATGAGCGGAACAAGCGTTTCTGGCTCTGGAAGGCCAACTCACGATTCCTGCAGAGAGATGTGGTAGATCCCACTCCTCCTCTGCCAAGGATGATCCTCTTCTGCTGAGTTCCCTCCTTCCACTGCTGGTTCCTGCCTGCTCTCTCGTGTTGGGAGCTCAGGGCCAGGAGGCTCTAGCATGGAACCTAGAGTGCCTCGCTCTGTTTAAGATATGAAGTTGGTAGCTGGGAGGAGGTAGGTCGGGGGTGGGGAGTGTGAAGCTGCCTGCTCACTGGGAGGCAAAGTGAGGTCTTCAGTTTTGGGGGCAGGGAGGAGGTGGGATGGATCTGAGTTGCAATGGGAAGGAAAAGAGAGGCTATGGCAATACAGAATGGCAGGTAGAAGAGAAGGAAGCCAAATTCACCCACCTTAGAATCTGCAGAGCTATCCTGGGCCTTAATATGTGAAGTATTCAGTTCTCTTAATCACCCTTTATAGCCACTGTCCATGTGATGGAAAATTACTGCCCTTCTGTTCCCTCTTTGCCTTGTTATGGTACAAGCACTTTCATAAAGGTGCTTATCCGCACTCTTAATGTGTAGTAATGGGATCACCATTTAAAAAAATCAATACAACCATCACATTAAAAAATCGGGGTTTATAGAGTTGTCTGGCAGGAGCTGTTTTTAATAGCTCTGTGTTTTCTGACATTTAAGACACCTTTTCCCCCAAAGTAACCATTCAGTGTAGAGTCTCTTATTATTTTTAAATATTTCACTTGGTACAGATTCCAGATTGGTAGATGGAAAGAATTATTATGTAACATGCTCTTAATAGTGGAGGGCAAAGTTAGCTTTCCAGTAACTCTGAAAAATTAAATGAGAAATCAGAACTATATTTCCATTACTTAGTTTCCTGGGTTAATGGAAAGGCGGTCATGTAAGTTAGGGAGTGGCCAAATGCCAAGTACCCCCTGCAATACACTGTGTTTCAGTTGACTTGTAACTTCTGGACCATATAACTGGAGAGCTGAGGGGGTGATAGAATGATGAATATGGTCTTCTCCAGCTTGGCTGAAAACTCTGTTCAAAAGAAGGTAAGCGATAGTAACGGGGAGAGAAGGATGGAGGAGATCATTAAAGGACAAGATGCTTCTTTGATGTCATCAAAGTCTTTATTCTTCTCTAATATACAGTCTGACATTTTCAAGGAGGAAAGCCACTGTCTATCTGAAGATCCCCGCAGGTTTCCACTCCACAACCCTTTCCTTCTCCCAGACAGTGAGGGAGAGAAGCCTGCATTACAAAAGGACTCGAGACTGTACCCCCCATTTCTGACACACTTTGATGAAAGAAGGTTGACAGTCAAGTTTCTTTTTCCTCATTTTCTAAGGAGAGTCTGTTCTGGACCGTCACCTGGAGTCCATTCCCCAGGAAATGACAAATCTCCTTGGACCAGCTTCTTAGGTTTTTTCCTGTCCTGAAATGAGACTAGCTCAGTTGAGTAACACTGGTGGAACCCAGAGCCCCCCTTCTGTCATGATCCTCATGAAGAGAGAGAAAAACATGGGCTTTGTATTTCCACGAGGTACTTTTTAAAATTCCAGTGTCAGTTTGATCTGTCACAGGCCCAAACAAAGCTCCCAGATTTGAACTTCCTCAAACATAGAGTGGAGAGGCAAAATCCAAACTTGGATCCACTTCTTTGCAGCTTCTAGTTCCCTCCCATCTCTCATTCCGAGTTGCTGGAATAGTGATTATTTAAGGGAGAGGTAGTTTTGTTCTGAAGGTGGGCAAATGCTGTCATTTTATCCAAACAACTGTCTTGGCCAAAAGCTTCACCTACAACTCAAACCTTAAACTTTTTTGAGGCTTGGAAAATGCTTGCTTAACTTTCTTTAATTTTCACTTTTTTGAGCTACTTCACTTCTGGATATTAGTGTAACCTGGAAGCAGGAATTCTGAAAAGGTGTGAGAGCTTTTTTTAAAGATTAAGTTCTGCACAAGTGGACTAGGTGATTTGGTTAGTTAAACAAGCCTTGAACCAGAACCCAGCTCTCTTAAGTCAGGGGCTCCAGTGTCCTATCCAGTAGAAAACTCTCTGTAATGAAACTGAGCCCACCCATGTCTGTAGTGTTTGTCATCACTAGTCAATGTGTGGGCCTGCTTGGTGCACTGAGAGGAAAATATTTTTGGTCCTGAAATCTTGGTTATGCAACTTCTCCCAGCTTGTGAGTATAGCATCTTGGTGAAAGGGAACAAATCAAGATTTGACCCCACATCCTCAGTGGAAAGAGTATAAAGCATTACGTTACAAAATTAGTTTGGCTTTGCACCGAACACTAGCAGACATTTGTCCTTCTCAGAAGACCTCTGCATAATTTACCGCAAGGTGTTACTGCAGCAGGTAACACTGCTCTACAGCCAAAATGCTTCTGAAATAAATGTAGTCAAACTTTACTAATTCTGGGTCACTGAGAATGAAAATGATGCTTAAAATTGTTGATTGGCTCTAGTTTTCAAGATATGCTATTGGGTCAGTATATACGACCCTTGACTTGGGAATGGCGGAGGATAAGTGAGTTATAAAGGGAAGGGATCTCAATTTAAACCAGAAATGACTAAAATACATCTTTGACTGGATCTATGAATAAATCTATGACTGGGTTTGGACAGTACTTGCTTTTTAGGCAAAATAATGAATGATGCAATCTGAAGCTGGTATTGCCTCATACATGATATGAATTGCATCATGTTATTCCTAGAAGTCATGGATGATGCAATCATAACGAAGCTTACATCACTCTGCTGAACAAATTGCCCTATATCGGCTCTAGAAATCATACAGTGTCGTGCTCTCTTATTTGTCAGTGTTTGGTTTTGCAAAGGGACACATTTCTGTTTAGCCAAAGTGAGCAGAGATGCCTCGTATTTGTGTGAACAGTGCAGATAACTTCTGCTATGTTTGTGGTGAAGTGACTTTTGCATCACAAAAGCGCAGTATAACCACTATGGTTAAGAAAGCTTATCACCTTTATTTTGGCTGCAAAATTGGAGATCAGGACAAGAGGTGGGCCCCACACATATGCTGCAACACTTGTGCAACAAATCTTCGCCAGTGGTTGAACAGGAAAAGGAAATCTATGCCTTTTGCAGTGCCAATGATTTGGAGAGAGCCA
>NW_020664525.1:741705-757699 GCF_002925995.2 Terrapene triunguis | reverse complement strand
CCAAGAGATATACCAGTTGGTCTCAGCAGGCCACTCACCATCTGCCACTCCATTGTGGCTCCACATGGCCTAAACTTTGTTTTGATCATTAGTGTGTTTCCCACTGCTACACTATTTTAAACAATACGGTGTTTCCCACTGCTACAATATTTTAAACAATATTTGAAACAAAACTATTTTAAACAATACCTGAGAGGTACCGCAAAGTGCTTCTCTGAATTGAGCCCCATATATATATATATATATATGGTGCAATCATAGAAGATTAGGGTTGGAAGAGACCTCAGGGGGTTATGTAGTCCAACTCCCTGCTCAAAGCAGGACCAACACCAACTATGCAACCGTGTATTCAACCATGCTCTGTAGCCACAACTTGGAAATATGGATCTTGTCACCATTGCTGGGAACACTGAGAACTTCAGAAGTGAGCTAGGGCCAGAGGTAGAAATGAACTGGAATTGAAATGGGGGTGAGGAGGGAAAAAACAGTAATGACTTACCTCATAGGTCTGTTGTGAAGATCACTCCAGTAATGTGTGTAAGGCACTTTGTGCTTGAAAAGTGCTTAGATAAGTGCTAAGTACTTTCCCACACTTCTTCACCTGTAATCTTTTGTCATTGTTATACTTTCCTGTGGTTTTTTCCCTCAGTGCAGCAGAGAAATGCAGTGTCTGAGCTGGAGACAAGATGAAACACATATATTGTCCCCAGTGGTTATGAAGGGATTGTTTTTCTTCTTCATTGTTACCACACAAGTGGGCAGAAGTCACACAAGTTGTTACCTCTTAAACTAAGTTACAACAATTTGGATAAAAAGGGAAGAAATGGGCCGTTATTGCCTACAGTTATAAAAGGGGACACAGGAGACAGGTCATAGATGGCAAATTAGATGGAATGTGAATTTTTTATGAACTAAAGTGGCTGTTTTCTTCCCTGGTTATGAGCTGAAGTGCTAGCAGACTGGAGCCAGAGCATAAGTGACATAGAAATTTTCACAGTTTGATTTCTATTACAAATAAGGTTCCTACAAAAGGATAAAATTGCTTCTGGAAGAGTCTTTTATATTTGATTTATTTAAATCAGTGTAATAAGCCTTGTATTACAGAGCATCTTGGACATTGAGTGTTAGTAATCTGTGTAATAAAAACAGAAATATATTTTTATATATTGTGATGGGGCAAGGCCAGATGGCTGTAGAAAAGTAATGGGAGACAGATATATTAGCCCCAGGTTTAACAAATCCCTGGTACCAGGGTAAGTAAATGGCAGCTGCTCCAGGTCAATTAAGACACCTGGGGCCAATTAAGAGCTTTCCAGAAGGCAGGGAGGATGCTAGGTTGATTGGGACACCTGAAGCCAATCAGGGGCTGGCTGAAACTAGTTAAAAGCCTCCCAGTTAGTCAGGTGGGCGTGCATATCAGGAGCTGTGGGAGGAAGTTGTGCTGTTGGAGAGACTGAGCAGTACACACCATATTAGGCACAAGGAAGGAGGCCCTGAGGTAAGGGTGAAGTGGAGCTTGAGGAAGTGGGGGCTGCTGTGGGGAAGTAGCCCAGGGAATTGTACGTGTCCTGTTCCTAAAAGGTCAGCTACCATAGCTGATACTATTAGGGTCCCTGGGCTGGAGTAGAGGGTGGGCCCGGGCTCCCCCCCTTTGCCCCCTGATTAATCACTGAGACTGGGAGACAACAGAGATTGTGCAAGGGAGGATAGCTTCTCCTCACCTCCCTCGCTGGCTTATGATGAAAATGGCTCAGTAGACTGTGACCCTTGTCTCTAGAGAGAGAAGGGTTAAGTGGAGGGTCACAGTGAACCTCTGAGGCTAGCGAAATCCATCAGGAAATGCAGGACCCACGCAGACAAGGACAGAGCTTTGTCACAATATGTATACAATGTAATGTGTCGGGATTATCATGGTAGTGCATGGGGCCAACAGAGAATGGGTCACCATTGTGATAGGCACTATACAACAAGAATAAGTGATATTTCCTGCCTGAAAGAGCTTGCTATCAAAATTGACAAGCCAAAGACTAGGGTGAAGGGGTATAACTTTCAGAGTGAATGATGCGATGGCAGCAAATGTCAAGTGAGTTCTGTGACCTGTACTTTTGATTTGATCTGTGCTGAGTTGAGAGTGTACACAGACACTGCATCGACCTAACTACATTGACCTAAGTGCCGGTGCACCTCAAGGAGATGGAGTTATTAGGTCGGTGTAGTGGGGGACTTGCGTCAGCAGGAGCAACACAGTAGTGTAGACACTTACAGAGTTAGGTCGACATAACGTTAAACTAACTCTGTAGTGTAGACCTGTCCTAAGACCCAAAGGACTCTCAGGCTAGGTCTACACTACAGCGGGGTTCCGACCTAAGATACGCAACTTCAGCTACGTGAATACCGTAGCTGAAGTTGCGTATTTTAGGTCGGCTTACCTGACGGTGAGGACGGGGGAAAGTCGACCGCTGCCGCGCTGCCGCCGACTCCGCGGCCGCCTCTTGCTGAGGTGGATTTCCGGAGTCGACGGCAGAGCGATCAGGGATCGATTTTACCGCGTCCTCACGAGACGCGGTAAGTCGATCCCCGATAGACCGATTGCTACCCGCCGGATCGGCGGGTAGTGAAGACATACCCTCAGGAGAGAAGAGGAAACTTCCATGAGTGCAGTTGTTTGGTGTGTTTGTTTTTTCCCCCCTTAGATCTGTATGTCTCTTTGTCTAGGAGTAAAGTGTGTGTGGTTTAGAGGTAGCTTTGCAGAGACTCTTTTACTTGATTTAACGGTGACAAAGTCCCTGATGTGTGAAACAGTAACTCAGGGTTCCCACAAAGGTGGAGCTCTGGAGATGGCATGCAAGAGTGACTGGGAAATCTTGGGAGTGTGTGTCTTCATCAATCTTGAGGCCTATGGCAGCTGGGCCCCACCTCCCAAGAAGGAGGTGCTAGCACTGGAGTCTATACCCCAGGAGAGTGCCTGAAAGGCCGGAGAAAGAGACAGTATATGAACGCTGCTCAGAGTCCGTAAGCTTAAAAGCCTATGGGATCCAAAGGTTTGCTTCGCGTACAGCCTGGTGAGTGTGGATAAGGGGAAACTCAGTCAGGGCTGTTACAACTGGTATTGTACAAATGACCTCATACGTTATGTGATATTTGTAGTGTGAGCTGAAAGACCGTTATGAGAGGAGACACTGGACTCAGCAGAGAACCAGAGACTGGCCTCCTACCCAGAAGTCCCTCAATGGCCAATATCAAGTCTGCTCTTGAACATATTCTGGTTCTTTCTAATATTCAGAGGACCAAGAACTCTATAAGCCTAACTTATCTCTGTTGGATTGCTGCTTCTTGTTGTTCATGGCTTCTTATAATCTTAGTGTTTGTTTGTTTTTTTTTAAAGGAGGTTTCAAATTTCCATTTTTTTGTTGTTGAATGAATATTCATGCTAAAATTCATGCAGCTTTAGGGGATTCATATGGATATGCACAATCTGACAACTGTAGAAATACTGAAAAATAACTGTCATTCTGAAGTAGAAACCTCTATCAGTGGGGAATACTTGTAAAGCCGAATCGTACTATGTTGCTAGCTTTAAAAAAACATGCTAAGTCATACCTTGCTGCATATTATTCCTTGCATGTTAGTATATGTTTTGACTAACATTTTAGCCATCTCTAAATGACAGTACTTCATATAATATACATGGGTCTTAGTTAAATACTCATGAAACATAATAGGAGGAGCTGTTAGTGACCCCTATATTTAGATTGCCTAACGTGTTCCATTATTATAGTGGTGGGCCAGCTCTGCTAAAATTAAGGTGAACCCCTTCCTGTTTAAAGGAAGACTCCTTCAAGAGCTCTAAAATCTGGACGTTTACTTAGATTGACTGGACATTTGCTGTGTCTTAGGCAGGGCTGGCTCCAGGCACCAGCCGAGCAAGCTGGTGCTTGGGGCGGCAGATTGTATGAGGCGGCATTCCGCCCAGTCCTAGGGCGGCACGGACGCTTTTTTGTTTGTTTGTTTTTTTTGTTTTTTGTTCCGCTCCGGCCGCCCTGTAGGGGGCAGCGGCGTGGAGGACGGGAGTGCCCTGCAGCAAGCCCGGCAGGGCAGTCCGTGTCCTTCCCTCCCAGCCGACCGGAGCGGCGCGGAGCCCTCCCGGCAGGCGGCAGGGGGCGCGGCGGGAGGGGCCGCGTGGCAGCGCCTCGCTGAAGCCCTGGCCGCCTCCTTTCTCTCTCTCCCCCCACTCCCTTCCCCTCCCCCCGCTAGCTGGGGCACATCTGAAGCGCAGGGAGTCCGCCTGCACCCTGGCTCCGGCCGCGCAGGTTTTTTGTTTTTGCTTTGTCGTTCTGGCCGCCCTGCTTTTTTTTTTGCTTGGGGCGGCCAAAAAGCCAGAGCCAGCCCTGGTCTTAGGGAGATGAGGGATAGAGTTAGTCATTCAAATTTGGGGTCATATGAGCAAGGAGTTCCTGAGATACAGCTCCCCAACACCTGTGTTTCATAAAGTCCTACATGCGTCTGACGAAGTGGGCAGTCACCCACGAAAGCTTATGCTCCAATACATCTGTTAGTCTTTAAGGTGCCACAGGACTCTTTGTTGCTTTATAAAGTCCAGAGTTGACCAACTTTTTTTTGTACACACCTGGGGCTGAAACCATCACGCTAATCACTCCCGAACTGATCTCAATTGCTTGATATTTTCTTAGTGTTTGATAATCACTGCTCCTTAGGGGAAGCGATACTGAAAATGTTGTTAAAAGAAGGGTTCAGTTCTCTAGATTGGTGTGTGCTATACACTGGCGTACCACACAGATTGCAATGCACATGTGCAGAAAGACTAGCTGAGAGGGTTTCCAGGCAGCCAGTTTTCATGTGACCTGAGGAGCTCAAGGGGACATGCTGTGCCTGTTGGACCTGAATTAAACCCAAGCGCTCTAAATTTTAACCCTACCGTTGGCAAAAATCCGAGAAGGGACTGTAGGCATGTTGCTGAAACCCTCTGTCAAGGGCTTCTTTTATTTTGGGGGGAATGGAAACTGAGCGCACGAGATAATTCAGAGGGTGCTCAAACTATTTATGGAAAGATAATAATGACACATGCAAATGCTTGCTGCATGGTGCTGGGGATGTGGGGGTTGGGAAGGCACAGGGAGATGGGGGGATTAGTAGGTGGAAGGGAGTGAGAGCATACAGAGGGGGCTGTGGGGCAGTGGTGAGAGGAAGATAATGGGGAGCGTGCTTGGTGGGGATGGTGGGGAGGAGACACTGGGAGGGTGACATGGAGGTGGGTGACAGAGGCAATGGGGGATTAGGGAAAGGGGGCTACAGCCCCACATTTACCCCTCCGGTGTGTGTGGTGGGGATTTGGGGGAAACCCTAAGACTCTCTCCCTGCTGAATTTGAATGTAAAACTCTGAAAACCAGGGAATATAAAATAAGAGGGAGGAGTGAGGGCTTGGAATGGACTGGGTGGGCCAGGGGCATGCCTGGGGACGTGAGGAGAGTGGGCATAATGTGTATGTGTGTGTGTGGAGTGGCTCTGTGTACAGCTCGGGCTCCATACCCAAGGAAGCGTGTAGCCCTCTGGTAAGCTGCTGTCTGATATGGACACAGCAGCAGAGGGCACCAGACAAGGAGCAACTTTGTTATGCGCTTCTGCAGTGCTAATGGTTGAATGGGACAGGAAGGGGAGGGTGAGTGGGAAATGCTGGCAGGGAGCTATACGTTGTGGTGGTGGGGAGACAAACTCCCCTGGAGCTGGCGATAGCCCCTGGCAATTATCTTCATGCCCTCCCGCTGAATTCACTGTGGTGAGGGTTGCTGTGCTGAACGGTGGAGAGATTAGTAGGAGCAGCTTGCCAGAGTTGTGGTGGTGATATGAGGACAGCTGGAGGACCCCTGCTTCTCTGGGGAGGGGTTCTGAGCCCCTTTCCCTGCCCCCCCGCCCCTCGTGTGTGATCCAAGGAAGAGGTGCCTGTCTGCTTCGAGAGAGTCTGGATGCCTCGTTTCAGAGACGAGTTCTGTAAGTGGGGTCATAGCCGTGCATAGGGGTCCTCTTGCCACAAGGATTGTCAACAGCAAAGTGGGGTGTGGGTGGTCTGTAGGTGTGTGAAGGTCGAGTGTGAGATGGCGCTGTGAAGCTGAGCAGGTGTGATGTATGTTTGCCTGAGTCTCAGGCAGGTGTAGGTAGCTCCTGCTCAGTACAGCCACTGAAACACAAGTTTGCCTTAGCAAAGAGGAGGCATTTGACTCTGTCCTACAGTAGTCATGTGGCCCATCCCCACCGTGTTATGCAGCAGCTGCAAAAGAAGAGTGAGAGGAGTATACTGGGACATGGCTCAAAGAGGGCAAAGTTAAGGCCGTGTTGTCCCTCAACTCTTTAGTTCCTGTTTTTCAGATGTTTGGGTTTTACTGAACTCAGTGGTTCTGAAAGGGATTGGATACCACTGGGCTAACTTTGTTAAGGTTTTCTGTTCGTGACAGAAGGATTGTAGGAACTCTCTCTCTCTCTCTGAGAAGCTCTAATATCTCCATTGTTTGCAGCAGGCTTCTGCTGTCGGGCAGGGGGAATCCCCTCAGGAAAGAGGGCATTTGTTCTGTCAGGTGAAATTCCCCACAGATTCAGCAGAGTTGTAAACCATTCGATGGTGAAGCTGGCCAGAAGCTCTGAATGTTCTGAGGCTGGGCTGGCATTGCTGTCCACGCTGCGCTCCCCGGGGAGCTGCCAGAGTAGATGTAAGAGGGGTGGGGAAGAATCGGGCCTTCCTCCTCAACTCCTGAACCAGAATGCGGCCTTGTGGGGACCGCATGGGATAGGAGCTTCTCCACCTACTGGGGGTGGGAGTGAGAGAGAGTGAGAAACACCACATAGTTCAGGAGCTCTCCTAACTCCTGAGGTGTGGGGGAGAGACACGACCCAGGCTCCACCTTTTCTGGGGACACCACGTAGGGCAGGAGCCACTCCATTGCTTCCCCACAACCACACTCTGGATCCAGTCCTCAGTGCCAGCAGCCCATCCCCCGCTCTGGGAGAGCAGCCCTATTCTGCTGCCAGCTAATGTAGTTAGTCCTGTGGCTCATCTGACAGCAGCCTGTGCAATGTTGAAGGTTCAGATCCTGCTGATGGTGTTATCAGCATGCGCCAGTGGAAGGTAAAAGTGCCAGACTATTAAAATATATGGAGATATACCTATCTCATAGAACTGGAAGGGATCCTGAAAGGTCATTGAGTCCAGCCCCCTGCCTTCACTAGCAGGACCAAGTACTGATTTTGCCCCAGATCCCTAAGTGGCCCCCTCAAGTATTGAACTCACAACCCTAGGTTTAGTAGGCCAATGCCCAAACCAATGAGCTATCCCTCCCCTGGTACCTTTCTGTGTACATACACTATTGTGCCATAAGGATCATCAGGAACCTGACACTGAGAGGAAAGATGGTGCAGTGGTTAGCGTGCCAGCCTGGGACTCTGAAGACCCACGTTCAATTCCCTGTGCTGATGCAGATTTCCTATGGGACACTGGGTATGTGTCTGCTGCAGTCAGGAGGTGTGATGGCAACACATATAGCTAGATTGAGGAGCAGGCATGCGAGTATGTTCCCAGGGCCCTAGGCAGTCTGCTGCTAGCTAGATCCAAGCTAGGAGGGGTACATCTACATGTGCTCCAATAATACTTCTGTGACGCTGGCAGGCCAGATGCCAGCTTTTGCCCAGGTTGGAGGCATTAGCTAAGAGCTGACAACCCTCGTAGCTGGAGACCAGACCAGGCCACCTGTATGTTAGTTTTGCTCAAAATAGGTACTAGTATTATAAGAATATATTTAGTCTTTAGACCCTGTGAAATGCTAGTATGTTGCTGCCTGCATTAATCTCACGTATAATGTCTATGCCCATGTTATAAGGTAATAGTTAAGTGTTTGCTCTGAAACTGTACACCCCCACAGTCAGGAGAGAAACATTACCAAGTGTGAAATACTAGTTTGCCATGTGATGCTCTGTACCTCGGGGAAACACCCCACACTCCCATGTTCATCTTTATAAAATGATTGTGTCGTATCCAGTGCAAAGTTTGTCATGTTGGGTGTCTTCAGAAGGCTCATAATGCACTGAGCATAGTTGTTATAGTGATGTTATAGTAATTGTTACAGTGATGTTCTAGTGAGGTTATAGGTTATAATTTCATGTATATAGTTATGAGGCTGAAAACGTATCCTCATGGCTTAAAGCAAGCCCAGGCAAAAACTCTCCAAGAACAGAGAGGCAGTTCACACCTCATCAGGGCATGGATGGGACAAACCCAGCCCAGCCTCACAGGAACAATGGACACTGGACTAGGCAGCAACAAAAGAATCTGTTAGACCATTGAAGGAGTCACCCCCCCTTCCCTTGGTCAGTTTGGGACTGCGGTGAGGTAATGCTCACCTGACTCTGACGGGGGGCGGGAAAGCCAAGAGGAAAGAAAGGACATGGTAAAAGAGGGAGACATTTTGCTAGGCTCTCTCTCTTCCACTTACGTCTACAGACACCCCCACCAACAAGCGACTGAAATGCAGATCAAAAGGGAGAGCCTGACTGAAAAGTAACCAGCCAGCCTGTGGTGAGAAGCATCCAAGTTTGTAAGGACATTGAAAGTGTTAAGATCAGCTTAGAATGTGTTTTGCTTTTATTTCATTTGACCAAATCTGACTTGTTGTGCTTTGACTTATAATCACTTAAAATCTATCTTTATAGTTAATAAATCTGTTTGTTTATTCTACCTGAAGCAGTGCGTTTGGTTTGAAGTGTGTCAGAGGGTCACCTTGGGATAACAAGCCTGATGCATAGCAATTTCTTTGTTAAATTGATGAACTCATATAAGCTTGCAGCGTCCAGCAGGCATAACTGGATACTGCAAGACAGAGGTTCCTAGGGTTGTCTGGGACCGGAGATATTGGCTAGTGTCATTCGCCTGCAAGTAGCTGGGAGCAGCTTACATGCCAGAGGCTGTGCATGAACAGCCCAGGAGTGGGGGTTCTCACAGCAGAGCAGGGTAAGGCTGGCTCCCAGAGTCAAGATTGGAGAGGGCTAGCAGCTCACCGGTCTGGATAACACCAGGGGAACGTCACCCCCACGCTCCATGAAGAGGAGATATGCACGTGAATTCATCCCATCATCTTGAACTCTGGGGGGAAGGGAACAAAAATCCCTGACAAGGAGGCACCGCATCTTTTGGCTGTTTGAACTCTGAAGGGCTGGAGACACTAAGCTCAAGACAGAGATCCCCAGGGGCTGCCCAGAAAGATACTTTGAACTGACAGATCACTACAGCTCTGTCACTCTTAGGATTTAGATGGTAACTCATATCTGTCTGGGTTTGCTTGCTTTAGCCTGTAAATAATTATCTTATTCCTTTTTCCTAATTAATAAACCTTTAGATAGCTTGTTCCAGGATTGGCTACAGGCATCATCTTTGATGTAAGATCTAGGGTAAGTGACTGTTCTCTTGGGACTGGAAGCTACCTGAATGCGGTGTGATTTTTGGTGTAAGTGACCATTTATCACCAAGTCCAGTTTGTCCGGGTGACAAGGGAGACTGGAGAGTCTAAGGGGACTGTCTATGACTCCACGGTAAGAGTGTTATAGTGATCCAGGAGCTCACATTCATTACTGGCTTGGTGAAATCTAATTATAGAACACACCGCCAGTTTGGGGTGTCTGGCCTGTTTTTGACAGTCTGCCCTGAGGTCGCTACTCATGGTTTTGCGCCCAGTTGCCGCGTAGACACACCTTAGTGTGTCTGTGCCTCACATCCCCACCTGTAAAATGGGGATAACTAATGCTTCATTACCTCACCAGGTGGCTGTGATGTTATATGTAGTCCGCATTGTGAAGTGCTCGGATAATACAGTAGCGAGGACCAGAGATCACAAGGAAACTACACTCCATGGTCTTTGGCGATAAAGGGGCTGGCAGCACTGGTGTTGCAGATCACCTGAAAGTAAAATTGTGTTAAATCAATCACTTGTCTTGTACCTGACACACTGCAAACAACATTGCCTCAGCTATGTACTTTTATTGCTCCCAGTGTTAAAGTGGCATATCTACTTCTGTATAACAGTGCTACAACAAATAACTGTGCTTCCTGCAATGTTTACATCCAGTTCAGTGCTGTATAATTTCCCGGTATACAAGGCTGAGAAGGTCAGAACTACAGCTGTGCATAAGCCTGTTTGTCTGTAGCTATTTTCAGGGATTCCACATAATGCGATCCCTATAAATACAGTTTCTTCAAGTGAGGTGGTTAGTTGAGCCTTCAAAAATCAGTGCAGTTTCATTCAGTTCAGTGGAATATTTTTTGAAACAGAAGAGTCTTGCAGTTTAAAAAAAAAGGCCGTGAAATGTGGAATAAATTCTCTTTTGAGATCTCAATCCTTGGCAATAAAATTTCAGTAGCATTCTCATCAGGGTTCTTATCAGATTTATCTTAAAAATAAAATCTTTGTGTTATCAACATAAAGATATTAGTTAACACAGACTATTGGTTTTCATAATGAGCATTTTCTGTTGCATTTGTGGCTTTCTAATAGTGCTGTAATTGTAGAAATTAAATTGCGTACTACCAATGTACGGTAGAAATTGATAGCCATACAGCGAAGTGGAAACCAGTGTTATTTCAACAAAGTTTATAAATATCCAGCTGCAATTATTCATTTCGTACTCGTTATCAATCACTGAATAATCTCGCTCTTGATTTCTGTGTCCTGACCTTTTCATCTACCCACCATCCCCCTTAAAAGGGAGAATGACACACATGAAAAAAGGCGGGGCTTTGAATGCTGAAATATATCAAACCCTTCCTCTTGAAAAGTAATGTGTACAACAAGATTGCTGGGACAAACAGTCAGGAGATTTTGGCTGAGCGCTCTACACTGGTATGTCATTAGGGGTTGATTTTCAACAATTGCCTTTTGAAGTCTGAAGAAGAGATGGCAATGGCTCAGGAAATGTACTTAGTAACTAATGTACTTCGTAACATTTTTCTTTTCTGTTTGTAAGCTTTGCTTTTTAAGCTAAGTGGCATGATTAGACTGATGCAAATTGGCATTAGAAGCATACATTGAACTGAGAGAAACATTTTTGTGCATTGAAGTTTTCCTTGTTTAAGTTGGGACCAAGTACAGCTCAGTTTAGAAAACAGTTTGAAAATCTGGCGTGAAGTATTAGAGACTTTATAAAAATACCATTTTAAATGTAATTACCATTTATTGTTACTTCATTTAGCTCCAGGTACAAAGATTTCTCTGGAATGTACTTATTGCTGGAACTGCTACGGAATTCACAGTAACATTCTTACGCTTAAGATGATTATTCTGTTTAGTTGGTGGTATAATACCTTTCAAACTTGCTGGTTAAGAAGGTTAAGCTGTAATGGAATAGCCCATGCTATAAAACGCTAGTGTTTTTCCATAAACATATTGCAATACACTCTATAAAAAAATGAAGGGAACATATTGCTTTAGCTAGTTGGACAGTTCTCATAGACTGAAATTCTGTATTTCATACTATTCTATATAGTTTAAATGTGCGCAATACCTTTATTTCTAACCAAAACATGATTATGTATATGGAGCACTTTATATAAACTATCCATAATTAGTTAGCTGCTACATTTTTCTCACAAGCTCTCTAACAGTGAAAGAAATCAGAACTCTTTGAAACCTAAATTAAACATGGGGCACAGGATTTGCACTGATTCTGTGTCCTCTCAAACTTTGTTTAGTTTTGCCGTAGCACAGCGAATCTTTTAAATTATTTACAAAGACAGCGAGAGAATTGAAATCCTTTCGAGTGTTGAATGAATCATTTAAAGCTTTCATTTCCATTTAACTTCTTTTTTTAAATGCAGTTATGTCCATGGTCACTTCTCTGGGTGTTAGATTTATTGGCTGAGTTTTATATGTTGGATTGCTTAATAAATTTATCGCGTAAATACAGATGAAAATGCATTTCTCCCTGTGGAGTTTTTACCTTGAAATGTAGCTTTAAAGGAAGCTCTACCCTGAGGGGAAATTCTTGAAAGTTAAAAGCATTTGCTTTACAGGGTTGTGAGTTGGAAGTTAGTGGGCCAAATACTGCTAGTTTTACTCAAATAAAAGTTCAGCCCTGGTGTAATTATATGCTGATCACATAGACTTTGGTAGTCAAGATTTTGGGCAAAACTTGCCCCAAATAGTTATTTTGCCATGTCTTTTATATAGTTCCTATGTGCTATGAAATTTGATCAGGTTAAAACAAATAGTTTGGCATATGGGTACCTTCCATCTAATTAATGATGGATAATACACCAGAAGAACCAGCCTGCAAAAGCAGGACCTAAAGAGTTGTGGTTGCCTACTTTTTCTTCTGCTTTTGTATTTTTGAGATTGAACTTTGATGTAGTCTAGGAGTCCAGTTTTGGTCCCCTGTTCTACCAGCATAAATGTAGAGTTGTTACTGCAATAGTTACTCTGGATTTTAGACAAGTAACTGGGAGCAGATTTTGGCCATTGTAGTTCATGTCTGTGGCTGGAAAGAGATTATCTCCCTGGGACAGAACACCCATAAATGTGAAGGATCTGGGCGAAATGTGAGTGACGAAGTTTGCGTACATTATGTGGAAAAAATACATTAAACCAGCATTCAGGTTGCATAGTCAACCACTCACAAGTTAGGAAATGTCAGCATTCGTCATCTGTGCAACCTTAATTTGGCCCCCACGTGCATATACACTACAATAGTCTAATTACATGATAGCATAATATTTTTTCCACAGGACCCCTTCCACATTCAGTGCACAGGATGGATAGTGCTTACTGAATTGGTAGCTATTCAATATTTCTTTTTATCCTCATCTTTCAGTGTGTTGGCCTCATGCCTTATTGACTGTGCACCACCAAACCCTCCACTGAATCCAGAATTATTTAATTTCCTCCTTGGCTTTTCCATGGCACTCATCACTGTAATAATCGAGTGCTTAACAAAGCCCCTCTGAGATATAGAGGTATCACCATTTTATCGATACTGAGGCACAAAGAGATGAGACAGCATTGTCTAGATCATCTGCTATTTTGGGTGTCTGATTTGAGAAGCCTAGGACCTGGTTTTCAGAATATTTAGCATTTTATAGCACTTCATATTTCAGTCTACAGGTCCCATTAACTTCTGTTGCTGTTGTGAGTGCTCAGTAATGTGTGCAAATCTCACCTCTGGGTTTCAAGTTGGGCTCCTTATAAAATAAGGATCCCACAGTTAGTGGCCATCTGTGAAAATATTTGATTTAAGAAACTTGTTCAGCATCACACAGGAACTCTGGGGGATAGAATCCAGTTCTCCAGGGTAGCTTTCAGCTGCCTTCACGAAGAACCCTTCCTTTCTCTTCCTGCAATGCCCTGCCTCCTTCACAACACACTTTCTACTGTCTGCAGTAAATGAGAATGGAAGAATGTGTAGGAAACTTGGTCTCTGGTTATGCATGAGGAGTTGGTGCATGACTACAATTTGGACCAGAGTGACTTCCATAAAGAATGGGCATGGGGGACGTTTGCTGCCTGTAATGTACACGTGTAAGGTCTGAATGTGGCAGGTTGTCAGATTTACATGGTGTACCCTGGTTTTGTCATCTGACAGAATGCAGATTCCATGTGCTAGTGTTACTTAAAGGTAACTTGAAATGATTTTTTTTAAAATTAGATTTGTCCCCTTTTTTTTATTTAATTTTATTTTTTTACTTCATGTAGTTTCCCCTGCTTTTGTTTTTACCCTAGAAATAACCGGAATGTGAAGTCAGGTCTGTCTTGCTCCTGTAGGATGACTTTCTTAGGTCTCCAGATATGTGGTGTGAGCTCATAGAATATCAGGGTTGGAAGGGACCTGAGGAGGTCATCTAGTCCAACCCCCTGCTCAAAGCAGGACCAATTCCCAACTAAATCATCCTAGCCAGGGCTTTGTCAAGCCTGATCTTAAAAACCTCACAGCTTCTGTGACAGCCTGGGGTGAGGGACATTCTCTCAAGCATTCATTAGTTACGTAGGTGTTAACCAAAACAGGTTTAAACAGTCTGATTCAAAATCTCATCGCATCTTAATTGTTCAGCTTTCACTCTTGAGTCGTCATATTTCCTATACATACACCTCTACCTTGATATAACGCTACCCGATATAACACAAATTCGGATATAACGCGGTAAAGCAGTGCTCCGGGGGGGCGGGGCTGCGCACTCCAGTGGATCAAAGCAAGTTCAATATAACGCGGTTTCACCTATAACACGGTAAGATTTTTTGGCTCCCGAGGACAGCGTTATATCGAGGTAGAGGTGTATAAAAAGAAAAAGCAGAAAACACCCTCATTCTTGACATTTTAATCCAACCTTCCTTATACATCATGAAGTGCCTAAACTGACTTTGTCTCCAGCCCTCCCCACTTCTGCAGGTCATCTTTGAAGTATTCCTACTCTGACACGCAGAAAGCGAGGCCTCTCAGTTTGCTACCACCAGTATGCCATAATCCAACTGGCAAAAACTCTGCATTACTCAAATGTTGCTGGAATACTTCTACTGTTGCTAAGGGAATGCTCACTAGAATCCCTTTCCAGCAGTTCTTGAAATGACAAAAGCCTCTGAGGGGCAAAATGACTTCAAGACTGAAGGAGTGTTATATTTGGGGACAGCTTTAAGAATCCATTAACTCAGTAATGTTGAATTGTAATGGAACACCTATGGAACACATGGGACAGGCAGCCACGTAATTATACAGAGTTTATTTCTTATAATCAGTGCTGCTACAGAGCATATGAAGTGTATTCGCAATGATAGGACACAACGGTGTCGTTATTTTTGATAATAGCTAGTGAGAAGGTTGATGGAAAATTTCTGGGAACTGAGATTAGTTGAAAGACATCTAATGGCAAGAGATGTAATTCTTTTGGGATGACAATAAGGAATGCATGTTACAGATGCAGGGCCAGATTCTGATCTTGGTTACACTGGTGAAGTTATGGAGTGAAAGTGTGGATTTCCACCAATGTGATTGGGATCAGAATCTGTCCCACAGTGAAGAATGATATTAAATATTTGAGTGGAACAGTTTTCTAGCCTAGGAACACACATTAAATATTTGCTAAACAGTCATTAGAGAAGTGTAATATAAATAATACCTGATGGTATGTCTCTTGAGCTAGCTTGTTTTATCGCCTTCTGGGGTTGCTTGCATCATGTTCTGAAATGGTATTTCCAGGCATTCATTGCTGTTTTTTGTCTCCAAACTCATGAATAAATCACTTGCCAGTTTTCAATCACCAGAAGTCATGTGCCTTATCACACAGACATGAGTATTTATTATTTACAATATAGAGGTGCTAAGTGACACCATTCTGCTCTCCATGCACAGAGGAGTATATGGTCCCTGCCCCAAACATCTTACACTCTAAATAGTCCAAGGGTGGGAAAAGGAAGTAATATTGGTCCCATTTTATGGATAGGGACTGAGGAGCAGAAAGATTGAGGCACTTAAGGTCACACTTGAAATTTGGGGCTGAACTGGGAATTGAACTTAGTTCCAACTTAACCACTAGTTCTCTTTTAGAAGGGAGAAATAGCTTGTTTCATTGCAAAGCGCTAGGTGCCTTGGAAATAGTTTAGATACTTGCAACTTAAATTTATATTTGTTTCTATTTTCTGAGCTTCTGAATGTGGTTCAAATATGCTCACTGCCATTGGGACCAAGTTCTTATTCCTGAAAGTGCCTTAGTGAAGTCATAGTTAGAACTCTGTTCTGGGTAGCCTGGAGTACATACCCATCCATCCATTTCAACTTTCTCAATCCAGCAGTGTGCCACTATGCCTTGATTCTAACTTCAAAGCCGCTTGCTAGTGCAGTTCTGAGTCCTTCTGACTAGATCTGTGAATTATGCTTAGATGTGGCATATTAATGCAGTAATTTTTATAATGAAGATAGACTAGAATGAACCCATTAAATATCTTTTCACTATAGAGATCA
>NW_020664525.1:576518-741305 GCF_002925995.2 Terrapene triunguis | reverse complement strand
CCCCAAGCATGTGCTTGGGTGCCTGGTGCCTGGAGCCGGCCCTGGTTTCTTTCAATACTCTGGCATGAGGAATTTAGGGTTTTTTAGATATTGTATTTCACATTCCCAAAACCAACTAGAATACCAAAGGCACTAATACAGGATTTTAATGGAACCCAAAGCACTAGGTGTGATCAATTTTTTTTTTGTCTTCTAGGTGGGTGTGGGGGGGGGAGAAGGCTAACACTAATGTTGATCCCCAAAATCTTTCTCTCCCCCCACAGGCTGGTGGCGGCTGCTTTTGGTTTGCATGGGCGCCATGAGAAACAGAAGAAATGGCACTTTGGAAGGTTCAAAAGTTCTTTACTCCAGTATATCTCGCAGCACCGATGTGTCGTACAATGACTGTGTAAGTAACGGGCACAATGCATTTCCATGGTACGTGCGTGGGTGTAGTCTCCCTTGGAACTCTGCCACAGTGACAATTATGAATTAGTCTCATACACAAGGAGCAAGATGTATAATGGTCTTGCAGCACTTTTTCTTTAAAGAAAAATACTGTTCTATTCTATAGCCAATGGCCTCTAAAGCTACTGTAAAGCTACAGTAGGTAGGTCAGTGTCACAGAATGCTAGAACATTTTTTTGAAGGACTTTATCACAGTTCTGGACCTTCTGTGAGCAGCAATAGAATGTTGCCCTATTGTGTGGGTAGGTTTCCATTATGGACACAGTTAAATTAGAATGAATCATGATCTAATTTACCACTTGAAACTAGATGTCCAGAAATGAGAATTTAAAGCACTACCCTCCTCCTCCTCGCCGCACATCCTGGATTCCAGGGATTTTTCCTTCATGCCAATCAAGACTCATTGGCTCTGACCCTCCGCTGCCTTGCACTTTGTGGAGTTACCCGATCAGAGTAGCTGTATGTTACACCCACTTTTTGTGGGTGTAAAAAAACCTTGCAAGGCGATGGACTTTGGAGCCTGGATGCTGTGGGCGGCTGCAGATGGACTCCTAACAAGTGTGAGCTTGGGGGTATCCCATAAACTATTTTTCATACTGCCAAAATGATGAGTTATTAATGTAAAATCTTATTAGCTTTGTGCTTTGGTGAATAGTATCATCTTTGAAAGGGCACTATACTTTGAAGTAGAAGTAGCAGATCTCCCATATATTTCAGATGTCCTTTAGGTTCCTATCCCGGCAGAGACCAGGAGCATATAAAACGAAGAGAATGAACTTGTCTCATGAAATGGGCAGGCGTCTGAAACAGAACAGTGCGAATGAAATAACTTTTGAGATGGGCCCAAGCTATTTCAGTTGGCTCCAAGTCTGGATTCAGAACACCCCAAATTGAAACATGTTCAGATCCAAGGTTTTGGTTTGGCTCATAGGCAGGGGGCAGCTGCAAAATGTGACATGGGGTCTGTGTTTGGATTCTGTCCCTCCTCCTTCTCTCGTAGTCTAGGGATGTTCAGGACTGCGTGGCTTTGGTTTGGGCCCACTTTTAAATAAACACTTGAAGTTTTATACAAAGTCGATTTTCATATATATGGATCTCTTGGTTTGAAACACGTCAGACTTGAGGTCTTTCCAAGTGCTTAGCAATGTACATTTTTATTTCCAGTAGAATTTGTATCCAGACTTCTTTCCTGGTCTAGATTAAACTCCACCGTTAGCAGCAGCTGCACAAAAAGGCCCCAAACAGGCTGTGCCTTTGAGAACTCTCATATGGTTAAAGGAGAACTCCACTTTACTGAAAAGATTCAGATTGTCATAGAACTAGTCGCAAAGGGGAGTAAACTGCTGCGGCCCTGTGTGTGGGGCCATGTGCACCAAGGAAAGAAATTGTACTTCAGAGGGACGTGACTCCCCTCCTCTTGTTCCAGGTGGGGAGTAACTTTGCTAATGGTAGCAACCTACTACTTCCCTCATCCTGGCTGACGTGTGGGCGTGGGCAAGGTTCTGCCAAATCTCTGCCCACTTGCTCATGGGGTTAGTAGGAGGTATGAGTGCCTGCGCCCAAGGCCAGGGGAGGCTGTGCAGGAGCGTACAGGACAGGGTGCAATTGGTCTCCCCTTCCACGTCTGGAGCCAGCACAGTCCACGCCACGTTCTAACCCTAAACAAATAAGAGTAAATAAAAGACAAATAAAATCATTTTATGATCAGATAGGAAGCTCCCATTTTGTTAGTCCCTGGAGGCAAATTAGGTGCAAAAGAATTAACATCTCCATAGAAACAGCTGCATATCGGAGAGCTTCCAATCATCCTAAGGCAAGGTCTATTGCAGTGTTAAACACTTGGTGTGTTTAATTTAGCAGGGTTTAATTATTAAATTAGAATTGGAAATTACCTTAAAACAATCTAAATTCCACTGGGGTTTGACTCGAGAGACTTAATCTCCTACTGGGGCATGCTGGGTTCGATTAAAATAGCAAGTGGAGCTGGCATCTCTTTTGGTAGAGGCTAAGGGGAAAAAAAGGTTTGTTTGGAATGTTTTAAACACCATTTAGCAGATATGGTTAACTGTGATCCCATAACATTTCTAAAGATGTTAAACCATGTCTACACTAGGTGCTGAGTGGTGTTCAAAATTGTGGTGGAAGTGGGGGCTGCTTTGTAACTTCTTGATATTGACCTAGTTATTGGGATGTTTGCTGTATGAACATGTTGGGTTAAACCAATAGAGCTCTTACTGAATGAATAGGAAGATGAAGCCATGTTTCTAAATGTGATCCTGTGTAACCCACACACCTTCTGGGTGTGGTGCTCTGTCCCATCTAGTGGCACCGAGACCACTTAGAGAGAGATAAAATGAGTCTGCTCTACAGCCTTAGCTAAAAGCTAGTTGGCTTTTAGCTCAGGCAGTAGAGGTTCATGCACTAAACTCCAGAGGTCCCAGGTTCGATCCCGCCTGCTGATGACCGGGTCTGTCAGCGTTACATCTGGGGGTTCAACTGGAAGTCTCTGAAGCTTGGGATGTGCTTCCTCAGCTAGGGGCAGTATGTAACCCACACACCTTCTGGGTGTGGTGTTCTGTCCCATCTAGTAGCACCGAGAGCAATTAATGAGTCTGCTCTACAGCCTTAGCTAACAGTGAGATGGCTTTTAGCTCATGCAGTAGAGGCACATGCATTAAGCTCCAGAGGTTCCCGGTTTGATCCTGCCCACCGACGACTGGGGTCTGTCGGCGTTACATCTGTCCCCAGCATGTGCTTAAGGGACAATGCAAGAGCTGTTTGCTTTGATGCTCATCATGTTGTTAAAAACATCCTTTTCCTGATCTAAACAAGGCCTACTAGGACATGCTGATAGTTATTCATTTTTTTTTTGAAAGTTCCTGTTTTAATATTTCTGTTGTAGTTAAAGGATTTAGCTGTCGCCTGCCGTGCTCTTGCATTGCTGTGTCCACACAGGCCCTGACGCTACGTTGCGAACAAATGAATTGCAGTGAATCGCTGCAGTTTTCCTTTAAATGCCAGTGTAAGGCACCTGTGCTGCCTTTAAAGCGTTTGCAGTGCTGGGAGTCCCTGAGCTAAAACTTTCCCCTCTAATCTTCCCCCAAAGGATTTGGTCACCTTCATTCAAGAACATTTTAAGAAGAGAGAATGTGTCTTCTTCACAAGAGATGCCAAGTCAATGTAAGCAAATACTCTGACCGTTGCTTGTGACAGGAGCGGGAGGTAGTGCTGGTTGAGAGCAACGTAATGAAGTAACAGTCAACACCAGCGTTAGGGTTTTGGGGAGCTGCCAGGGCACTTCTTCCTTGTGCAGCTTCGTCTTCTAAGTCCCGCTTTTGCCTTCCACAATCTTTTTCTTTTCTCCCCTTCTCTGGTCATCCTCCCTGTGTTCTGGTCATGGTCCAGGGGGAGGCCTGATACAGCTCTGGGTTGGCTTAAGAGGTTGGAATGGCAGATTTTACTCCGCCCTCCAACACTCTGGCTGGGAGGAGAGATCAGGCCTCCAGTCTAGTCTACTCTGGGAAGTGAGTTTGATAAATGCACTCAAAGAGCAGGCCACACAATCCCACCTTAAAGTTGGGACTGTCATGCAAATGCGGGGGGGAGGGCACCCCGCCAGCAGGCATCTTCCTTCCCCACCAGCAGATTCCACAGCTCCCAAATGCCAGTTTTGCATACAACTAGCTGGATAGCCTAGACATGGGGACAGAAGTTCTCATGGCCAGCACAGTAGCTTCTCCTTGGTATTCCGAACTTAAACTGATGCAACAAGAATGAAAAAACAGGGATCAAGGGACAAGGCATATCCAGGGCACTAATGATTGTCTGGGTGTTGCTGAATGTCCAAATATCAAGTCCTATGGGAAATAATAAATTCAGTTGTCATGTTGTCTGGATCAGATGTAACATTATTTTACTGGCAAGCATCCCAATTGAAGTGAATGGGGTCTCGTGGGATTGATGTGAGGTGGCATATTATTTTTATTATTATTTGTATTACCATAGCACGCAGGAGCCCTTGTCATGGGCTAGGGCCCCACTGTGCTGGGTGCTGTACAAATCCAGAACAAAAGATAGTCCCTGCCTCAAAGAACTTACAGTCGAAGTCTAAAACAAGAGACAACAGATGGATACAGACAGAAAGGGGAGTACAAGAAAACGCTGAGACAGTATTGGTCAGTATGATAGGCAGTGGTCTCAGCACACCTGGGGCCTAGGTGTTCTCAAGTTTTTGTAGGTATCACAGAAATGGAGAGTTTTAAAGAGGGTTTTGAAGGTGGATAATGAGATTAGCTTTGCGGGTGTTGATGCTTGGGAGGAGCTCCCCAGGAAGGGCAGCATGGGGGAAAACATGAAGGTGCTTGTTTGAAAACTCAACAAGCGGGTGGTTAAGGCTGGTATCATGGGCCAATCAGAGATGGTGGTCAACATCTCGATATTGGATGAGAGATGAGAGAGAGGGTGGGGATGGGCCATGATGGGCCTTGCAAGTGAGGGCAAGCTACTGCTCAATGTTATAGAGAAGAGGGAGCCAGTGGAGGGATGCAAAGAGAGGGGTGATATGGTCAAAGCGACAGGCTCGGAAAATGATCTTGGCAGCAGGATTCTGAATGGATATGAATGGGGCAAGACTGCATTTGTCAAGGCCAAAGAGAAGGTGGCTGCAGTAATCGAGACACAAGCTGAAAAGGCCTCAATAAAAGAATCTTTCATCCCCAGTAGCATTCAGGGTACTCTTTACACTGTACGTTTAGAGTGAACTAAGTTACTAGAGAAATTCAACAACTCTCAGGAATTTCATAGGTTCCAAGACCAGAAGAGACCATTATGATGATCTAGTCTGGCGTCCTGTATAACACAGGCCAGAGAATTTCCCCAAAATAATTCCTAGAGCACATCTTGTAGAAAAACATCTAATCTTGATTTAGTGATAGAGACTCCACCATGACCCCTGGTAAATGTGTTCCAGTGGTCAATCACTCTCATTGTTAAAAATGTACACCTTGTTTCCAGTCTGAATTTGTCTATCTTCATCTTCCAGCCCTGCTGCATCTCACCTAATGGCAAACCAGAAATGAAGGAACTGGTTAATAATTAATACAGCAACAAAACCCAACTGTTGCATGTCTGACGACTTGCACGCTCCCCTTTGGCACAGGTGCCTCTCCTCTCACATATAAACTGTGGCATGCTTTCCCATAACCTCAGAGAAGCCCTTTGTTGGAGTTCTGTAGGGATTCAGCTTTGGGGAAGGACAGCTAGCTGGTTCTCACTAGATTCTCCCCCCACAAATCCAGGAGGAAAATATCAGACATTACTGCAGCATTTCCATTCTGTAGAGCCCACCTCCATCCCTTCCTTTTAGAAGAGAGAGGTGTGGCTAGCTACCATGTTCAATCCCAGAGAGGGTTGTGCCTGCTTGGTGAGAGAACACAACATATATTGTTGTCTTTCATCAAAGTTCCCAACTAACACATCGGCACTTTATATTCCTAGAGCATGTATGAAGCATTTTTGAATTCTGGAATAGGCAAGCTATTAATCTTCTATCCAGTTCTTTCAGAGTGTTGGAAACCCTGGGTTCATAAAGCCTTTTCCCCTTCTTTATTTCAACTTCCCTATCTGCACTGAGCTGCTCTTCTGAAGGAAGTCAGTGCTGTGTTCTGATATGTCCAGAAGGGAAAGGAATATATGACATGTTCTTGTCCATAAACGTCTCCTGAGAGAACTCCTCAGAGACCTTGCAGATAATCAGGGATGCTAACACTCTTATAAACATACGTCAACAGATGACCAGACCACTGTAGGTATCTTCTTGAGAACAGCACAAAAATGGAGGTTGGAGTCCAGCTGGGTTGCATTCCATTAGCTTCATGCTCATACAGACTCACCCTAGGGGCTACTTCCGACAGTCCAAAACAGCTGTGTTTGGATGGTGTTGGATCAAGTGTTTCTTCCAGATCTTTGGCTTATGCAGGACAACATCGAAACCTCACCGTCTTATTTGTCTGGAGCACACTTGGATTTCTTGAGTAAGAGAACTAATTAATATTCATGAACTGCAGTGTTGCTGAGAAGCACATTAGAATCCTCTCATTAAAAAGTCTTGCTGTGATATATCCTCTAAAGCAGTGGTGGGCAACCTGTGGCCCACAAGTGGCCCACCAGAGTAATCTGATTGCGGGCCGCGAGACATTTTGCTGACGTTGACTGGCTGCAGGCACGGCCCCCCGCAGCTCCCATTGGCCGGGAACAGCGAACCGCGGCCACTGGGAGCTGTGGGGGGCCGTGTCTGCGGACGGCCAATGTCAGGAAAATGTCTTGCGGCCCGCAATCAGATTACCCTGATGGGCCGCAGGTTGCCCACCACTGCTCTAAAGTGAGTTTTAGCTAAGGGTGTCACACTCATTTTCATGGTCTCGGATTACGGGTCAAGCCTAAAGACCTAGGCAATTGTTCATGTCTTCACTTTAAAGTCTGTTTGGTCTGTTGCCTTTCAGAGTCCTGCTGTACTCCACAATGATATTTGGTGGGATGCCACTATTACATCTGGCATTTACTTTTTGATTTTTCAAAGATATAATTAGCATCCGATGATCACCTGTGCCATGCTGTTTAGCATTATGAATAGATGTCACAGTCTGCAGCCCCACCATAGCAATTCACATATCTTATTTCAGAGAAAAAAGCTTTTAGCCGGTCAGTTCTACACTTATAAACAGCCCTTGTGTATCTCCTATCACCTTGGGACCAATTTCTGCATCACCCACCCCTAAATTTCAAAGCAATGTTAGTATCTTCTGTTACCATGAAATGTGCTTCATTCCTATTTCTCTCCCCCACCCCCACCACCTATGGCCATTGTTGAAAATATTTATGGACCAAAATTTTTTGATTATTTTTGACAGTGACTATTTCTAAGGATGGGTTTTTCCTCTATCCTGTAAGCAGCCCATTTTCACTCTCTGGGATTTTCACTCTCTGCAATATGGTCCAGGTAACCCAGCTCAGAACCCCCATCCTCATCCAGAGAAAGGAGAGCTTGTAGTTACCTTGGTACCTGAGCCACTGAAGCTATCTCATCTCACTAGCCTTCACTTCCAGCTCCTTTGGCTGCAAGCTGGACTCCAACTTTAGCTCCATAAACCATATTGGCTGGTACCATGGACCCATGCAGGAAGCCTGCAGTGTAACCCAATAACGCTCCCTTGTGAGGAAAGTTGGAGAGCAAGAGGCAGATACTGGGCTGTGTCCTGTCTGTAACAAAATGCTGGGCTCCTGGCTGCAGCAAAATGGCCAACTCTGTGGCAGTATTGCTGAACGCCATACATCTTAGAAAACACCAGAGTTCATAAATCCTCGAATAAAATGAATGGAGCTGGTCACACCCTTTGGAGTTACTGTTCAAAGCTTTCTGCAGACTCAGGTGGGTGCCATGTACATTGCATTGATTTACTGCATTGAATTGATAACCTTGGAAACATGAAACAGGAAATCTTCACAACCATAAGAACAAGGAAAGTTTTTCTTTTATTAAAAGCAAAGCTGAGATTCTGGAGCACAATCCTGTGGCATGATGTAAATTGGGTGGTGGTGGAACACCTGGTGCCCTGTGTAGTGGGCCTATCTCTAGAGGAGTCACAGACTGTAACTTTTATATGTTCTTTCAATCCATCTGGGTGGTGGATACCAAGACATGTTGAGATGATCCTGGGATGTCGTCACTGGGAGTCCCCAAGTCATAGGCCTCAGATAGTGAAGGGACTTAAGTTCAAGTTGGCATCATCTGACTCATGGTGGGATTTAGTTTAGAAGCAAATGTTATGGTGTTAGCACATTAAGATGGAAACCATCAGAAAGGCACTAATAAACTGAGCTTCAATCTGGCCAAAGCAGAGCAAAAAGGAGAGGGATTTAAAAATCCCTCATTGTCTCAACAAGAAACAGGTCAGAGCCCCTCTAATATGGAGCAGAGTAGGTGTTGACACATGTGTTTGATTTTGTACATACACAAGCTGAGGTCTTTCTGTAATGTTACAGAGTTAAAACACGAAATATACTTTTTGTTTGTTGGGTAGGCCCATGACCTGAATACTTGAAAATACGTGTTAGCTCTTGAGTTTTGGTTTTCTTCAGTCTTTCCCACTAGTGTAGACCTCAGCTATAGATGTTACATTTCACCTTGGGCCTTGTGCATCTTTCTGGCCAAGCACCGTAACTACTCAGTTTTGTTCAAGAATAAAACTTTAAATTCCCATTTAGAAGTATCCTATTTGTTCGAGCATAAGTTGTAACATTATAGTTGCACAATGTGCAGCCAACCTACTTGTCAAATACATGTGGAAAGGCTGCTCACCAGTCTTAGTTGTCACTATGCTATCAGTCACTGAAAGAAAAGAGTATTTGTTTTCTGGGCAAAAGATGTTAATCTGTTTCTTTTTTCTATTCACTCTTCTTGGCAGGGACAACTTGTGTAAGTGTGGGTATTCCAAAAGCCAACATATAGAGGGGACGCAGGTAAATAACACTGAGAAATGGAGTTATAGGAAACACACAAAGGAACTTCCCACTGATGCTTTTGGTGACATTCAGTTTGAAAATCTTGGGAAAAGAGGGAAGGTGAGTAACTGCTGAGCTGACACCGGGTATTTTAACTCCAGCCTATCCATAAATGGCTTCTGCCCTGTGACTTTTTGCATTAGCCTTTATAAAATAAATTCAGAATAATTAAAAAGAAGCCAAAACAATCAAAGGAGAAAAAGATGCTTAGATTTTTCGAACACGAGGAACCTAAAGTTAGGTACCTAAATAAGCAATCTGATTTTTTTCAAGCCAGTGAGAACTGCTGGGTGCTGAGCATTTTGAAAAATGGCAACTTATTTAAGGTTTAACAGAGCTGTTAAAAAAATTGACCTGTTTTAATGTTGGAAAATAGGGTTAAATGTACTTTTTGGAGAAAAAATTGTTTTTCTGAAATGATATATATATTTTGGGGAACGAACACTGGTTTTGAAATTCTTGTTTTTTTTTCCAACTGGAGAAAGTTGGGTAAACAGTCATGAATGAATTTCCCCCCACTTTACCACATTTTTAACCACTCCCACCACATGCACATATTTTCAAGTGGGTAAAAACCTTAAAAGAAACCAAAAAAATTCAAAAATCGAAATAAAAAATTTCATTTAGAAACAAAATGGTTTTGAAATGAAATTTTTTTCATTCAGTTTCAAATGCAAAAATTCTGTGGAATATTGAAAAAATGGGGATGAAAAATTTCAATTGTGATTTTTTTTCTTGCAAAGTTTCTTGCAGGGAAAATTCCCATTTCCCACACAGCTCAATATGGATTTAGGAGACTTTTGGATGGTCTTGTGCCCAGTTTTAAATGTTCAGATGGCCAAATCTGAAGATCCCGTAGCCCCTTAATAATGTTCAGGGACATTACACTATTCACGTAACTCAAATTGCGTAGCTTAGATCGACTTTTCCCTTTAGTGTAGACAAGGCCTGAGTATTCCATGGGAAGCCAGTGTAGAGCGCAGAGAACAGGGTTGTGTTTGTGGTAGGCCATGTTGCTGGGGAGACGTGCTGTTGGAGTTTCCTAAGAGCTGATGACTTCATGCACAGGTAAATCACAAGCAGAGAGAAGATCTGAATCCCATCTGCTACCTCCCAGGTGAGAGCCTTAATCACCATGCACAGAGCCATGCTCTCTCTCTCTCTCTCTCTCTCTCTCTCTCTCTCTCTGTCTCTCTCTCTCTGTGGCCCAATAAATATTTAAGAATTGATACAAGTGGAACAGCTTCAGTAGGAGAGTTTGGGAGCCACCCACCCTAGACTAGCCTACAGCCTGGTGATAAGGATGCCCACCTGACAGGGAGATGATGTGAGTTCAAGTCCCTGACCCAGAGTGGGGACTCGGACCCGGGTCTCATATCCTAGGCAAGTGCCCTAACCACTGGGCTAAAGGTTATAAGGGCAGACAGAGGGGAACACATCCTTTATCTGAAGCTGACCTTGAAAAAACTTTTTCCCCAACCAAAACTAATTGGATCAAATTCACCAATAGTTTCAGGTTGGCTGAAACTGCATTTTTTGAATAAATTTGTTTGAAAAACTTAGCCCATCTCTATTCAGGTGTCCTAGGAGTGGGGAAAATACAGGCCATAAAACAAGTCTTTAGAAAACACACACTGGGCCTGATTCTCCATTGCTTTGCACTTTGGTCATTTACTGCTGTGCAATGCGGGTGACAAATGTCACCTAATGGAACCGTTTTGACACCTGCTTTGTATTTTGTCTAGATATAAATGACTGCATGGAGGGCCAGGGAATGGGAAACCAGGCCAGGGCCGGTGCAACCCATTAGGCGACCTAGGCGGTCGCCTAGGGCACTAGCGTTTGGGGGGGCGGCATTTTCTTTGGCGGCGACCGTGGCGGCCGGATCTTCGGCCGCCCCAGTCGTTGTCGGCATTTAGGCGGAGGGAACTGGGGCAGGGGGGCGCGGGGAGGGCCGCCTGCAGCAAGTAAGGGGGGTTGGGCGGCACGCAGGGGAACCACTCCCCGCCCCAGCTCACCTCTGCTCCGCCTTCTCCCCTGAGCACGCCGCCCCGCTCTCCCTCTCTCCCTCCCAGGCTTGCGGCGCCAAACAGCTGATTGGCGCCGGCGGCGTGGGGGGGGTGGGGGGGGGGAGCTGCCACAGGGCTCGGGGAGGAGGCGGAGCAGAGGTGAGTTGGGGTAGGGAGCTGCTGCACGGCTCCCCGGGTGGTGGGGGAGCTGCCACGGGGGGGGGGTGCACGGCTCCCCGGGTGGTGGGGGAGCTGCCACGGGGGGGGCGCCTCAGGGTGGAGGGGTGGGTAGGAAGTTGCCGTGGGGGAGGCGCCTCAGGGCGGGGGGGGGGGCTGCCGCAGGGCTCAGGGAGGGGGAAGGGTGCAAGGTGGAAGTTTCGCCTAGGGCGTGAAACATCCTTGCACCGGCCCTGAACCAGGCCATCGCTTTGAGACAAAATGGAATTACTCTGTTGCTATTTATTGCTGCTAATCCTGCATTGTGTCCTCTCTTGTTGAAGTACATCCGGTTGTCCTATGACACAGACTCTGAAATGCTCTATGATCTGATGACTCAACACTGGCACCTGAAAAATCCCAACCTTGTCATCTCAGTCACAGGGGGAGCAAAAAACTTTGCTCTAAAGCCGCGGATGCGCAAGATATTCAGCAGGCTGATCTACATTGCCCAGTCCAAAGGTGAAAGGCGTATCTGGGCTGCCTTGAAGCTACTAGTTTTTATGTTTTCCTCCATTGGGCTAGCCTGGTATCTCTTGGTTTGTCAGTATAGTGGATAAATGGTGATGTTAGACACTAATATAGGGAAAGGAAAATAGATGATCAGGGAATATGCATCAAGAGACAAATCCTGGTCCCATTGAAGTCCGTGCGAGTCTTTTAATTAAATGAATGTGGGCTTAATTTGGGGAAAAACAAGGCATATATCTTGGGGCAAGTCTATCTTTTTTGATGCCACTTTGAGTGTCCCCATGCCTTTTACAATCATTTATGTAATTAATACCTGTGAATTCAGTTGTAGCCATTGGCACATAGAGTTAGGATAGTAGAAAAAGCTAATTGTAATAATTTGTATTAAAAAAAACCTAGGCTACGTTCACACCTAGTGTAACCCCTTTTTGAAGTCAGAAGAGTTCAAGCAAGTGAAGAACTTGGTTCAGTGAGTGCCATTGTGATTTAGCTGAAGTGAGAGGTGAATATTTCAGTCAGCTGGTATATTAGCCTTCCACCAAATAAAGCTGGTGGAGAAGAAGAAGCTGTGACTAGTCAGCAGAGAGGCAGAGCTTTCTATTAGTGGTTGCCTGTTTAGTCCACTTCACTTCAGACAAGTATGGCCTAATGACTTGGGAACTGGGTGGAGAGCCATTCTTGGCTTTGACAAGGATGTCCTTTGTAGCTTTGGGTAAGTCTCAACATCTCTTCTTCCTGTATCATATGGGAATTAACATCTCTCCTGTGATCGAGTGAGGATGAATTAGTTGGCTTAGTGTCTTGAGGGTAACCAACCCCGAGGGCCAAAATCCCCACTGCCTTGCCCTTTTGTGTTGTCACTTGCATCAGTGCGCAGTACTGCCACATCAGCGTCTTGCACCCACGTAACACAGGCCTTCGTGACTACAGTGGAGAATTGGGAATGACGCATGCACATATCTATAAAGACAAGAACTTTTTGTGCACAGTGGCAGGTCTGTGGCTAAATTTCATTTGGTACCTGCCATCTGCAGGGGCCTGGATTTTCACAGGAGGCACTCACTATGGACTGATGAAATATATTGGAGAGGTGGTGAGAGACAACACCATCAGTAGGAGCTCAGAGGAGAACGTGGTGGCTATCGGCATAGCAGCCTGGGGCATGATTTCCAACCGGGATAGTCTGATCAGAAGCAGCGATACTGAGGTGAGGAAAATGTAGTGCTGTCAATGGGGTCATGGGAAGCCAGTGAAAACCCTACAAAACTGAGTTATATTCTGACCAAACGCAGTCTACTCTCCGTAAATGCCTCACTGCTCTCCATCCACACCACTATCTGCATGGAGCCTGATGCCTTTGGCCTGTGACTGATTTGGATGTGAGGTCCTATTAGAAACTCTTCCTGCTACAGAACTTGTGCTGCACTGTTGTAAAATAGCCAGTGCCTATTAAAGATAATAGTTAAACAACAAATGAGATATATTGTACTCACAAATTGAGCATTGGATTTTGGAAAAGATGTGCCACTTAGACTCAGTCAGGTGGATTCACTAAAAGAGAAGGGGGCAATATAGTCTCTCTTGTCCAGCTGAGCTGCACTTCTGCACAGGAACAAAGTAGGGTCAAAGGTGTCTGTATGCACCTTTGTGTTGTCCCATTTCTGGCTCTGGCCTTGTGCCTGGGTAAGCTAGGCTGCTCTAACTCATTCGTCTGCTAGTGATCCTAAGAGGTTATTCCAGCAGCCACTAGTTGCTGTGGCATAAGAATATAAGGTTGTGGCAGCAAAAGGGAGGGCTTGTTATGCACACTAGAGGCTGGGGGAATGCAAAGAGGCACTCAGTAGTTCTTGGGTTGAACTGGGGCATCTGCCAGAAATTTCTGTAATGCAACAGTATTATTGTATATGTTGGTAAAAGGCAGAAATTTCAACTGAAGAGGAGGAGGAACAAAGCAGCATGTCTTATCCTACGTTCACTCTGCTGGATTTCATAGAGTACATCAGCAAAACAGTGGACAAAGGAGACAATAGATTGTTTGGGTTTTTTTTTGAAAACCCATTGACAAAAACCCTCACTAAGTAGCATTAAGGAAACAAAGCCTTGGGGTGAGGGGTAAAGGTTGGTCATACATTAGAAAGTGGTTAAAACGGAGGAGAAATGAATTGTTAATTTTCAACATGGCCTAGCAGGATTCAAAAATCACTAGACATCTATACGTGTAATGAGAACATCCACAGTTCCGTTATATAAAATAAAACTACAGGAGGTGTAAACCCTCACTCTCCTGGGCACAAGCCCACCACATGGGGGAAGGGAAGAATGTCCTCTGTGGACAAGTTATTCCATAACTGAGTTATGAGTGCTCTTGCAACTTTCTCTGAAGCAGCTGGTGCTGGCCTTGGGCTAGATGGACCTTTGCTCTGAACTGGTCTGGAAATTCTTATGCTGCTAAAGTCTGGAAAATAATAGAACAATAGTCATGCCCCTCCCACCGACCTGCTGTGTCCCCATTTCAAGTACTGCATGAACCATGCCCTTCCGAACTCAATGGAAACTCTTTGCTGATGTTTCTAGGGGTACTATTCAGCCCACTACATAATGGATGACCTTAAGAGGGACCCATTGTATTGCCTGGACAATAACCACACCCACCTATTGCTGGTCGATAACGGCACCCATGGATATCCAGCAATAGAGGCTAAGCTACGGACACAGTTAGAAAAATACATTTCGGAACGCGTTATCCCAGGTTGGTGCAGTTCTCTAACTTCAGATCATTCTGCTTAGGTGCTACAGGGCTAGATGCTACGGAACATACTGTGGGAGGAAACAAGCTTTCTCATGTTGCCATGCAATGGATGAGCGTTTTGCTCATATGCCTAATAACAAAGAAGGCTTCTGACGGTATACTGTCAATGTGACCCATGGTGATTTGTGCGTATTTCAAGGAGAACATGCATTCTATGCATCTGATGAAGTGGGCTGTAGCCCACAAAAGCTTATGCTCAAATAAATTTGTTAGTCTCTAAGGTGCCACAAGTACTCCTGTTCTCTATGCTTCCCATAGGTACAGATAAGTAGAGCTTACATACTCATGCAATAATCTATCTGAGGTTCACCACAGAGTACAATTTACTGGGTAAGGTGAGTTTCAAGTACTATATGGGATAAACATTCCTTTCAGTTGAGGAATCAAAACAATTTCACTTGCTGTGTCAGAGGAGATCACCTGATGGGCCCAGGTTGCTTTCCATCCTTATACTCTGTTTGTTGGGAATTCATGCCTTTTGATACATGCTGGTGTGTTGGGGGAAGGGTTGCCTGAGGAATCTGGATTTGCCATTGGGTCACACCTCTGGACTCAACTGGCTGTATATTTTAGGCCGACTGTTGCTTCTTGTTTATTATGATGTTTATGGTCTTTATTGTGTGGTGCTTTGCACAGCACATGGCATGGTGGGAACCTGACTAGGGCTCCTAGCCACTATGTTAATATAAATAATAATAACCAATGCTGATTATTAGCCACTACATGAATCATTCTGAAATAAATAAAATCAGTATTATACATTAGTGGTAAGTATATATTCACTGAGGCAATAAAACTGCACAAACTCATCACGCGACTTTAATTTCAATAAATATGCGTTATCAACTAGTGTTTAACATATGAAACTCCTATTACATTAAACCCTTTAGATGTAATTGTAGGTGCTATATTTTGATTTTCTAATGATTAAATTTACATCCATGTTAATGGTCCATCAGCCTAACTTCTCGATTAACTTATTCCTTTAATAATTACTAACGTATAAATCTACTTGTTATGATCCTGTGTGTGTGTGCGTGTATATATTTTTGTGTATAGATAATACAAACACAGGATCCGTAGCAGGTAGATTTAGAAAAGAATCTCAGACTTTGGCATAGGCCTAAACAGTCTGACACTCCCAACTTCCAGTCGGGATTGTAATCTGAGCTAACATACGAATGTTTCAGGTAACCCTCACTCTATACCAGAGTAATTCAAAACCTTGAACTCAAGCAGTCCCAAACTTGTGCGTGTGAAAACTGTAGATCTAAATGTACAGCTCAACCCCTACCTATTGTTATAGCACAGATTGTGCCTCTGTGCATAGCCCTAACCAAGGAGTGATCTGACCTGACTCATGAGTAGTGTTGGGCCTCTGAAGTACAAGTCCTCCTCTGCTCCTGTTGGGTGCTAGGCAATATACCGCTGCAGTCTTTTATAAGGCACAGCATGTTCCCCATCTCACACTGCCATGGCTCCACCCCTTCCTGTCCACCCCCATCTCTTCCTGCTGACATGCTCATGGGGGACATTTTGGACACTTAACTCCTGCTCTTTCCCCACTCCACATGGCTGGGGCTGCGTTCCAGATGAGCCAAATGCATCTGTGCAGAAGCTGGCTTTGAACTGTCCTCCCACCTACTCCTGCTGTGCAGGTCCATTAGTCCCAGCCACAACCTAGTAGGGGGATCCACTCCCCTACATCACGAGAATGCAGGATCAGGGCTCTGGCAGAAGGACTATTTCTCTTTAAAGTTATCGCACTGGAATTAAATCTTTCTGAATGTTGGGATGTGATAAAATTGCAAGAGTTGGCACAATGATTGGTGTTTTTTCTTGAAGCTCTAACTCCTGGAGTCATGTGATTATGGTAGAATCTCTTTCTTTTGTTTTAAATTTACAGCCCTGATGCTTGCAAGGAGAAACTTGAAGACCTGAATACTAAAGGGTCAGAAATCAGCATGCAAATAACACTGCCCCCCCTCCACCCAAGTCATGTCATGTATTTTTTTTTTTTTTAAGCACTGTACATTGGCAATACTAAGTACTTAAGACTTTAGCCTTGCTTTGTTACTTCTGGGAAGACTGCATCTCGGTGTTGATATCTGACACTAGATTAGGCAAAATGGGTTAGTGAGAATAACTAAAGGTCATGTAACAATGGAGTAGATGACTTTAAAAATAGTTTGGTTAAATCAGCTGAAAGTCAGGAATATGAGTATTTGTGTGTAAAATATTATCAAAGCCAAATCCAATAAACCAGTGTATAAGTGGTTATTGTGAAGTATAAAAATCGTTCAAATACATTGACACTGCAAAGTGAGACCCTCTCCCTTTTTTTGGGGGGTATATTTCAGATTCTAATTATGGTGGGAAGATTCCGATTGTGTGTTTCACCCAAGGAGGAGGGAAAGAAACTCTGAAGGTAAGTCTGAAAATAAGTCAGAAAAATTAAGTGTCCTGTGGTGTCTTGTCACAATTTTAACTGTATTCTAGATGAGGCAGGTAGCAAAGTATTAAGGTTGCCTGACACTTCCCATTATTAGACCCTATTTTCAATTGTGTTTAACTTTTTTCCAAATTTGGGCTGAAATTTTCCATGACACATGTTTGCCTCAGGCTGTAATGTTTTAGGAAGTTTCAGCCAACATGCATAAGCTGTTTCTGAGAAAGAGGCTAGAGGAATTTTTTTTTCAATGTTACAAAACAAAACTCTGGTGACCTTTAATTTGAGAATCTGTAGTGCCCCATGCTTTGGAGCAGGGACTTGTGTTAGAGATGTGCCTTTTGCTGTTCCTGTGAATATCCACTGAAATTTGAAAAAAATCTTAGTTCACACATTATCAGTAGAGACCAGGGTTTAACAGCTAAATTCCCGGAGGATTCTATCTGCACTTGGCATGCTCCATCTCAATCCTCTTCAGGACTTGCCCTGCAATTGCAGCTCTGGGCTATACCAGTTGTCACAATTCAGGGCAGTTGCACCTGTATTTCCCCATCATGGTCCACCAAGAGCACCCAGTCTATGCCCCTCACCAGTCACCTCTCTTGGGAGGAGATGCAAGTCTCTCTCCCTCTGGACTGGGCTTTTTTCAGGCTGCACAGTTCCCTGCCTCTGTTGTGATATTCCCAGCAAGCCAGACTGCCTGATCGGGCCAACATCAGCACTTGGCTTTCTCTCCAGAGCCTATGAACAGCTGTAATGGCCAGCAGTTAACAAGTTGCCACACAGCTCTTTCTAAGCAAACAGGGTTATTCTTAAGGTGATAGCATTAGAGAGAAAACATATTTAAAAGAACCTACTCACATGTTAATAAGCTTAGCAGAGATCCCCCCCCGACTCCCGCTAGAGCTCTGTCAGGAGTCAGTCCTTGAACACTTCACTCAGGGGTGGTTCTGTGGTTACAAGTTCAGCTCAGAACTAGTACCCCTGTAATAGCTTAGTCTTTCCTTTATACAGCTTGGGCCTTTGATGTTGAACAGGTTATCAGTAGATTGTGGACCTCTTATCAGGGCATAGCTTCAAAAGACTGGGGATTTGCATAACAGGAAATGGGGAAGTGAATGCAAATTCCCCTTCGAGATTCTCCAGGCAAACTACTGGACAGATTATCCAAAATCCCATTCTTATCGGACACGCTCAGTACAGTCCTTTGAAGTTCATCACACTTCCCAGGTGTAACAGGGCCCTCTTGGCTCCTGCTCCCTTTGGGCTGATAAAGTCACTTGGAGAACCGGGATTCGGTAACCACTGGTGCAGTTTATTTGCAGGTTGTGCTCCCACCACCCTTACCATCTGCAGGCAAGGGGAGGGGAGAGCTACCTCCCTGCTTCCACTCCCTGCCTTTTCCCATTCTTCCTGCTCCCCCCCTGGTTTCCTTCTCCTGAGGCTTTTATACAGCACCAACCTAATTAGGCAGCAGGAGCAGTATTAAATCTCTGCTTCCCCCAATTAGGGCCAGGTGGTCTAACCAGCTCCAATTCACCTCCCTTAATTGGAGCTGGAATGACAGAAGGCTGGCTCAGCAGTTCCTGCTCAACGCCCTGTCATACCAGGGTTCACATCACATCTTCCCCAGCATATGATCCAGCCCACAATAGTACATTACCTTTGCATTTAATAGAATGGACTCCAAAGATACTTAAACTTAACACTATAAGGTTTCCAAGGATATTGGAAGAAATTGCCATATCTGTGTCACCAATGTGTCTCAGAGGCTCACCAACTATAGGGCATTGTGGGTAGTGCTATGCCAGGAGACGATACCAAGGCTACAGGTTTGCATGGCAACATCTGGTACAGTATTGTGGCTCGTCTGGTGATTCATATGGTGGAAATCTGTGCTGAAGGTTTAGGGTTCAAAGCCTACTGGTGATAGGGGGAATTGTTACAGTCACACATAATAGAATTGATCCTAGTGCCTTAAAATATGTGAGTCTATAACTTCATGTCTGGGGCTGCATGAATGGCATGGACCATCTATAACCAGCTGGATTGTGTTCCAGAGAAGCTATCTAGGCAGATGAATTGAGTTATTGACACTCTTGTCAGGTCCAACTTTAACCCAAACTTTTCAAGACATGCTAATAAAATATAATAAATCCAGTACAGATAATCAAAGCTGATTACTACTTGTCTCATCAGAAGAGGATTAGAAATGATTATCACTCATGCCAATTAAACTTATGTTATCCTGATGATCATAGTCCCATCAAAATCAATACTAAAATTCATCTGTATAATTTCTTCACCAATGTTAATTAATCAATTTGTCAGTGCCACACACAGATTGCGAAATATCAAAGTGTGTCCCCCGAGTCACTGGTTGAATGATTTTCTAATATGCCTGCATTAAGTAGGCTTTACCCACAGGTATTTGCATCTGGTAGCATTAATTAACATAGATTTTTAATTGTTTCAATACACTCAATCTTAATTTTAATACAGACGCTCCCCGACTTATGCAAGCGTTCCGTTCCGGAATGCCTTGCTTAACTCGAATTTTGTGTAAGTCGGAAAC
Source organism: Terrapene triunguis (assembly GCF_002925995.2). NCBI lineage: Eukaryota > Metazoa > Chordata > Testudines > Emydidae > Terrapene > Terrapene triunguis. The sequence continues at coordinate 721,770 of NW_020664525.1, read as the reverse complement.
ATATACCCTACCATTACGCAAAAAAAAAACAAAAAAACCCACCCTCCTATTTCTAGCTTACGGAACTTTTTCTGTAAGTGCGGATTTGCGTAAGTCGGGTTTGCGTAACCTGGGGGGTGTCTGTAGTTAAAATTGTTCTTTGTTTCTAAAGCAATATCAATTCATTTAATATCACAAATCAAAGATTTTTAAGATCAACTTTAGGTTGCTTTAGGTGCCAAGCTTTAGGCACCCAAGTTAATAATTTTGGCTATGACTCCTTCACTTATGTCCTCATGCATCATATAGAACCGTTATTCAAGCAAACAGAATGAGTTCTACACTGTACTGAGTTTAAGGTTTAATATTCTTAACAAAATATAAGTAGCCTACTGTAAATATTAATCCTAAACCCAAGTAACTAATGCATAAGGCATTCAAACTTAAAATCAGATGGACAGTTCTTGAAGTGTTTAATAACTTTGAAGAATAACTGGCTCATAATCCAGACAAGGGTCTGTGACAGTCTGACCAATTACTTGTCAGTGACACTGGTGAAGCACTGGAATGGGTTACCTAAGGAGGTGGTGGATTCTCCTTCCCTAGAGGTTTTTAAGGTCAGGCTTGACAAAGCCCTGGCTGGGATGATTTAGTTGGGGATTGGTCCTGCTTTGAGCAGGGGGTTGGACTAGACGACCTCCTGAGGTCCCTTCCAACCCTGATATTCTATGATTCTATGATTCTGTGTTGTTCAGATGTTCATGTCTTTGTTGTTACAGCTCATGGATGGAGTGACCATCTCCAGAAGCAGATAAAACTTTGTTTTAGTCCAAGGAGGCATAGCAATAGTTTTCAAGCTGCCGACTTCTCCTGCTAAAAGAGACCCCAACTGAACAGTCATGCTTGATAGGTCTTACTGATGTCAGCAATTGGCAGAATCTGAGAGAGGGCTGTGCGCTAGGCTTGTGTGTTTCGTTTCTGATCATTGACTTCAGTTTAAGCAGAACAGAAGTGGAAATCTTTCAGGCTCCTTCCTTATATTAACGTTTGCTGTGCCCCACACAGGAAAAGATCCTTTGTCCGACTGGCATCGAAAATACGCTGCTCATGTCATATATCCACTGTCCAATTGGAAGGCATACTATGTGCTTGTGTTTGACTGCTCAAGAGTCAATTCTGTTCGATAAATCTGCCTTTTCCCCCAAGTATTTTGGTGGATGTTATCTCTGCGCTGTGGTCACGTGCCTTTATTTCTCCTGTCTCATTAACATTCATTAAGAATAGGGTTCCACTGGATAAACTTCTGTAGCTAATGGCAAACTAAATAAAGCCACCTGCTGAGTATTAATTGATAGACCTATATATGCTCTTTACGACATAGGGCTGACTCAAAGTCTAGAACGTTCTCATTCTAATGTCTGGTTAGATAAAAGGGTAATTTTTCTAACTCAATTGAGCAACTATCTGAGTAAAGCTGTTCTGTGATATTTAACAAAAATCATTAGATGTGTTGTGTGCAATTAATAAAAACACAATCTTAATAATATAACCTGATATCTACAGTAATCCTGTGTGGATGTAAGGGTCTAGTTCCCGCACCTTCAGCAAATAGACCAGAGCCCGCTACACTACTGGTCACCAGTACAAAAGTTTGGGAACCACTGAATTAGAGGCCGTTGTAATGAACTGGTATTGTAATATCCCTTGCTGGTAATAGTGAAAATATTGGCTGGAGCTGGGGAATTCTGCAGTGCCTGCACACAAACCATACCAAAAATTGTTCACTTGTTTACTGAACAGTAGACTTCAAATAGCCTGAACCTTTATTAATCAGTTATCTCTGTCCCTCTCTGTTGTGTTTTCCTAGGCCATCAATGTTGCCATCAAGAGTAAAATTCCCTGCATAGTAGTGGAGGGCTCAGGTCTGATTGCTGATGTAATAGCGAGCTTAGTGGAGGCAGAAGGCACTCTAGCCTCTTCATCTGTCAAGGAGAGGCTGCTCCGATACCTGCCGCACACTGTTTCGAGACTCACGGAAGAGGAGACTGAAAGCTGGATCAGATGGGTAGGTGTATGCTTTGCCATAGTGTTGATGAGACAGAAAGGAGAGGGGTGTGACATTGCACTCAATATGCTTTATGGAAGTATGCTTATGAATATGATGTAACTGGAATATGCTTTATGCAAAAGGTCTCTTGTAAGGTATCATAACAAAGGTTATAAACTACTGAATATGTTCCTCCTATTTGTATGGATGTATCATTCTTGTATCTCAAGCTAGAAAAATGAAGTATAACTCTGAGGTCCTATTGTAATTATGCAAAGTGTGGGCCATTAATGGTGGCTTAGAATCTTGATGGCTCCCATTGACTAGGACAATTGGTTGTAAATGGTTTATTTACCTGCAAGCCTTCCTGTGTACATGTGGGCCAATCCAGGAAGAATGGAGACTAGGGGTCTTACAGTGACATGTGACAATGTCACCTGATAAGGAAATCCATCTTAAATCTGGTACTTTTCCATTTAGAAGGAGGGGTGGGGACCCAGAGATACAAAAGATTCCTGCCTTGTGCCAAAGCTATAAAAGGGGGTGGAGCAGGACAAAGGGGGTTGCCAGTCATGAGAAAACCCCTGCTTACCATCTGAGATGTCTGCTGGAACTAACAAGGACTGTACCAGGGGTAAGGATTGGGCCCAGACTAGGAAGGAGTCTAGTCTGTGAAAGAAGCTTATTGGAACATCTTTGAGGATGAGATATTACCTGTAATCAGTTTCTTAATGTATTAGTCTTACATTAACTTGTGTGTTTTGTTTTATTTTGCTTTGTGACTTACTTTGTTCTGGCTATTATTACTTGAAACCACTTAGATCCTACTTTTTATACTTAATAAAATCACTTTTGTTTATTAATAAACCCAGAGTAAGTGATTAATACCTGGGGGAACAAACAGTTGTGCATCTCTCAATCAGTAATATAGATGGTGAACAATTTACGAATTTACCTTGTATAAGCTTTATACAGAGTAAAACGGATTTATTTGGGGTTCAGGCTCCCAGAAAGGCTGAACACTGGGTGCTGGGAAAGTCCCTGTTAACTGAGAAGCCCCTGGGCTGAGTGAATCTTAGTTTCAGTGAACTGCAGAGAGGCGTGGCCCAACCTCTGGGTCTGTGCTGGAGCTGACTGGAATGTCTTACACAGCAAAACAGGAGTGGAGGGGCACCTGTTCTGGCAGGAGGGTTGTTCTCCGTGGTATCCCAGCTCATCGAGTGACAGTCTCGAGGGGAGTCTCTGTGACCGAACCTGTCACAAGGGGGATCAGGTGAGAAAGGGCTACAGTTAAGCACCAAAGTATTTAAAACATTTAAAGAGCTTTCCTATAATAAATACGAAAACACTTTCTCTCACGGTGCACATTTAGCCTGTGCAACTCCTTGCCATAAGATACCTTTGAGGCCAAGAGCTTAGCAGGATTTTAAAAAGATGGGATGCTTACCTGGATAACAAGAACACCAAGGGTTACTATAATGAGGATTAAAATGTAAAATACCAAGGTGCTTAAAGAATCATAGAATCATAGAATATCAGGGTTGGAAGGGACCTCAGGAGGTCATCTAGTCCAACCCCCTGCTCAAAGCAGGACCAATTCCCAACTAAATCATCCCAGCCAGGGCTTTGTCAACCTGACCTTAAAAATGTCTAAGGAAGGAGATTCCACCACCTCCCTAGGTAACCCATTCCAGTGCTTCACCACCCTCCTAGTGAAAGAGTTTTTCCTAATATCCAACCTGAACCTCCCCCACTGCAACTTGAGACCATTATTCCTTGTTCTGTCATCTGCTACTACTGAGAACAGTCTAGATCCATTCTCTTTGGAACCCCCTTTCAGGTAGTTGAAAGCAGCTATCAAATCCCCCCTCAGTCTTCTCTTTTGCAGACTAAATAAGCCCAGTTCCCTCAGCCTCTCCTCATAAGTCATGTGCTCCAGCCCCCTAATCATTTTTGTTGCCCTCCGCTGGACTCTTTCCAATTTTTCCACATCCTTCTTGTAGTGTGAGGCCAAAAACTGGACACAGTACTCCAGGTGAGGCCTCACCAATGCCGAATAGAGGGGAATGATCACGTCCCTTGATCTGCTGGCAATGCCCCTACTTATACAGCCCAAAATGCTGTTAGAAGGATGTAAGCCCTCATGTTTCAGGGCTCAAGCCAAACTCTAATCAATGGAGGTTAGAAAGAAACTTCAGCTAAGGGCAGGTTATCCCATAACTACTTACTCCATGATTTCTTACACCTTCATCTGAAGTGTCAGCTACTAGCTGCTTTTCTTGGTAGGATACTGGACTAGAGGAACCACTGATAAGCTAACTGATAGGTCTCAAAATGTAACTGTAAACAGGGAGTCATCATCAAGCAGGTTTGTTTCCAGTACAGTCCTACAGGGATCGGTTGTTGGCCCAGCGCTATTTAACATTTTTATCAATGACACGGAGGAAAACATAAAATCATCACTGATAAAGTTTGCAGATGACACAAATTGGGGGAGTGAAAATGAACTGGACAGGTCAGTGATTCAGAGTGACCTGGATTGCTTGGTGAACTGGGCACAAGCAAGAAATATGTGCTTTAACACAGCTAAATGTAAGTATAGAGATCTAGAAACAAAGAATGTCAGCCATCCTTAGACGATAGGAGACTCTATCCTGGGAAGCAGTGAGTTTTGGGGAGAGGGGTGGATAATCAGCTGAACATGTGCTCCCAATATGACACTATGTGATCCTGGGATGTATCAAGAGGGGAATCTCGAGTAGGAGCAGAGAGGTTATTTCACTTCTCTATTTGGCACTAGTGTGACCACTGCTGAATACTGTGTCCAGTTCTGGTGCCCACAATTCAAGAAGGAGGCTGATAAATTGGAGAAGGTTCAGAGAAGAGACACGGGAATGATTAAAGGGTTAGAAAACATGCCTTACAGTGATAGACTCAAAGAACTCAATCTATTTAGTTTAACGAAGTGAAGGTTAAGGGATGACTCAATCACAGTCTATAGGTACCTACATGGGGAACAGACATTTAATAGTGGGCTCTCCAACCTAGCAGAGAGAGAAATTTGAAGCTGGACAAATTCAGACTGGAAATAAGGCGTGTATTTTTAACAATGAGAATAATTAACCATTGGAAGAACTTACCAAGGGCCATGGTGGATTCTTCATCACTGATCCCTTTAAAATCAGGATTAGATGTTTTTCTGAAAACTCTGCTCTAGGAATTATTTTGGGACAGTTCTCTGGCCTGTGTTATACGGGAGGTCAGACTAGATGATCACAATGGTCCCTTCTGGTCTTGGAACCTTTGATCTGATGAGCATGGCAGCTCCTATGTAAGCTTTGTAAAGAGGAAAAATGCTGGGGTGGGGTTGACTGACACAACCATTCACTAAACAAGCACTATAACTGGTGAATTTCTCCAAGCTGACACAATATCATTCTGTTCTTTTTCCATAGATTTTCTTATGGCAACAAGCTTACTATGTTAAATTTATAACATTGCTTAAGTTTCTTCGCTTACTTTCCCCTCCTTTCAGGCTTAACAATGCCATGGACAAGTTCCTCCTTCCTCTTCTTAACTGGGTTGTAGCTAGCAATACTAACTTTGTACGCACACTGGCCAGTCTTTCATCACAGCAATACACCACAGACACCTGTCTCCTTCCTTAGAGGTTTTTAAGGCCCGGCTTGACAAAGCCCTGGCTGGGATGATTTAGTTGGGAATTGGTCCTGCTTTGAGCAGGGGGTTGGACTAGATGACCTTCTGAGGTCCCTTCCAACTCTGATATTCTATGATTCTATGACTACGTGAAGTATAAGCTCACTACTACTATTCATTGGGTGCTGATAAAAATTTAACATTGTCATATACCAGCAGATTTGCTTTTCCCTTGCTACTTTAACACGAGAGAGAGCCTCAGGACACTAGACATCACTATGGAGTGCTTTACGAGGCTTATGCCTTCCTGCCATGATGCTCCAGGGCCTGGAGGTGCTGTGTCTGCAGTGCTGCCAACTTGGAGACGTTGGCATGCTCAGGATAAAAATGTGATTCCCTTGCCACCTAACCAGCAGGCTGAGCTGTTTCAGCTGCGTTTCTACCCTCTTTAATAGTGGTAGGAAAAACTGAGTTGATGAAAACCTTAATGTTTAGTTATTTTTAGAAATGCAGTGCATAATAGCACTCACTCAAGGAGCCATTATCATGGGGTAATTGGCTTTCTCAATTTCTTTTCCCAGTGCTTCATCCCAGGGTCTCCTTATCTCTCAGTTGGTCAATTATTTTATGGCTGTGATCATCTTAGTGGGGGAATGATTGCTTGTTAGAACATCTGTTAAAATTCCTAATGTTAAGTTTATGGAAAATGTGCCATTACTTTCTGTACTCTTTCTGATTATTTTTTTCTTCTTCTTAGCTTCATTTTCATCATGATTTTATTTTATTTTTTTAATGAATGCCCTAGAATATAATCTTTACAAATCTGGGCATCAGAGTCAAGCAACAAAACTTCTCCATTGAACTCTTGCAATGACTATTGTGTACCATTTACAATTCTGTGCCCCTCTGGGAATGCCATGATGCGGGGAATGCATCTCTCTATCTAGACTGCAACGCAAGGTGGTTGTTCTGCATAGGATGTGTCCCAGGGCTTATGCATATCACAAGATGATGGAGCAAACCAACTGCCTGTCTTGTGCAGTATCGTCTTTAAAACATCATATATTGGTTGCTATTAAAGGAAGGTTTAACCTTTTATAATGCACCAAATTATGCAATACCATCCCAGAGATGGCAGAGGTGGGAATTTATTCTTGAACCCAGCTCATGGCTATGCTGAGAAGTAAGAGAACTGATAGCCATGGTGGATTCTTAATAGCTGGAGAGAAATTACATTCTTTTAACAGTGATGTGGCATCCACCCAGCAGGTCAGAACCAAAACTGCACCTTTGGCCAGAACTAAAACCAAACATGAACCTTACTTCAGTGGGGGGTTTATATATATCTAAACAGCATTATCCATGATTCAAAACTCCCAAATAGAACTGAACATTGGGGTTGCCTGAAAGTTCAATCTAGATATGGATCTTTATTTCACATCTGACCCTGTATATTTATAGTTGGATGAACCAAAGCCTGGAATCCAAATTGAACTGGAAGACATTTGCGGTCAAGTTCTGGATCTGCGTTTTGTGGTTTGGGTTCATTTCTACTTTGTTTCACAGGCCTCTGCTTCTCTTGGTTCATTCAGAGGCTGAAAGTGTAAATACAAATTCCTTACAGTCCCTCAGATTGCCAGAAAGAAGGAAATTTCATAAAGCGTGATAGTCTGAGAACATAAGCTCTGTTTTTAGACGAGGCAAAGTGGCCAGAATAAACTTTTCCTTGACATATAAACTTCTAGATGTTTGGGAATTGGCACTAACACGGTATCTGAGATTTGATGTTTGGGAATTGGCACTAACACGGTATCTGAGATTTATTCCTTGTTAGTTTTTAATTTTAGTGAGAATTACCTAATTGGTCATCATTTTCTGTGTTTGTGTGTGTGGGAGAAGGGAATGACAAGAAATTGCCATATATTAAAGGATCATTAATCTAACTGTTTTTAATTTGAACTACTGTGAGTTTATTAGAACTTAATCGCTGAAATTCTCATTTTATATAGTTTGTATGTAGGGAGAGGACTTACGATAAACAGCTCTGTGAATAATACTGTATGACGGGACATTCCCCAAAGGGACATGCGCAGATAAACCACAAAGTCCTGAGAGAGCTTTAGAATTGGACTTCTTTTTTTTGTAGATCAAAGAAATCCTGGAAAACCCTCACCTGCTAACTGTTATTAAAATAGAAGAAGCTGGAGATGAAATCGTGAGCAATGCCATTTCGTTTGCGCTGTATAAAGGTGAGCACTGAGCTCTCGCCCATTGGCTTTAATTTCACTTTGCTCTTAGGTACAAGTATGGCCCTGCGGCTAGGGCACTAGCCTAGGAAGCTAGCTACCTGGATTCAATTCCCTGGACAAATCTATCTGTGCCTTAGCTCCCCATCCTGTCATGAATCCTACCTGCTGGACCATCTCCACGGAGGCTGGAATTTTCAAAGGCGCCTAAAGGAAATCCCAGTTTGGACTGCCATTGATGTTAATGGGAGTTAAATTCATGGGGAGATGGCGAGTACACCCTGGATATGAGAAACAAGCATTGAGAACAGGAGACTATCCTCTTGCCCCATCCTACATTGGTACCCTCTCCTGGCAGTTGTATGGCTGTAGCAGAAGAGAATGTGGCTCCATACTCTTACTGAAGCAAGTCAGAGTATTGGAGTATCTCAGAACTGGTAATTCCAGTGTGGAGAGGGAAGCCCCCTGCAAATACTGAGCAATTAGACCCTCTAAAATGTTGACTTTGGCATAATATGGAGTGTTTTCTGCATATTAGAAATGACTGAAAACCAACACAAAAGGGGTTTCTCCAATTATACTTTAGTAGATGGATTACTCAGCAGCTTGTGGTGTAAAACTCACAATAAAAAGGCTTGAGAGCACTGGGTGAGAGAGAACTTTGATTGACAGTCAGCAATGAGGTGATGGCCAATTAAGAGTTCATCTCACTAATGCTCATGGTGCTACCTGATCCTTCTTACTTGCAAATTCCATTTAATCACTGCAGTGAGATGTGCTGGGGCCAGATTCTCCTCATAGTCCCACTAGTGTATAAATTAAACTCTATTGATTTTACATCTGTGTGAATGGAGAATGGGGTTCCCTCAATGCTTCCTGCTACCAGTCCCCTCAGGGTGGCTCTGGAAAGGGTTTGACTCCATTGAGTGAATTGGGGTCACTCACTGCTTAGTTGCAACTAGAGAGGGGACCCAGAGATATTAAGTCATCTGGTGGGTCAATGCCCCGAGGCATGGTTGCCCCCTTCTCCCTTCCTACATCCTCTCCCAAACTCTGGGCAGCTCCTTCTGTGTGGAGCACCCATGGAGGAATTTGCGTGGGTTACTGGGTGACTGACGGTGCCAGAGAGGCAGCACTTCCCCATTACATGTGGGCAGGCAGAGGCCACATTCTGGGATGCAGTCCTGATCAGTGAGAGGTTGTGTCACTGCCTGCCCTGTTACCCTTAAATGCTCTGCTACAGAGCCCAGACACCAACAGCCATCAGACAAGCATGCAGTTCCCTGAGTGTGTGTCTGAGTGCTGGGCGGCCCTAGTTCAGTACTGATCCCAGCAGCCTGCCTACAACAGTCCCTCCCTGGGTCTCCACCAGCCTTGGTTATGACTTTGTGACCCCAACACACTCCCAGTCCTGAATTTCCCCAAAACCATCTGCCCTGAAATGTCCCCTCTCCTAAAACACTCGGAGTACTGAGGTCTGTTGCTCCTCTCAAGAGACAAAAGCACAGCAGTTTGTTGCTTTAACTGGAGCTATTCATCACTTTAAATCAAACATGGTCCTTGGTTGATTTAAAATAAAAACAAAACAAGTTTATTTAATCAAAAAGGGGTGTTTTAAGTGAGGTCAAGTATAAGGGCTAAAGTCAGAAATAATTAAAAACAAATAAAAATGAAAAAAATACTTTCTAGTGACTAAGACTTAACGAAAGGACAGCCTTGCTTCCAGGTAAGATTCTTACCGCACTTCCTGTCAGCAAGATGGTCTGACCATCCCCGTGGTCAGGATCTCCCGCAAAGTGCTCGGTTCCTTTTATGTCTTAGATGTAAGATAACTTGGGGTTCTTTGCCCCTCTCTTCTTTAGTAGACTGAACTTTTGAAATGTGCCCTTCTCAAAGTCCAGTGCCCCCGCAGTGAGGAAATGTGCCAGGGAGTCTGATGGGGAAGGTTCCATGCTGGTTTCTTCCCTGCTGATGCTTTCTGTAATGCAGATTGATCGGTCCTGCACGTGCCGATATGCCAGTGAATGGCCACTTGACTATGATTGCCTGTTGTCTGTGATTGCACCTGGATAGAGGCAGCGACCTTTCCTTTGTCTGGAAAAAAACAATTTGCCCATTCCCCAGACTTTTCTGGTTCAAACACATTTAGTCCCATATTTCCTTCACATTTGTCCAGTCCTTTGGGAGTTTACCCTACATAGACAACACAAGAATATTACTGGTCAGTGTGTATCATTGGTTTTCCAATGATATTTTACATGACACCTATTAGATACAGATTGACATAAGTGAATTGGGGCACACTGAACTGGTCAGGGCCTCTGAAACTCACTTCCTGATGCTCTTAGGGTCAAAGGCTTGCTCTGGGTAGTTACATGGACAATCTGCCTTCAGGTAATGCAATCCATGTCATTTTAAGTGCAGTTTAGTCTATACATACCACATAGGTATGTGTGTTTTAAAATGTGCACAACCTCTGAAGCCCTGTTAAAGCTATAAGTGAGCATTAAAAAAAGACAATAGAGGCTTCTTTTGTGGCTGGGATGGGGAGAGAGTTAGGGATGGTAGAATATAAGCCAAGGCGCTCTCCAATTTCTAGTCCTTACTTAGCTGACTCTTCCTCCTCCAGCTTTCAGTACCAATGAACAGGATAAAGATAACTGGAATGGGCAGCTGCAGCTGCTGTTGGAGTGGAACCAACTGGACCTGGCCAGTGATGAGATCTTCACCAATGACCGGCGCTGGGAGGTAGTCAAAGATTGCACCTTGGTACAGCTAGTGGGGTTGGCGGAGACAAGGAGTGAAATTCTTACTTGCACCATTTACGTAGGCATCGCTATTCTGATGTTTGTAAATAACAATTCCATTCCAGCTCATTCTGAAGTGAGCAGAATGTATAGGCTTAAAATACACTAACCTATCAGACAAGGGTATTGTAACATGGTAAACCCATTGCTATGGTGGCACTGCACTGTCACAGCTTACCTGGGTATGAAATATACCATTACTTCAGGTAGGTTACTCGACTGCTTGGAAACTGATGGTCTCACTCCAGTTCCTTGTCAGCCACAATGGTGGTTGTTATGTTAGCTGATGATTAATATTATTTTTTGCTCTTTGAGCAGAGGTCAAGGCTTGAAAGAGTCCAGAGACTGAACCACCCTTTCTAGAAGTGGGCCTTCTAGAGTCAGATTTGGGCATTTGGGGGGCAGAGCGCAGAAGGTATCTGGAAATTCTTGATGAAGCCTATACATGGAATAGCTAGGTATGCTTATTTCAGTCACTTCCCAAACCACAGCCATGGCTGCATTCTGAAGGAAATGTGGAGCAAAGGCAAAATGTGACCAATATTTATCCATAACAAAACATGTGAGCAACAGCAGAGGGCTAGGGGACAATGAATTCTGCTCAGCCATCCACAGCTGGCCTTGTGATAATACCTGGCTTTTCCTCGTTTTCTTCCCAGTCTGCAGACCTTCAGGATGTCATGTTTATAGCTCTTATCAAGGACCGGCCCAAATTTGTTCGCCTCTTTCTGGAGAATGGCTTGAACCTGAGGAAGTTTCTTAGCAAGGAGGTCCTTACAGAGCTTTTCTCCAACAACTTTAGCAGCCTGGTGTTTAAGAACCTGCAGATTGCTAAGAACTCCTATAATGATGCACTCCTCACATTTGTGTGGAAGATGGTTGAGGACTTCCGAAGAAGCATCAAAAAAGAGGATAAGAACGGCAAGGATGAGACAGAAATACGGCTGTTGGTAAGTAACCAATCAGTTGTCTAGCCATGTGTTCCTTAGTAGGAAAAGAATTGTCTTCCCTATTGCCATTATAACAGTAATGAATTTGCATTTCAATTGTTTAAAAAATGCTACAAATTGTGCGGAGTGCAATGGCCTTGAACGTACTGATGCATTCCACATGTTAATCTACGGCATGGATCTTTGCATTGCTCAAGTGCTAGAAGAATACGTGAGTCTTTTGTGTGAGGGTCATGGTTCCATACTATGGTGATCTCAGAGCAGTTTTAAAATATGTTGTAATGAAGGCCTACAAAGAACCCCAAATTCATATCATTGTGGATGAGAGAGCTTTCAATTGAAAATGGCTCAGTGAAGGAAATGGAAATTGTTTTTTATGTTACTGGGAAGAAAAAGTTTGAAAACGTGACAGTGCACAAGAAACCAGCTTGTCCAGACAACTTAACTCAATACTTCAAGAGCATCTTTCTAGCCCCTCGGGTCCCATGCTACTTTTGGGTCTGCCTATTCCTACTTCTATTGCCATGTACCACCAGCCTCTCCATGGCTTTCAATAGGGCAGGATCAGGCCTTTAATGCAGACCTGAGTTACAGAACTGGAATTTCCAAGGCCTGTGCATGGAGGATAACTGGACTAGATGGTCCCCTTCTGGCATTAGAATTTGTGAATCTGATTCCCTGTATATTCTTTTCCTTCATGAGCCATGGAGAGAACAAGAAGCTCTGCATTGCCCTCTTCATGCTCATAATGCCAGCAGCTCTGCATTAAGACAATGACTAGAGTCAAATCTCATGCTTCAGGGCTTTAGCTGGACACTTGCATGGGTCAGGATGGAATTTTTTTCCCTGATGCACATTTGGCCAGCTGTATTCTGGGTTTTGGTTACCTTCCTCTGAAAGCAACAGGGATTGGCCACAGCTGGATACAGGACACCAGGTGGGGTGGTATAGAGAATTTTCTTTTTCAAGGTATGTCTACACTGCAAACCCTCTTCCCCACATCTCCCTGTGATTAAGTTTCACTCCGTTTCCCCTACATTGAACTCAATAACTCAGGTTAAAAGAAAGCAATTCAGTCCCCAGGAGACTAAGCATCTGGTGTCCCACAGGCAGAGAAGAGGAGGGACTGAGACTTTCCAAACTAACTAGGGAATTCAGACACACAACTCCCATTAAAATTAATATGAGTTGTCTCTTTAAATCCCCTAGTTGGCTTTGAAATCTTCAAAGAACACTTTGTTCTCCATTTTCTGCTGAGTTATTCTTGCTGCATGGCAGTTAATGTCCAGTAATAATTTTATTGGCAGGCTAGAACTTTTGAGTGTCATAAATGGATGCATGCTATATTAAAATGAAATAAAATAATGGAAGTTGTTACTATCAGAATATTTTCAAGTTTATGGTAAGAGGTCTGGTTCAACACTCAGGGCTTAACTAAAAGGTATAGAATGGGGGTGTTTCCACCTATCATTCATCTCCTTGTAAAAATGGCATTTAGCTATGAAGCCATGTGTATATCCTCGAGGCTGGCTAAGCTACGCTCTGCGCACGAGCAGCGTGGGAGCAAAGATGATTTTCTGCTGCCTTTCTATTGTTTTCCATTTTGGGAGCAGCTGAGAGCCAGCTCATTCTTCAGCACAACTTAGAGCGGCCTTAAGGTTGCTGGGCAGCAGTGCAGAGAGAACAAACCAGGGAGCCAAGTTTAAGAGGTGTAATAACCTAATATTTACTTGATTTAAAAAATAAAACCAAGGTCATTGAACAGATAGTGCCTTTACTTCCTGCCAGGATGAATCTTCTATTACAAGGCATCCCTTGCAAGCTCTCTTTATCTGGTCAGTTCTTCAGAACAAGAAGGAGTTATCCAAAGTCATTTGGGAACAGGTAGGGTATACCACCCTTTCCCCCAGCACTGTTGTATTTATCTTGGCACGTTAAGCCTTTGCAAACATTTGCCCTCTGTCCTCCCCAGAGTAACCATCTGGGAACTCAAATGCATGATAGATAAGCTACCGATTTAAAATGTTGTACAATTTTTCCTCTCTCAATCTTCTAACTAAATGGGCCTGAGCTACTAAATTTGGATCTGGATTTGGATCCATATATGGATTTCAAGACATTCTCCTCACCTAAAGTTTGAGGGAGGGGTTGATTCAGCCTTTGAAAGGTGCTAGCTGTGAAATTCATAGCTGGACCCATGTTTGGATTATGAACCCCCTCCCTCTTCACAGTATGCAGATCATGTGATCCAGGCATATGGTTTGATCTAGTTTCTACTTCCAACGAAAAATAGAGAGGCATATTTTTTAAGGAAACCAAAACTGTATATTGGCTTCAGGTCCATCTAGCCCAGTATCCTGCCTTCTGACAGTGGCCAGTGCCAGGTGCCCCAGAGGGAATGAACAGAACAGTTAATCAGCAAGTGATCCAGTCCCAAAGACTGACTGGTCATAGTCTAAAATTTTCCCTAGTTCCTTAATTCTTGGTTGTCTAAGTGGGCACTCAAAAATGGAGGCACCTGAAATTTAGTGGACACTCCTGATTCTTTTGTCCTGTGTGTCTTAAGCTGAGCACCCAATCTGCTAATACAGGTTCCTGTGCCCATGCCAAGCCATGGCAAGTTCAGCAGGGATCAGGAGGTGTCCAGGTGAGTGTGCTGCAGTGTAAGACTATAGAGAGCATTCTAAACATCTGACTCCAGGACTCGTGTCTAAATTCCTGACACCTTGGAGAGGGTTTTAAGGCGATTTTAACCATAGAGACAAAATGAGTCACCTTGTGCCTAGAATAGTTCAGTTACAACCTGGTGTGATGGTGTTGCATTGAGTGGTTGGACTCATAGACTTCAAGGTCAGAAGGGACCATTATGATCATCTAGTCTGACCTCCCGCATGATGCAGGCCACAAAAGCTGACCCACCCACTCCTGGAATAATTCTCTATGCTTGTTTTGTGGATCTGGATCTTCATTTTCCGTTGCTGACAACGTGGCTCTATTTACCAGCCTTTAATGAACCTCCAGAACAAACAAACAGGGCAAGAAAGACAAAGCAATGATGTAAAAGGGGGTGGTGGAAGAAGCCTGTGGGTCATTAAGCAGTGGAACACATCCTCACATTGCATGGAAGAACTGTTGGTGCTCTGAGCCAATAGTGGAGAAGAATGGTGATGGCCATGCCGTGCAAAGAGCTCCATGTGACTTCCTGATTCTCTGTCTCTTCGCAGACCAGGGGCTGCACTTTGGCAGCACTCGGGGCCAGTAAACTACTAAAAAGCCTGGCAAAAGTGAAGAATGACATTAATGCTGCTGGGGAGTCTGAGGAGCTGGCAAATGAATACGAGACGAGAGCAGTAGGTAAGCGCCTGTGTTAACAGACTTGGAAACATGAGCCGTGTTCAGCTGGTGATCAGCAGCTTGTAATGACGGATGCAGAGCTGCAAGATTTTTCACTTGTACTCCTTGAAAGCTTTATGGGATGTCATGTTGTAGAGACAGCCTCTGGCTGGGCTGGCAAGAGCCTCCAGGGGGAGGACAGAAGAAGAGGTGTCTGTGGACTGGAGCAGAGGACACAGACAGAAAATTCTTTGCTAGCTCCTGGCCCTGGATAGGCAAAGCACTCAAAAAAAAAAAAAAAGTCTGTGGTGGCTAATGAGGCCTGTGTCTTTAAAACTTGCACAGACACCTACAGGAAGTGTGTGATGAATGTCAAGGCTGGGAGCTGAGCCCAGCTCTGAGTCCCAGTGCAGCGCCTTAACCAGGGCCGGCTCCAGGCACCAGCCGAGCAAGCTGGTGCTTGGGGCGGCAGATTGTATGAGGCGGCATTCCGCCCAATCCTAGGGCGGCACGGCCGCTTTTTTGTTTGTTTGTTTGGTTGGTTTTTTTGTTTTTTGTTCTGCTCCGGCCACCCTGTAGGGGGCGGCGGCACGGAGGACGGGAGCGCCCTGCAGCAAGCCCAGCAGGGCAGTCCGCGTCCTTCCCTCCCTGCCGACCGGAGCGCCGCGCAGCCCTCCCTGCAGGCGGCAGGGGGCGCGGCGGGAGGGGCCGCGTGGCAGCGCCCCGCTGAAGCCCTGGCCGCCCCCCTTCTCCCTCTCCCACCGCTCCCTTCCCCTCCCCCCGCTAGCTGGGGCACATCTGAAGCGCAGGGAGTCCCCCTGCACCCTGGCTCCGGCCGCGCAGGTTGTTTTTTTTTTTTTTCTTTTGCTTGGGGCGGCCAAAAAGCCAGAGCCGGCCCTGTCCTTAACTGCAGGCCCATCAGTCCTATTCATGCCAAGAACGTAGTGGGGAAACAACTTCCAAGGAGGACAAGCAGTGTTGTGGCTGTGATGAGTCAGCTGGGCCACAGGCTGTTATCTGAAGCTGGACTTCTTAGCCAGACATTCTGATCCTTTATGCTCTGCTCTCTTGTTATGCCTTTCTAAATCTTCTGGTATCCAGTCCATGAGGCATAGAGCTCATGGTGCTAGGATGAGTGGCAGCCCTCCTGGTAACATGGTAATTCATGGCCTGCTACCTCTTCTGTCATTAATAAGGTTCATTTTCTGGCTTTATCTGAAACCTGGACAAATGCTGATGCTGTTAATTACACCTTCGTTGAATCATTTCCAAATGAATGTGGCATTGAGGTATGAAAAACAAAATCAAAGTGTGTGGTAGCTAGCAGCACAGGGATTAATGTTTTGTTTTTATTAATTTGAATAATACCCATAACTCAGCTGTGCCAGCTGACAAGCCACTCAGTGCAAAGCACTTATTTATGATCTAAAGGGAAAGATGGCACAGTGCAGCTCATGGTGATTCACTACAGATTAAGCAAAGCCAAAAGGACAAATCCCTATCTGCACTTAGAGGTTGGTGACTGTGAAGTTGCACTTCAGCTTCCCAGTAATTTGTCAGTATCATCTTCCCAAATCAGATCATTCGACAGTGAAGGAACGATAGACACTGAAGGCGCACTACAAGGTACAAAAAACCAAAACAGCCCCCTAGCAATGAGTCTCAGAGCCGGAGTCAACTGACCCAGGTTCATGCTATGGGGTAAAACTAGCAATGTAGAGTTCCTACTCAAGCTCTGAAACCCAGCCAGGGGGGTGAATCTCAGAGCCTGAGGGAACATCTGCACTGCTACTTTTAGCCCCATAGAGCAAGCCCTGTGAGCCCACGTCAGTTGACCCAGGCTCTGAGGCTCACTGCCATGGGTCTTTTTTTTTTTTTTTGCAGTGTAGACATACCCATAGAATGAAATGGGGACACTTTTTTTCACCATGGTTCAAAGCAGCACACAAGAAGGGAAATCAAAGCTACACACTTGTGCAGAAAGAACGTACCCAGTTCTCAAGTGAATTTGAATTTTCACTTGGGGAGCTGGTTGTATCTCGCGGGTTATGCTGAAATCCTTAATAGGTGTTGTCAGAACATTTTATTTCATGTACGGTGTTTGTAAAAATTGCCTAATTTTATAGGGTCAGATTTTTAAAGGTATTTAGTTGCCTACTGGGATTTTCAAACACTCCTATTGAAATCAATGGGTGCTAGGTGCCTAAGTGCTTTTCAAAATTCTACAGGGCACCTATTTGCACCTTGGGGAACCTAAATACCATTAAAAATCTTGCCCGTAATCCTCCTCACCCTGATTTTTATCTAAAATAAAATATTAAGGCCAGAATGCTGCCAACCGTCCTCATTTGGGTAACCCTGTTGAAAATAATGGGGTTATTCGTGGAAATAAGGCCAGCAGAATTTGGGGCTCAGTCCTGATCCTATTGAAATTAATGGCAAAACTGCTATTGACTTGCTTGGCCCAGGACTGAGCTCTCATAGGCCTTTTGAAGAATGGAATTGTGAGGTTGTCTGCGTACAGTCTCAAACGCTCTATCCAATGTACCGGTTAAAAGTGGGTATTTTTCTAACTGCCATCGCTACAAAATCCCCCTGGCATTCGCAAGTTATATTGCAATGGGTTTGCCAGCACAGAAGGGACTTTGCCAGCTTGCTCACTTTTAGCTGTGTTGGTTCTGCAGGGGTAATGGGAGTCCAGTGCTACAAAGACTCACTTTTATCACCGCAACCAGTAGCTAGACACACACATGGAGCAGATGTGTTAAGTAAGAAGGTACCATTTTTACTGGACTACTTCTCAGCGCTTAATCACAACCTAGTTTTGATATCAATATGCAATCATCAAATCAGTTTGAATTTCACCATACACTTCCATGCAGACATTAAATTTGGAGTCCACTCTTCTAATCTACGGTTGTGAAAATGGGGAAGGAGCTCTTGTATTGGACATTAATTGCCAAAAACTTTACGAATGCAAATTGAAGATTCTACAAGCAAATATGCCAGTCAGAAAAAAATGAGTTGACTCCTGCAGCTACATTAGCTCAATCATGTTGCACAAACATAGTATTTCCTATTCCTATTAAATATGTAGCTTAGCGTGTCACTGATTATATTGTAAAATATACAGGCCGTGCAAAATGGCTGAGTTAATGTTGCGGTACGAACCTTAGTCTCAAGATTTCCAGCCTCTTGATCAGGGCCGGCTCTAGGCACCAGCAAAACAAGCTGGTGCTTGGGGCGGCACATTTTTAGGGGCGGCATGGCCGGCACCAGAATGCCGCCCCTAAAAATGTGCCCCGGCCGCCCTAGCTCACCTCCGCTGCTGCCGCTCATGCGCCACGGCGCGCGAAACAGCTGATTCACACGCCGCTGCTCGCCCTCCCTCCAGGGCTCTCAAACCTGGGAGGGAGGGGGAGATCCCGAGCGGCTGCGGCGCGCGAAACAGCTGATTCGCGCGCCGATGCTCACCCTCCCTCCCAGGTTTGAGAGCCTGGGAGGGAGGGGGAGACTCCGAGTGGCCACGGCGCGCGCGCCGCTTCTCCCCCTCCCTCCTAGGCTTGAGAGCCTGGGGGGAGGAGGCAGGGCTGGGGATTTGGGGAAGGGGCGGAGCTGAGGCGGGGCCGGGGGTGGGGTAAGAAAAAACCAGGGGGGCAGGGGGGGCGGCCAAAATTGTTTCTGCTTGGGGCGGCACAAATCCTAGAGCCGGCCCTGCTCTTGATCTCTGTGAGCATGAGTGAAATGGGGCCAGGGATCTGGGTAGAGTGAAGAGGTGCGTGGCTGACACAGGCTTTCTTTTTTCCCTTCTGTCCTTGTGGGACTGTCTCTCCTTTAGAGCTGTTCTCTGAGTGCTATAGCAGTGATGAAGAGCTGGCTGAACAGCTGCTGACTTATTCCTGTGAAGCCTGGGGCGGGAGCAATTGCCTGGAACTTGCTGTGGAAGCTAAAGATCAGCAGTTCATTGCACAGCCGGGAGTGCAGGTAACACAAGCTAAAAAGCAGTGATTCTTCCCCCCCACCCCCACAAGAAAAAGAAAAGGCTGCTCACGTGCGAGGTAAATATTGTGCTCACTTCCTTTTTAAAGGTTATATAGATGAATTGTTTGAAAACACCTATCCTAAAGAAATACAATGGCCGAGGCTCTCGTTTGGAAGTCAGGCGTTTCGGAGAAGGATCCCACATCAACGTGAACTCTGTCCCTTTGCCATTGTGAATTACTTCCTCCCCTACGCGATCAGATAAAGTGGTGGTTGTGCTGCTAAAAGGAATATGCTGTAGAACTGGTTCTCTGACGCCCTCGCCCCATGTGGAGGGGTGCATTTGAAACTTCCACATGCAAAGTATGCATTGAATGAGTCAAAGTATGCATGGAGGGGAGTGGTGATTCACCCACAGGTGTTATGCCAGGAGAGGAAAGTTTTAATTTACAGCTGGGGTTCATAGAGGGTCTACTGATGGAGACTGCCTGAGATTTTTACTCCCAGTGCATCTCCTCCCTCTGCTCGTGTTCTTGGGCATAGCACTCAGCAGAGTGGTGTCCTTACCTAAGACTCCCTCAGCTAAATGAAACTAACTGCTTCTCCTACCTCAAAACCGCTTGGAACATCCTGGGGATGCTAGCCTCTGGCACAAGATGGAGCAGTGGGCTTATGCAGTAGCCTTTCCTTTCTCTTGACCTGAGTAGCTCAATATTTCTGCAGCTCCCAAGTCCTCCAGTGCTACAGAAATCCAACAACTTAATATGTTTCAGTAGAAATCATTGTTGGGCTTTCTGCATTAAACATCAAACACATTTTACAGTTCTGCTTTCTCTACCCTGCTTCAATAAAACCTGGATGAATCTTTCTCCTCTTTGCTATAGAATTTCCTTTCCAAACAGTGGTATGGAGAGATCTCGAGGGACACTAAGAACTGGAAGATTATATTGTGTCTGTTCCTTTTCCCTTTAATCGGCTGTGGTTTCATCTCCTTCAGGTAACAGGGTTCTCATTGGTAGAAAAACAGAAGGGAAGCATGTCTATATAACCTATTTAGGTGCTAATATCTGGCTCACCTCATTATAGTATCTGAGTGCCCTAAACAATGAATGTATCCCAAACAGCCTTTTTAAGTGGAAGTGTCCTTCCTTTTTTACAGATGAAAAAATACGGCACAGGATAGATGAAATGATTTGCCCAAAGTCATGCTGGGACTTTGTGGCAGAACTGGGAATTGGACCCATGTTTCTCGAGTCCCACTCCAGTATCTTAAATGCAAATCCATCTTTCCTCTGATAGAGTCCATCTGCTGTGGAGGTTAATCTGAGCATGATAGCAAGGAGGACAAAGTTTGAAATTAGGGAACACAAGTTGTTACCATTTGGCAGCAGTTTGGTGGCCTATATGAAAGGAGAGGCATGGCCTCGGCAAAATTCCCAGCTGACAAGTGATCCCATCAGTGCTCATTTGGCTGGGATTGCTAACAAGATGTCTAGTGGCTGAATGAGCCAGAGACAGAACAACTCTGATCCTTCAGGGACAAGATAGGCCACCCTGCCAACGTACCGTGAGTCAGGGACATTTAACTGATGCTGCCCAGACTATAATTATTTGACAGCACTTCAAAGTGATTTTTTCGATTAAAAATCAGGCACGTTTGCATGGTCACTAAAAAAATGTTCCTTGTGAAACTAAAGTAAAGGCTTGAGAGATGTGTGTTTGAGATCATCCTTTTTTTATCTAGGAAAAAGCCCGTGGAGAGGAGCAAGAAGCTCTTGTTGTATTATGCCTCATTCTTCACCTCCCCATTTGTGGTCTTCTCCTGGAACGTCATCTTCTACATTGTTTTCCTGCTGCTCTTCGCCTATGTCCTGCTCATGGATTTCCAGAAAGAACCCACCATGCTGGAACTCATCCTCTATGTTCTGGTCTTCATCCTGCTTTGTGATGAAGTGAGACAAGTAGGCAACGCTTGTGAACCAAAATGGCCTATTTCCAGGCAGACACTTTTTTATTTCTCCTAGATGCAGAAAGAAATGGAGACCTTCTTACGGTTATGTGCAAAATGCTATGCAAAAGTCATTCAGAGAGCCCAAAGGAAGTGATTGTGTTCACCATGACTGACACACACAACTCCTGCTAATGCTGGCAGAAGCTGTGTGTGTGTGTGTGTGTGTGTGTGTGTGTGTGTGTGTGTGTGTGTTGAGGGAAACATACTGATCCTGTGCTGTATGTATTAGTCCATGGCCCAGATCCTCAAAGGTATTTAGGTATCTTTCAATGGGATTTAGGCACCTAAATATCTTTGAGGATTTTGCCATTAGAGAGAGTTCTCAAAATCATGTGGTATAAATTGTCAAAGCAATCTAGGTCATTTTAGATTAATTTTGTAATGGAAAATGTGTTGTCATGCTCTAGAATTGTTTACAAACCTATGCAGCTATCACTGGTATTTGTCATTTCATGAGTGAGAGAACTGTGGCTTACAGAGGCCCAGCACCCACACCACAAAGAGGGAACACGTCTAAGCACTACAGAGGTACTCTGAATGAGATGCACTAATGTATTTTTTTGCAGAGTTGTTTGACTATTGTGGGGGAGGGGGGGAAATGGCTTTCTTCTGAGGAGAGAACGCCTCTAGTAATAGGAGTCCTTCAGAATGCTGGGGGATTTGAGTGTGGCTGGTGAAGAGGTCATGGCAACTTACGATCTGTCGTTGAGAAGATGGTGTGTGATTTATTAGTTGTTCAGTGCAGCCTTGAGTACCGTGTAAGGCATGCATGCAGCCAGAGGACAAGTGCCAGCACAAGGGCTGCATGCGTAAAGATCATTGCAGGATGAGCCTCTGCCATGCCCAGAGTGGCTGTAACCCTGCTATTTAATCTTCATGTTTTTTTCAGAAAAAAATAAATCCATTACCAAATAAATAGGAGTGCACCTTTGGCTTGACAGATGTACCGTCTAGGGGATGAAGGGGAAAGGTTATAAGGGTCTGCTACCTTGAAATTATTCTTGTCTGATTGATTAGGTTTCCTGGTCTCTCTGGACCCCTCCTGCATCTCCCATGTAGGCCCAGCCACCACTTGAGCAGCATGACACAGCCTGCCAGACATTTTCAGTTGCAACAGCTGAGCTAAGAATGTTAAGCAGCTTCCAGTTCAGAAAGTGAAAACTGAAGGGGTTGGATGATCATAAACCCCAGCTGAAAAAGCAGCTGGGCATAAGGGAAACCTTTCTTCCCCTCCTCTTAAAATACCACCCATCAGCAATCAGGGCAGCCGGAACTGCTTCAGATCTAGGGCTCCGCATATTCTTACTCATCTGAGCAGGCATGAAGCAAATAGTCTCACTCCTGTTGATTTTAATGAGGATTACATGCCCAAGGTCTCTACATTTGAGTAAAGGTTGGCAGCATAGGCACTTACCAGGCATCTCGTTTATTTGCATTGATGGATATCAATACCCGGAGTCAGGCTGACTCTGGCAGTGCACTGTTGTGTTGTGTGGCCTAGCTGCAGAAGAAAAGTTTGAAAATCCCAGCCAGTCAATGAAGCGCCCAACTCCCCTATGTTCATTGGGAAATCCCAACACTTGGTTTCTCTTTGATTGGGATTGTGTAGGAGCATAGCAGGCAAACATCAAAGAAAAATGCAGTTGGTGTTCCTGCCCGGCTGCTATACTTACCGGCTTTTGGAGGAACGTGGGCATGTCTGACGCTCCAATTTCACTTCAGATGCTAAGGGAGATTAGCATTGCCTGGGCTCCACTGAAGACAATCCAGATTGTTTAAAAGCACGCAGCTGAGAAATGAGTTGAACCAGTGTAATCAAGGGAACTGTGTTGGCTCTGCAGAGTGTGTCCCCAACCAATAGCCAGGCCTTCCCAACCTAATGGGCCAAACCTAAACTGCACACCTTTGGGAACGTTTGGATCTGGAGCCAAACTCTTTGGCTTCAGCCTATCTTCACTTTTGAGACACCTAGATCATTTTAAGCCAATGAAAGCCATACTCTCATTGGTGAGAAATGAATGTTCTGACTAAGGTCAGAATTAGCCTCAAACTGGGGGCTTTTTTCGATTGACATAGTTAAATAAAAGGAGAACTTAAGAGCCTGGCTCACCGCTGAGGAGTGGCTGGATGGGTCTGGTATAGGTGCCAGTTCATCTTTCAACACTGCTTTTTGTTTTCCCATGGCCCAGTTCTTCAATACCTACGTGTGTGGAGCTGTATCTGACTTCAGTGGGACTCCTGCACATGGAGAGCTTCTTGGCACTATTAGCAGTATTCACCATTATCAGCTGAAGGAAATGATAATCTCCCCCCTCCCCCAAATTACTCTGTTTTTGTTCTGAATTCAAGGTCAAATCCTCTTTAAAAGGTGGATTGAGCTGGATGTCTGCAGATGAATAGGTGCCTCTGTTCAACCAGCCATGCTCTATGTGTTTTAAACGTCCACATCCAAGCACCATAGTTCCCAGTGGCCTGACGTAGAATTGTCTGCTGGAGTCAGAGGCAGTTTACTTGCTGGGCTCAATAGTTGAATGAGATTTGTTTGACCAGCTCTGTCCTTACCGGTGAGTGCCTAACACTGAGGTCTGGAAGGAGAGTTATATAGATGTTTAATAGTAAAATAAAAGTACAGTGCTTACAATTTTTTAATTTACAGCAGGAATCTGTGTTGAACTCCTGAAGGGTCACTGAGTGAGAGAGGTTTTGATTTTGCAGTCCTTTGTCAGGCAACACGCCTATTGCAGCCAACAGAGGCACTGCGTGAGAGAAGATTTCAGGTTCAGGTCCCACGTTTGTATGTTGGTCTACAGAAATGATGAAGATGTCTGCTGTGTATTTAGTACAAACGATCAGAGTGTTACTACAATGTAATGGTTGGAATTTCATGTGCACAGAGCAAAGGGGGACCAAGTTCTGACTAGGTTTGGGGGGCACAGATGGTGGTGGTTTGCACAAAATGTGTGGGCAAGGAATGTCACCTATAAAATACCAAGTGGAAATTCTCATAGCAACTAACTTGGTTCTGTTGAGTATAGAAAGTGACTTCCTCAGGGAACTGATGGGCAGGATCCCCTGAGAGGTTAATATGAGGGAGAAAGGAGTCCAGGATTGCTGGCTGTATTTTAAAGAAGCTTTATTGAGGGTACAGGAACAAACCATCCTGATGTGCAGAAAGAATAACAAATATGGCTGGTGACCAGTTTGGCTTAACAGAGAAATCTTTGGTGAGCTTAAACACAAAAAGGAAGCTTACAAGAAGTGGAAACTTGGACAGATGACTAGGGAGGAGTATAAAAATATTGCTTGAGCATGCAGGGGTGTAATCCGGAAGGCCAAAGCACAATTGGAGTTGCAGCTAGCAAGCGATGTGAAGGGTAACAAGAAGGGTTTCTACAGGTATGTTAGCAACAAGAAGACGGTCAGGGAAAGTGTGGGACCCTTACTGAATGGGGGAGGCAACTTAGTGACAGATGATGTGGAAAAAGATGAAATACTCAATGCTTTTTTGCCTTGGTCTTCACAGACAAGGTCAGCTCCCACACTGCTGCACTGTGTAGCACAGTATGGGGAGGAGGAAGCAGCCCTCAGTGGTGAAAGAACAGGTTAAGGACTGTTTAGAAAAGCTGGACATGCACAAGTCCATGGGTCCGTATGCGCTGCATCCAAGGGTGCTGAGGAAGTTGGCGGATGTGATTGCAGAGCCATTGGCCATTATCTGTGAAAACTCGTGGCAATTGGGGAAAGTTCCAGACAATTGGAAAAAGGCAAATATAGTGCCCATCTTTAAAAAAGGGAAGAAGGAGAATCCGGGGAACTACAGAGAGGTCAGTCTCACCTCAGTCCCTAGAAAAACATGGAGCAGATCCTCAAGGAATCCACTTTGAAGCACGTGGAGGAGAGGAAGGTGATCAGGAACAGTCAACATGGATTCACCAAGGGCAAGTCATGCCTGACCAACTTGATTGCCTTCTATGATGAGTTAACTGGCTCTGTGGATATGGGGAAAGTGGTGGACATGATATACCTTGACTTTAGCAAAGCTTTTGATATAGTCTCCCACAGTATTTTTGCTAGCAACTTAAAAAAGTATGGATTGGAGGAATGGACTATAAGGTGGATAGAAAACTGGATATATCGTTGGGCTCAACAGGTAGTGATCAATAGCTCGATGTCTAGTTGGCAGCCAGTATCAAGCGAAGTGCCCCAGGGGTTAGTCCTGGGGCTGGTTTTGTTCAACATTTTCATTAATGATCTGGATGATGGGATGGATTGCCCCCTCAGCAAGTTCGCGGATAACGCTAAGCTGGGGGGAGAGGTAGATACGCTGGAGGGTAGGGATAGGGTCCAGAGTGACCAAGACAAATTGGAAGATTGGGCCAAAAGAAATCTGATGAGGTTCAACAAGGACAATGGCAGAGTCCTGCACTTAGGATGGAAGAATCCCATGTACTGCTACAGGCTGGGGACCGACTGGCTAAGCAGCAGTTCTGCAGAAAAGGACCTGGGGATTGCAGTGGACGAGAAGCTGGATATAAGTCAACAGTGTGCGCTTGTTGCCAAGAAGGCTAACGGCATATTGGGCTGCATTATTAGGAGCATTTCCAGCAGATCGAGGGAAGTGATTATTCCCCTGTATTCGGCACTGGTGAGGCCACACCTGGAGTACTGTGTCCAGTTTTAGGCCCCGCACTACAGAAAGGATGTGGACAAATTGGAGAGAGTCCAGCAGAGGGCAGCAAAAATGATTAGGGATCTGGGGAACATGACTTATCAGGAGAGGCTTGGGGAACTGGGCTTATTTAGTCTGCAGAAGAGAAGAATGGGGTGGGATTTGATAGCAATCTTCAACTACCTGAAGGGGGTTCCAAAGACAGGGCCGGCTCCAGGCACCAGCTTACCAAGCAGGTGCTTGGGGCGGCCACTTCGGAGAGGGGTGGCACGTCCAGCTGTTCGGCGGCAATTCGGCGGACGGTCCCTCACTCCTGCTCAGAGCGAAGGACCTCCCGCCGAATTGCCACCGCAGATCGCAATCTTTTTTTTTGTTGTTTGGCTGCTTGGGGCAGCCAAAACCCTGTCCAAACTGGATGGAGCTAGGCTGTTCTCAGTGGTGGCAGATGACAGAACAAGAAGTAATGGTCTTAAGTTGCAGTGGGGGAGGTCTAGGTTGGATATTAGGAAAAACTATTTCACTAGGAGGGGGAGAAGCACTGGAATGGGTTTCCTAAAGAGGTGGGGGAATCTCCATCCTTAGAGGTTTTTAAGGCCCGGCT
Organism: Terrapene triunguis; assembly: GCF_002925995.2. Lineage (NCBI taxonomy): Eukaryota > Metazoa > Chordata > Testudines > Emydidae > Terrapene > Terrapene triunguis. Next base: position 695,489 of record NW_020664525.1, on the reverse strand, counting down.
TGACAAAGCCCTGGCTGGATGATTTAGTTAGCATTGGTCAGTCTTTGAGCATGGGGTTGGACTAGATGACCTCCCTGAGGTCTCTTCCAACTCTAATCTTCTATGATTCTATGATAGAGTATGTAGTGTTTTGTATTATTAGTCGTGCTAAATGTGTGACTTACATGGAATATGACCAACTTTACACTGGTGTGAGACTTGGAACTTTGAATTGCCAACTTGTGTAAATAATCAACTATTGCATGGCATAATGAATCCTCCCCCCCGCTCCCCCGTGAGTTGCCTTGTTTAAGCGAGGTCCTACTCTAAAAATGGCATTGGTGGGGATCCATATTCTTTTTTCCTCCAGATCAGATTGGTACAGTTGAAAAGTGAAAAGATCATTTCCTAAATGCTTGCTCCACAACCTGAAACTGGAATTGGAACCCAACTTGAATTGTGTTCTGGTTCACACATCAGCAATAAAGATGATTCAATGTGCCCTTCATGACGCATGAGCCAGAAAACCACCCAGCTCCTTCTCCTATAGCTGTGGTATTCCTGGAGGTATAACGAGGGGAGAAAAAAGTAGTAAGAGCTTATTTTAGCAGACTCAGTAGATAAGTCTCTGGATACATATAGGGAGCAGCTCTATAGAGTAAGGAAGCACCAATTCTGTGTAATCACATTGTGCTTTAAAAAGAAGACAAAATGGCACCCTACTTATTCACTGTTCCATGAAAGTCTGAATATGTGATTTAGCAAATCCAGCCTTTATACGCTCCGGGGCGGTGCATCCTAAATTGTGCGCACAACTTGACTTTGGGTCAGATGGGGCAGATAGGAAAATAAAACTCTAGAGTCCTCTTTCAAGTGACAGTGGACTAGAAGGAGCTGATAAGGTCTGACTGTCTCAGGAGTCACCTTGTTCGCATGTGTGTTCAGGAGGCTGGCGTGTACAGGGAGGCAAAAGTCCCCAAAACATCTGAAATTTGGTTGCAAAATAAAAAAAAACACAGCTCAGTGGGAAATAAAAGTGAGCTGTGGGGCTGGAGCTGAGACTGACGATCTGCTAGTGGGTATCTGGATATGAGAGTGGGTATATGGTATATATGGATCCCTGTACTTTGTGCGTGTATGAAAACAGCTTATTGGAAATGCACTGTACCTATTTTCCTTACTGATTCAGACAGTTACCACCTCTTCATTACCATTGTTCCTCAGCTTCAGCAAAGCAAGCATTCTCCAGTGAGAACTAGCTACAGGACCAACTTGAGGCTTTAAAATTAAGAATTTTTTGAGTTATTTATGCACAAAGCAGCGTGAAAAGTGTTATTAAAGCCTAACAAACACTTTTTCCTATGCTCAGGTACGGTCGCACTTTAAAATTAATACACTTCCCAAAATAATTCCCCTGTGTGCTGAAAACATGACAGATTTCAGTGCAAAGGATTCTTTTATTCAAAGGGAAAAATATTAGCATCTGATTTTAAACTGTGAATCCAAGGGTTTTTAGACCTGCTAGAAGTGTGAAGATCAACACAACCCTAACTACAGAGATACTAACTGGCACTTCTGTAATAACTTCTTGTTACTGGTTGGACCAAAAACTTTAGTGGTATTATGGCATGTCGACTCCTGGGCATGTGTGGATCCAAAACCAGCAGAAGCGAATGATAATGTAAAGAGTTAACACTTTGCTGAACCTCAGTGATTGGATTTGGGTTTGCTTTGAGGTTTGAGCCAGGGTTCTGGCTGGTTTGAAGCAGTGTGTCCCTCCCTATTCATAGTTAATTCTGATATGAATAGGCAGCAGTGCTAGAGGACTGTATATTTCTAGGGTTGGATCCTTAGCTGGTGTAAACTTGTATAGCTCCAGTGACTCGAACGGAGCTATACTGACTTAAATTAGCCTAGGACTTGGCTCCTAGATGTTCAATTGCTACAATAAAATGTTTAATCCAGGTCAGTTCTGGCCATCTTTGGTTCATAAAAAGCAAGGGATTTTTAATTTCATTTGCAAAGCCACTAATGAGAGGATAACCGTGATAGTCTGGTTGACTTGCATTCTCTTGCCCTTGAGCATCTGCCTTTCCCAACATGTAATGTTCAAAGCGAGGTCTGAGCCGAACATGTGCAGAAATAGAAATATCTTGAATTTGACAAGTGCTAATGTAGAGAGACAAGGTGGGTGAGGGAATAGCTTTTATTGGACCAACTTCTGTTGGTGAGAGACAAACTTTCAAGCTACATAGAGCTGTTACTCTTAAGCTTTGTGTAGCTTGAAATCTTATCTCTCACCAACAGAAGCTGGTCCAATAAAAGATATTCCCTCATCCACCTTGTCTTTCTGGTATCCTGGGACTAACCTAGCTACAATAACAGTGCAGATTCTAATCTAAACATTTGTGTAACCATGGTGCATTATTAACCATTCTTCCCATACTATGGAAAATGACAGCTACCATAGATGGATTTGAATAGCACCAGTAACAAGTCATATACACCAGGCACTCTGCTCTGCTATGTCATTGTGTATAAAGGTGAAAATGTCCAGGACACTGGTTTTCTTTCAAATGCATTGAGAATTGAGTAGGTATTCACTGCTCTCCAGTGGCTGAGATGCACTTGGGCTGATAGTAATTGATCCTATTCCAAAGATTCAGAACTACTTGAACTAATGATACTTAATTACAAATGGAAAAATGAGCCCATACATTACTCCAGAATGGGATACCTAGGGGAAAACCAACCCTGAAATTAATTCAACCAGCCACTAGATGCCACCATTCCACTTCATAAACACACCCAAATACTTGTACCAGAAGTAGGAATCTTGGTCCTACAGACTGGTTATAAAACATGTTTAAAGGATTGTTAAATCTGTGATTAACTCTCAGTACATGACAATTCTTTATAATGATTGAATATGCATTTGGACCAGATCTCTGTTTGAAATGATCTGATACTTTTATATCATTTCCTTTTTGATGGATACAAAAGGAGACTAGAATTAACTGAAGTAGGGGATATTTGGATCTGTGATACCCTTAAGATAGAGTTCAAAGCTGAATCAGAACTAAGGTTTTGGATGAGATTTGTTGGTGCTGGGTGCTGTTGAGCTGCTTTGAGGAGAATGGGTCAAAATGCAGAAATCTCTTTATTGATTGATCACACAGTACTTCTGTCAGATGTGGCCAGGATTCAGAATCCAGCCCCCTTCCCCGTTTCAGGCCCAATGTGGACCCCCCAAGCATTGAATGGGGGCTCTGGTCTGGAGGTCAGAATCTGACCCCTGTCCATGAAATGCAGAGGTGGGGGGTGGGGGTTAAATTTGAGACTGCGTTTCAGAGGCATCGTTGGTTGAAAATACATACAGGTAAATATTGTTCATTTGGAGAGTTTTAGGAAAAAACACACCTGATCCAAAAATATTTAATAGTGAGTTTAGCAGTTACTTCCCATGGGATTCCAGCAGTGAGCTGTGTCTTTGCTGGACAAGAAGTGAGGGGCCACTGTCAAAGAATACAAAAACGAGGAGACCTTGTGGCACCTTAGAGACTAACACATTTATTTGGGCATAAGCTTTCGAAAGCTTATGCTCAAATAAATGTGTTAGTCTCTAAGGTGCCACAAGGACTCCTAGGTTTTTTTGCTGATACAGACTAAAACGGCTACCACCGAAACCAGTCAAAGAATACTGTGTTATCTCAGTGGCTCTCAAATTGTGGTCCATGGACCACTGCTGGTCCACGAGGCACTTATCTTTGAAGCATTGTGCAAGTGTTAAACAGTTAAGCTTCGCAGCTCCCTCTGTGGTGGGAAAGTTCTACTACATCCATCTTACAGGGGGGAGAAACTTAAGTGCAAAGGTTAGGGCAAAAATAATGATGGTGATCACTTTTAATTGGCCAAAGCAGGACTTTCTTTTGGCCCATCTGATAGAGCTGCTGCCTATGTTCCACCAGTATCCCAATTAACGTCTCAGCTGAGGTAATACGTAGGCTGCATGTTAACACACTGTGGGACTCTGTCCTTCTCTTGAGGCTGGCTCACTAAGAGATTTGTGTCGACTCCAGTTACCGGCTGTTGTCCTGTAGCTTAAGCAGTAGAGAGGCATGGTTTTAGGTTAAAAGGTCCAAGGTTCAGTTCTTGCTGATGAGACATAGCAAACCCAGCCATCAGATGAAACACTCCGCAAATTTGTTCGACCTAACTTAGGGTTTGTCTACACAGCAGCTGAGGGGTGTAACTCCCGGTTTGGATAGACATACTGTGACAGACCCAGACCAGTGGGGTACAGGAGTCTGGTAGAGGGCAAATATACTGGTCACTGGATGAGTAGTTTTCTGTTCCCTGAGTGACCAGAGCAGGGGCTGCACTAGAGTAATCAGGAACCTGCTAGAACCAGTTAAGGCAGGCAGGCTAATTAGGACACCTGGAGCCAATTAAGAAGAAGCTGCTAGAATCAATTAAGGCAGGCTAATCAGGGCACCTGGGTTTTAAAAGGAGCTCACTTCAGTTTGTGGTGCGAGTGTGAGGAGCTGGGAGCAAGAGGCGCAAGGAGCTGAGAGTGAGAGGATGTGCTGCGGGAGCACTGAGGAGCACAAGCGTTATCAGACACCAGGAGGAAGGTCCTGTGGTGAGAATAAGGAAGGTGTTTGGAGGAGGCCATGGGGAAGTAGCCCAGGGAGTTGTAGCTGTCATGCAGCTGTTACAGGAGGCACTATAGACAGCTGCAGTCCACAGGGCCCTGGGCTGGAACCCAGAGTAGAGGGCGGGCCTGGGTTCCCCCCAAACCTCCCAATTGACCTGGACTGTGGGTTCTTCCAGAGGGGAAGGTCTCTGGGCTGTTCCCCAACCCACATGGTGAATCTCTGAGGCAAGAAAAGCTGCCAATAAGTGCAGGACCCACCAAGATAGAGGAGGAACTTTGTCACAATACACACTAGCTCTGGTTGTGCTAGTGCACCAACAATAGCAGTGTGGCCTCTATTGGTGGTGGCTCAGGCTAGCTGCTGGATTACATACCTAGGGCCTCTGGGATTGTACTAGGTAACCCCATCCATCACCTACGCTGCTGCCATGGCCATGTTGCTATTTTTAGTGCACTAGCTTGATCATCGCTAGTATGTGTATTTCTTCCCACACTGGCAGTCACACCTTCTAGCTGTGTACCCCTCCTGTGTATCCATCATTTTGCAGGCTTCACTTTCAAGGCCAGATTGGGTACCCCTTATTTCCACTGGTGGGCTGTACTCAGCTGTGTATTCCAACTGAGTAACCAGCTCAAGGAAATTAGTCTAGCACTCAGACTGCAATAGCAAAAGCATTTTCAAATGAACCTTTAGGGCTAGAAAATCCTGATTTGTGTCTCTCTGATAGAGGTGAGCAGTGAAACCAATATTGAGAATGATGTTTTCCCTAAAATGTCAGTGATTTGAACTATACTGTAGCCAATAAATGTCTTCAACAAGGAGATGGAAAAATAAGAGCCAGTTCTATGGTTGTAAAGGGCCGAGTTTGGCCACACTTACTGTGAATAGTTCCTTATGTGCGGCTCCAGTGAAATCCATGAGAGCACTCGCGGACTAAGTTACCCAAGGCGAGTAATGGTGGTGGAACTGGGCCCATGATGGGAGTAATCAGTGCTGGCAGCATGCTGTTGTGGTGATTTTCTGCTCTTTTCCCTTTCTAGTGGTACATGAATGGGAATAAATATTTCTCAGATCTGTGGAACATCATGGATACGCTTGGAATCTTTTACTTCATAACAGGGATTATATTCAGGTGAGTAGTGTTCAGTGTAAAGGCATATTACCATGGCTCTCCTCAGTGCCAGGTACTGGTACGGTGTGTGTCTGGCTGTGAGAAGATGATGAACCAAGTCACTTGAACTCACTAGCAAACTCGTTCTGTTTCCTAAAGTAATAGAAGGTTGTGGATTTTGGTTCCAAGGCACAAAGACTGGTTCTGCAGAACATCTCGTGGGCTGAAGAGAACTTGTGCTGAGGAAATTTTCTCCTGCTCAGATAATGATTAACCCAGAGAAGTTTGGTTTGGGTGCTGCTAGTCAGAATTCAAGAACCCCACATTCTCTGGACTCAGAGGATGTTTTCCTGGATTTCAGAGCCCTTCTAGGCCAGCAGCACAGTTAGATCCAGAGTTATAGGAAATATAGGGTATGGTTTAGCAGAATCACACAGAGCTAGTTGAGGGGTTTAGATGTTGACTCAAGCCATTTGTCTGACCCTAGTGTCTATTCCTGATTCACCAAGTATCTATTGTAGCTCCTGGTAAGAGAGGGTTGCGTTGCTACTTCAGCCTTCTCTGATGTGCATCCATCAAAAGCCAAGTGGGCAGAGGTCCCCAGCTTCAGCTCCCTCCCCTGCCAAACACCTGGCGTTCTGTTCCTGAGGATGAGCTCCCCAGCCTTCCTTTGGGTGCTGGTCTTTCTCTTTAAGAACCTTCGTGAGGCCCGCTGTCTTTTCCGCTACCACAGTGTGTGCAAACGCTATGAGTCATACCAGCGTGAATCCAGTGTCATTCTACTGAAGTCAGTGTGGTGACTCTGGATTTATGCTGGTGTAGCTAAGGTCAGAATTGGGCCCAATGAGGCCTGAAGTATGCTTCGTGGAAATACCTCTGTCCTCCTGACTGCAGTAGCACTGATGGGTGATCCTGAGGATCTCTGCTCTTTGGGTGGGTGCACGACTGATGCTTATGTGCTACGGTCTTGAGTTTTTGCAAAAGCCCAAATCTCCCACACTCCCCTGCACAAAGGTAGGTGGCTCAGAGTAAGGTACCCTTCCATTTGAACCATCTCTGGTTTAGAATTAGTTTTGCAAAATCAAGACCTGGCCTCAGCAGCCTTGTCTAGTTCCATCCTGTACTGCTGCTTCATCAGTTTTGACCTTGTTTAAAGATCCGGATACCCACTTAACATTTGAGACGAACTGGATGACTCTGCTGACTGGTAACGGGGCATGAACCTTTCTGGATTGCCAGTGAGAATTCCTCCCCCGCTTATTAGTGGCTGAAAGCTGTTTATCAGCTGATAGCGATGTACGGTGTGTGAAGCGACTTGAGGCCTGAGCCAGCTTCCACGGAAGTCAGTGGAAAAGATTACCATTGACTTCAATGGGCTTTGGATTGGGCCCTTAGTGTTGTTAGTTTGGTTTCTAATGGACAGATATCCCTGTCAGTTAAAAGATTCATAATTCCAACTTAATTGTACCTTTTGACAGCCTCAGAAAAAGGGGCCAAGAGGATAGAATGGGAATGGAGACTCCTGTTCCGTAGCAGAACTCAGGTGTCTGTCCTTGGTCATGAAAGGGTTGTGTGGGAAGCTGCTGGTTTTCCTTCTGGATTGTCCCACACCTAATCTCACTTAATAGCCTTTTAGTGTGGTTTAGGGGATTGCTGTAATTTACATATACTATACAATAGACCCTCACTCCCGGGTACAGACTGGATTCTATGACGGGGCAAGTACATGAACAGGCACGGATACATACATCCTGCAATATACCTTGTTCACTTGTTTTGTCAATTGTAGTTCCAGTTATTGATGTTACTCTGTCGTCATACACTAGTAAAAGTTTGTGGTATATTTTGGGGGGAAGAAATGAAAGGAATGAGACCTGTACAGCATCTGTTGTTACACTTTTGCTAAGAGGATAGAAGAGACCACCAACTTTTGTTGCAAAGACTATAAATAAGTAAGCATGGATTAACCAGGTTCTACTCTATGGGACTAGGCTGTTTCAATATATATATTTGTCAGAACTTTAGCCAGTGTTTCACTATACTTATTTTTCTTCCCCAGGCTCCGTTCCTCCAATGAAAACTCCTGGTACTCTGGGCGAGTCATTTTTTGCCTGGACTACATCATTTTTACTCTAAGGCTGATCCACATTTTCACAGTTAGCAGGAATCTAGGACCAAAAATTATTATGCTTCAGAGGATGGTAAGACACGGGCAATTGTTCATAACATTCTAAATAAACCAAGTGACAAGCTTTTCTTCTTAGAGTGAAATTCCCCCCTGTACAGAGAGCCAGCACAAGGCCCAAACCCCACATACCTCCTCAAAATAGGGTTTAATTGAGATTGAAGAGGGACATAACTAGTACAGGACTGTGTATTGGCTTTCTGCATGGGGTGGGGGGGGTCCCTCTGAATGAACAGTTAACGCTGGAAAGACAACGAGCTTGGTTTCACAGCACCTTTCAGCCTCAGGGCATATTAAATGCTTCAGAGCTGGATTTTGCAGCCCAACTCATTTACTCACATGAAGATTCCTTACTCAACACGAGTAAGGGTATGGCTGAGGAAGGAAAACCTCAATTCTTCTGAGAAGCTAGACTTAGCAGCTGTTGGGAGTTTGCCTGCTTCAGGAATTGGACTAGGGAGTGGTCTTGCTGACTTCACTCCCTTTTAGAGTGGGGAAAGAGAGCCCTGTCTACTAATCGCTGGCAAAGCCTACTGGGAGGGGGAGACCCAGGGGAGTGGCTCGGTTCACTTCAGTGGTGGCAGGAGGAGGGGCGTGCCGCTGAAGGAACCGCTCCAGAGAAGGGGGCGCTGGAGAGAGCTCTCGGTCCAAGAGTACGGACGGTGAGCTAAAAAAGGTACTGGATTGTGCACACAGGCTGGGGCCTGTCTACTTCCCAGGAAAGGAAAAGAGGCTTTGATCACACCTGGGGTGCACTGAACCTGGGGAACTTATGAAGAAATAGCACTGAGAGCAATTGAATGTACGTGCAGGTGAAATTAACACTGAGGTTTTTAAAGAATTGCTACATCTCTGGCTTCCATTTTTCTGCCACTTCCGTGGTGGTCGGGTCATCCTGGCCCCCCAGTTTCTATTGGTGACAAAGGATCACAGAACTGGGCTCTTACTAAATAAGGGGTTTGTAGTGGTCCCTCACTCTCAAGTGGGGAGGGAGGCCGCTCCACCTCTCTGTATCAAGCAACAACCCTCAGACTTGGGCCTTGCTGGCGGAGTCGAGCCGTACGAAGTCTATAGTTCTGTAGCCTCCAAGCAGAGGCAAACCAATAGGAACAACCTGGTGCTCCTGCCCTCTTGGGCAGGGCGAAGCAGTGAGCAGTCTGTAGCCCTCAGCCGCCACGTTTGAGGGGGCAGTAATTCATAGCCTGAATCTCTGGCCCTTTGGGTGGGACGGAGCAGGGCGCCGGCTTTAGCCTAACCCCCCTGGCTAAGGCAGCCAGCAAACACTCAGTCTAGGCTCTGGTTCTTTGGGCAGGGCAGAGCAGGGCACAGGCTTTAGCCCACAGGCCCCTGGCTGGGACTGACAACACGCCCTGACCCTCACAAGGGGTGGAGCAAACAAAGGTCTGGCATCTTAACTCGGGCAGACGGCAGTCAAAGGCAGGCCTCTTGGCCTACAGCGGGGAAGGGGTGGGGTGGCAGGGGATAAGAGGATGCTGTTACTGCCTCCTCAATGTAGGGGCTATTCTTTTGTGTGATTTTTCTTTTTCTTTTTCTCTGTCAGTCTCTCAAATGGCAGATCCCCAGTATTTGGAGGAAAGAGGTAATATTTTGAGGAGGTGGGAGAGGAGAGAGGAGACAAGAGAACGCTTGTCGTTTGTGGGTGTATCAAATGGAAAGTTGCTTCCTGGAATACACACTGTCGATAGTCTCTGCAGGAACACCAAGGGGAAGGAATTCAGCAATCCATCACCTGTGGGCATCTAGAAAATGAACATTTCTTTTTCAAGGTGCCCAGGACCAAATTGTCAGAAGTGGTTACCGGTTTTGCTGTTTTAAATGTTGCATACGTGAAACCTATGTCTGAGTGTGAATCAGGTCAGTTATTCATCTTGGACCTGTGTACAGAACTTGCACGTGTAGATTTTGGGGTCTGATCCAAACCCCATGAAAGTCAATGGGATTTTCCCGTTGATCTCAATAGGCTTTGGATCAGGCACTGATCTTATAACCACTTAAGTTCGAGCATACCGTCTGAGACTGGATGGAGGCCATCTGAAAATGTGGCTATACTGTGTTGCCAAGTGACTGGATTTTCACATCAGTTCCCAACCTTCTGTTTAATTCACAGGGAACAAACTCCTGGGCCTCCTTACATTGTGACTTGCTGCAGGAATGTGGATGATGCACTGATCTGTTTTTTATACCCTCCTTTTCTAGATGATTGATGTCTTCTTCTTCCTGTTCCTCTTCGGTGTGTGGATGGTAGCCTTTGGCGTGGCCAGGCAGGGCATCCTGAGGAAGAATGAGTACCGCTGGGAATGGATCTTCCGATCAGTTATCTACGAGCCTTACCTGGCCATGTTTGGCCAGTACCCTGATGACATTGATGGTAGCCATCTTCTGTGTGTACCTCCCCTGGGCAGGGGGGGGCTGCACTCATTTGGCTCAGCTAGGGAGCCCACAGTGTCTCTTAGGGCCAGATCCTGCATTGGATCTGTGTTTATACTGAGCCCTGCTGACTTGAGTGGGCTCTGCAGGGACGCAGGTCTGCCCATGGACAGCTGCTTGAAGGATTTGACCCTTAATGACTGTTCAAGCCAGTATTAAAGCAGGATAGACTATAAGTGGCTGGGGCCAAGGCATCAGATGACAGTGGGGGCGTGATTGGAGACCTTAGAGGGACGTGGTTCATCAGCCCTCTGAAAATTGGGCCCCGTTACAGGAGCCCTCACTCCCCTCCCATCTGGCACCCAGCACTTCGCCAGACCTGGCCCAGCTCCAATGTGCCCCTCCGGTTCCCACTGCCCTTCTCTCCAGGCACCTGGTACAGCCCCTTCATACTCACTCCAATCAACCCCCCAACAGGCTCCTGCTCCAACCTTCCTGACCCCTTCCTTCTAAACAGCAGGAAGGTGGGTTTTCACACGAGACTTCATCCCATGCAATCCATTCCAGTATCGGAGGGAGGTGTGGTGGTGGTTACAGTCTTTCTCTGACTTGTCTGACGTTAAATGGCTAATGCCAGAGCTTTTTGGCGCACTCTCCTACATGTGCGTATGGTGTGTTCGGTGCTAATGGAATATCGTTGCCGTGTTCATTTCTCTAGTTCACAAGCTGCCCTTTGCAACCGCCATCTCCATATAAACTGGAGGGCCGCGGTCTGCCCTCCCCTGTGCATTGCAGTGACGGCCCTAGTGCAGCTGCACTGATGTCTGGCCAGCAATGACTGCAGCCCAGGGCACTGCTGTAAATGCCTAGTGCAGACAGGCAGAGCTACTGCTGATGGCACTAACGCTGGTTTCAAGCAGTGGTAGTCTACTCCCAGGCAAATTACATTTCATCTGTTTACGCTAAACGGTAGCATCAGTGAGTGGTCTTGGGGTAAATCCCCGATGTTACAGACACATCAGAGAGCAAAAGGCTTCCTTTGCACAGCCCCCGCAGTCTCACTCTCTCTTCCTCTTGCTCTAGGTACCACATACAATTTTGATCGCTGCACCTTCTCCGGGAATGAGTCTAAACCTTTGTGTGTAGAACTGGATGCTAACAACCATCCCCGCTTCCCGGAGTGGATCACCATCCCCCTGGTGTGCATCTACATGCTCTCCACCAACATCCTCCTGGTTAACCTGCTGGTTGCCATGTTCGGGTATGTATTAGATGAGCGGTTCTCTAATGGTGGCCCTTGCAGTCTGCAGAATGGCCAGACCAAGGGAAAATAGGTCCAAGAGGGAACCTCCTTCTTAGAAAGTCTAAGGAGTGGAAAAGCTGGAGAAAGCCCTGTGTTAGACTCCACAGGTTTAACACTCACCAGAGAACGTCAGAGACCAGGGTGTGTGTAGTGTGCTGTTTAGCGGGACAGCACCAAGGTTTTCAAGCCTAAAAGAAAGCCCCTCCCATAAATTAAATATCTGCCTCATTACTGGAAAGAACCTCCCAACCTCGGCAAAATAAAAATGGCAGCTCTGCTGAAATCCCAGCTCCTTCAGGTGACTTGCCATCAATAAATCTAAAGTGCTAGACGTGCTGCAAGTACACACATGAATGAGAAGCATGTGCAATAGTGTGACGTGACATGCACAAGAGCCTCTCCGTTTCTGTGAGCCAGTAGGACGTGGAGCTGATAAGAATCCTGCTGTTTCACGGGAATGAAGAGCAATGTTCTTGATGACTTCACTCATGAGCCAGCAAGCGACTTAAGTGAGCAGAGGGACAGTACGATATCCAGGCAGCATCTGCAGGAGCCACAGATTCAGGTTTACTAGATACACTGACCATCTGTTTGTACTTAGAACTCGTATTTATGTAGCACCTCTCCTCCCGGAGGAGCAGATCTTTACAAACTGACCTGCAGATGTCTGGTGCTCCTCTTTTGGAAGACAGCTTGGTTCTTGTCCTGATTGTAGGGAACTGAGGGCAGAATGGCGAGCTTACACTCAGCCCTGTACGAGGAGCATTGTGTAGCTATGCTGTCCTGGGAGGAGCCCTGGGAAGGAACTGCAGCGCGTTCCTCTGAGCGTTACTCACTGCAGCTTGGAAAGGTGGCTGCAGCTTACTCACCCCTTCCTGCCAGCCCATTTCCACTGACAGCGGAATACAGGGGGGTGGAGCCAATGCTGGGGCCCCTCCCTTTCCTTATCCACATGTTTGCAGTTGGGGTGGGAAAAGCAGAGGCTGCGCTCTGCACCAGACCTGGACCCTAGATCTGGGTAGGTCTTCACTGGTTGAGTCGGGCTGGGGTGGCTTACTGTCCTACATGGTTGAGAAAGTTTAGCCTTTAGGGTGGAGGGTGGAGGGTTTAGACCTTTAAAATGCTTTCATTCTCTGTATTTGAGGTGGTGGTGGGATATAGAGTTCAGTCTGCCACTCCTAGGTTAATCTGAGTGCTCAGGCCCATGATGCTTTTCAATCAAAATCTCCAAACATGGTGCTGTAGATCAACTAACTCTCTGTTAAATAAATAATCATTATATTCCAGTAGCACTTGGAGCCCGAAACCAAAACCAGGGCCCCATTATACTGGGGGCTGTGCACACTATAGTATGACAGTCCTTACCCCAAAGAGCGTAAGTCTAGTTAGCAAGTCGGGGTGGGAGGAGGGGAGTATTATTGTCCCCTTTTATGGATGGGGAAACTGCCACAGAGACCAAGGGACTGTCCTAAAAGTCCCCCAGGGAGTCAGAGGCAGAAGAATCCCAGTGCAGTGCCTTAAGTACAGACTGTCCTTACTCTTCAGCTATCCCTGGTGGTTTATCGTAAGCTTGGGATCCAGCCCTGCAGTGCCTTCCTTTACGGCATGTCCATAGAGCTCAGGGAGAGTTTGGGAGTAGGAGAGCTGCTGCCGGATCAGGTCTGAATTAACCAAGGGATCTGCTGAGAGGGTTTGATTCTGTTTGTTTCAGGACTGTTAAATTATCATCCTCAGCGTGGATGATAATCCGGTATTTGTGTAACATTCTACACCTGTATAATTACTGTCCTATTAACCCTTTGAATGCCGACACTCCCAGACTGCTCCAGTAATGGGTAGCAGGCACTATGTTGAATTTAATACATACTTGTGGTCCGACTAAAACCTGCAATACTCAGATCTGTAGGGGAGGTGTCATACTTCCCCCAAATGTCCACTCGTTCAACTAAGTGATTCGATCCAAAGTAAGGGCTAGGATTCTCCTGAGCCCCAACAGGGCTGCTCAGGAGACTGGGGAGTTAAGAATCCCCCCATTCCTTGCCACCGCGGGCCATGGGGTGGTAGCAGCGGTTGGAGTAGAATCCAGAATCTCTTTCCCAGGCAGCGGGTTACGAGAAGTGGAGAATGGTGGGGGAGGGATAGAATTGGCCACGTGCAGGAGCAACGTTCTGTTTACATGTGTGCTTGTCATTTCAGTTCCTTCGTATTTATTTGTATTGTTCCAAAATTACAAACTAGAAAACCACCTAGCGCCTATTACCGCACCGTACACTGCAGCTACATGGACAAGGGCAATAAAATACATTAGAAGGCATAGACATCTAAAGATAGTAGACGCCATGACCATAAACAAAATACATCCACCATAATCTTCAGCAGCATCCTCTACCTGCAGCAATTCAAGACAAGAGTTACAAACTGGACCCTGATGAGGTACAGCTCTCTGCACAATTGGCATTTCACGGAGTAGCTAACCATCCTTTGGTCTAGTTTGTGCCACAATGACACTGCCCGTTGTAAGGGGACGGCCTGTGGCTGCTTTACCGTAAAAGCCTCCCAGGGAAAAGAACTATACCCACAATTCCTTCCCTGTTCCTCTATTTGCTCCTGGAGGTGGGTTTGTAATTGGTACTGCGCTATAACAGCACCAAACTGGTACCAAAGCACATCCAAACTCAAGATCTGGAGAGGGGTATGAGGAGGTTCTTACTGCTTCTCATGCTCAGACACACACACGCAGTGTAAGTCAATATCTAACAGAAAGGCCCTTTTCTTTCCAAAAGAACATGCACATTTGTTGCTGTTCAATATCACTGCTCACAAATGTTTTTCATTTGAAATTGGAAGCCTCTGACATTTGCTAAGTATACATCAGAAGGCTCATAGGCTCCCCTGAGAGATGTATGTGCCAGTGACTTTAAGGGGATTTGCACATCCATATTGGAGAGCATGACAAAGTCGGACGTAATTGATATTGATAGAAAGCTCACATCTTGTGACCAGACGTTCTGCCACTTGACACTTCAAAACCAATAGATTATTTCTTGCATCTGGTGCAAAGATTACTAGCAAGTCAAAATCAAATGGTACCTTAGCTTTAAAATAAGAGAGTCTTGGCAAACCATGCCATAGTCACATGCACACGGATCCACTGTCACACCCTCTTCCTCATCCCTGCATAGGCTGGCTGTCCATTGTCCAGCAGGGTTGGATGGTGGCTGCGATGTCTTAGTTTCAGCACCCCCAGGTATTACAGTGGTATAGGAGTGGGCAACTTTTAGAGGAGTTAAAGTGCAATCAAGTTATATTCACAACGTGTGCGCTCAAAGCTTCTCTTCTCCTTGCCACTTGGGGCATTCATCACCCAACCCTGCTGTTCACTTGGAAGAACAGCACTTGCGGCTCATACGTTTCACATTCAGGGCTGAACAGTGGGCAATCAGCTCCTTCAGGCTTATCCCTTCTGTGCACTCTGGGAGCTACCATGTCTTCATGTTGTTTGTTCAAGCCCAGTTCTTTCGATCATCAATTTTTGCTCTTTGCCAGGTAATCTTTCCGCATTGGTGGCGTCCTCCCATCTGATGATTTTACTTTTTCCCAGCAGAAACTCACTTTCCTGTTGCTGCCACATTCCCTGACACTCCTATAACAAATTTTGTTTCACATTGCAAGTGTAGTTAGTTCACCCCTTGGTTTTATAGCTCCTTGTATTTTTCTGATGGGGTGCAGTGGCCATTGCAATGTCAGTAAAATCGATATGGGATGTCTGGAAAATATGCAGAGGCTGGTCGGGTGTCTTTCTGCTGCCCCTGAACCCTCAGATTCCTTTACATCTCCTTCTGATGGAGGTAAACGGCCTCACTGAGTCTCTTGCAAGAATAGGGTTAAAGCCACTTCCTAAACAGCCAACTGGCCCTGCATTCTGCTTAAAATGCAGTCGTTACTGTATGAGAATGACTTAAAACATGGCACCAACCGACTTTCCCACAGGCCTCCCTATGTCTGGCAGAACTGCCTCCAAAGCTTGCCAAATGATTTCAGATTGTGCCCATCAGGGAGAGGTGTCTCTTACTCCCATTTTGGAGGTGAACGCTGACACTGGAATGGTTGGAAAAAATCCAGTTCCAGTGCTCAAGCCATGGGGTTACCTGGCTGCAGAGGAAAATGAAAGTAGCCGTGCACAGGCCAGCTGCTTACAAACAGAGCCTGAAGTGATAAATGGAAGTTAGCTGTGGGGTGGGTACTGAGTGTCTGTTCCAGGGGCCAGAAGCAGTAATCGCGGATGATTAACTGCCTTTACTTCATTAACAACTTTAAATGACTCTTCAGCCCTGGGAAAAGTTGGGCTCCTATATCGGTGAGGTGCTTTTGAAAATTGGACCCTAGGACTTTAATCTTCCAAGATTATTGCTGCTGGCTGCTGGAATTTGCTCCCTGTTACCACTTGCAAAAGTGACTTTGGGCATTGAGTGCTACAGGTATGGAAACTCCTAAGGCACATAGGTGCTGTTGAAAAAGTTTGCCTTCAGTCCCTTCCCAAAATTAAAACATTTGATCTCAGCGGAGTTAAACTTCCAAAACTAAAGCCCACCCCCCCCACCTTTGGGATGGGTTCTAAATCCCAACTCAGATTTGGATCCAACAGTTGTAGCTCTTCTCCATCTCTCTGGGCTGGACTCAAACCCCTGCAGTTTAGGAGGGACTTAAAATCTGGATTAATGTTTTATTAACCATGAGCTGGAGCTTTCCATCAGTTGATCTTGCCGGTAGTACAATACACCAGATCAGATGGATACGTTCTTATTTAATGTACTCTTTTTATGACTCAATAATAACCAGAATTGCTGCTCTAGGTGCATGATTTGTAGCAAGCATTCAGTGCACTAGTGCCTTAATGTTCCTGCTATTTATCACTCTGACTTGTAGCACAAGCACTATACTGTATCATCTGTGGATGAATGGAAGAACTCCAGAGACTTCCTCTAGGGAGATATTAATGGCTTTTTATTTTAGATGGGAGTTACCCATGTGTTTAGCATTGAGGAGGCTAGACTGGCCCGACAGGTAAGTCTGACATCTGAAATGTGCTATCAGTCATTCTTCACCTTATCACAAATCCTTAGGGTCGTGGGTCTTTCAGATAAACAGAGTTAAAAGTATTGACTATTTTAGTAATGGATGAACTGCTTTTGGTAAAATCAGAATGGACCGGAGCTAGTCAGAAAATGAAAGTCTGTGTGAAACCTGGTCTGACATTTGTCCTAGCTTGTCGATCCTCAACTCATGCTGCAAAGCCTGTTTGTCTGCACGGTCTGTTGGGGCCAGGGAGGACTCTGGTAGGTGGGAAGTGTGGTTCTGGCTGCTGGCTTATGATCTGTGTTGGGGCCAACTGGGGCTCCTGGAGCAGTCTGGGTGAAGACCTGTGTGTGTAAAACATGTCGAGGAACCCACAAGCAGAGCGTAGTCACACCTATTAATGGAATGTGTGATTCCTTCTCCCAGGTTCCCCACCTCCTCTGATCATCTGTCAATTTGTAATAACGCTGCTGGCTGACTGGTTCTCCAGCAATAGAGCAAGAATAATGTAGATCGTATCCTGTCTGTCTTTAAAATTGATATTAAAATATAAGTAAATATCATGGAGATGCCAACCACCATCTGGCATACCATACGAGAGCTACAACTCAGTCAAAATGTATCATTATTGATTTCCTCTTTTCAAGGAATATAAACATTTTGTCGGCAAAATTAAGGATTTAATTAATTTTTTTAGAGAGCTGGAAACTAAAGGATATTTCACACTAGATTATAGAAATGTTAAAGTTTATCTTAACCTTCTGAAGAACCTATTAAGAGTTCTTGAAAGAGCCATTTTGAAATATCTCGGGAAAGGATTGGGGCAGGTACCATGGTTTTGTTTTGTTTGTATAACACCTAGTTCTGGTCCATGACTTGGGCTCCTATAATACTACTCCTTATAATAAACTCGGAGGAGTTGCAGGCTTTGCAAACAGCCTATTTTTTTAGTTTTGCTCAAAATTGTAAGAGTTGGCAAATATTATTCATGCAACCCATTGTCTAGCTATAGGGCAGCCTGTGTGGTATGGCAAAGCTAGAAGAACATCCCCTAAAGCCGGACTGGCACAAGTAGGTAGAGCTCCATACATCATTTAATCTTTCATTAGTCTTTACACAGGGTACCTTTTTTCGCAATCAGTGTGTATTTTCACTTTCCTCTGCTCCACTTCTTCCTTTGTTTTCCAGCCTCTCCAAATCAGAGTCCAACTTTTAAATCCAGGATGTTCACGTGACTGAAACTATGTAAAACCAATTCCCCATCCTTGCTAATAGGAAAACTTCTGTTATTTGGATCTAATGAAAATCTTCATTGGATAATAAATAACTAGTGATACCCTGAGACAAACAGAGGTTTAACTTTTAATCTGCCCCTTAGTTACACGGTTGGATCAGTACAAGAAAACAACGACCAGGTGTGGAAGTTCCAGCGCTATTTCTTGGTTCAGGAGTACGGCAGCCGTTTGACTATTCCATTTCCCTTCGTCATCTTTGCCTACATCTACATGGTGATGAAGAAATGCTTTAAATGCTGCTGTAAAAAAGAATGCAAAGAGCCATCCATCTGTTGTAAGTAGGATTGTGTGTTTTTTCTACCCCTTGTTAGGGTTCGAGGATGAGCTGTACCTTTGTCCCCGCACTCATTCCCTTTGTAGTCATCCCTTCCCAGTGCTTGTACTTCTCTCCGGGTAGAATCCCACAACTGAATTCCACTCCTAGAATGGGTCACCAGGTGATGGCACCCCTGTTAACCCCCAGTGTCCTCAGCAGGTCCAACTGAGTTTTTTGGCCCAGGTGGCCCTGGATTTCTTTCCAGGAGCCTGCAGTCAGTGTGAAAGTTCAGTGGCAGAACACTTTGTTCAATACAAAGTATGTATTTATTCATAGGAACACAACAATCAGAGGAAGAGGGTCAAAACAACAAAAGGCCTATACTTATGTCCTCCAACCTAAACCTTAGCCTTACCTTGCAAATGTACCTTGTCCCAGGCAGTCAGTATCCTCTCACTCAGTCAGCCCCAGTGTGTCTCCATCCTGAGTTGATAGGCAGTCTCTTACCTATTTCAAAGTCCCTTTCTTTGTCCCGGAACATCTGAACCTGGTCAGTTGGGTTTATGCATCTCCCCAGGTGGGACGGAGGCAGACTTGTAGTAGTGGAGTTGTCATATTGTCCATTTGAGCATTAATAATTGAACTAGTGGATAGCTCAGTGGTTTGAGCATTGGCCTGCGAAACCCAGGGTTGTGTGTTCAATCCTTGAGGGGCCACTTAGGGATCTGGGGCAAAATCAGTAATTGGTCCTGCTAGTGAAGGCAGGGGGCTGGACTCAATGACCTTTTGGGGTCCCTTCCAGTTCTATGAGATAGGTATATCTCCATATATTTATTTATTTATTTTATTTAGTCATTGCCTGATTGCTGGGGTGTGTGCAGAGAGTTGAAGCTGGCATTACCCGTAGTGTTCCACAGAGCCAGCCATACTGCATTCTCAAACACACAATATTCATAAAAACATTACATATAGCTCCCACATTCGTCACTCTCCCAAAGGAGCCAATTCTGGGCTGCAACCACGCTACTGTGTGCTGTGATCCTGTTGAATCTCACAAGCTAAGCAACAATGGGCTGGGGTTGGTATTTAGATGGGAGACCTTCCAGGGGAAACGAAATGATGTCGCAAGTGACTGTAGTAATTCAGTAGGTTGTCACTGTGTGCTGCTGAAGGT
This sequence comes from Terrapene triunguis, assembly GCF_002925995.2. Lineage (NCBI taxonomy): Eukaryota > Metazoa > Chordata > Testudines > Emydidae > Terrapene > Terrapene triunguis. Next base: position 676,064 of record NW_020664525.1, on the reverse strand, counting down.
GCCATGTTTCAGAGTAGATGTACAGTGGAGTCCCTGATTTCTTGTGATGAATAAACTTCCCACTGTGCCTAAAATCTAAGTTAAGACTTGTCCAGGACCTTGGGGCTAACACCATACTTGTTCCTACCTACAACTGCCTTTTAAATTTGCAGTTGGACAGAATAGAAGTTTTTTTCATTTTCTGATCTAAATTGCTCAGATTTTTGCGGAGGTAAGCAGGTCCTGCATTCCGCCCCAATGGCTAGAGCAGTTCGGTGGTGGGTAAAGTGATCCCTGTACAGTCTTTATCCTGGAGGTACTGAGGTATAACTAGTTGATATTTGTAAAGAACTTTTAAAATAATGAAATTTTCACCTTTCAAGGTGCATATGGTGCTTAGTAGATTTCAGAGACTTTCTCCTTTAGGGCACTGATTCAGTTCTAGCCAAGGCCGGCAGTGGCTGAAAATCATTATTTGATGGCTGGGCAGCCTGGCCTGTATATGAAAGGAGTAAATCATTTCCTGTCAACATCAGAATTGGCAGTGGTGCGCTCCTGGACAATCTCGGATGAGGCTTGGGAGTGAATTGAGCCAGCAGCTCTCACATTAAAGTCTTCAACAAGATTTAAATACAAGATCACTTCCACTTTTTTTCCAATCAATACAGTACTTACCTTTTCATAGTTTTCTTCCCCCTCCCCTCTCCCCCCGATTTGTTGATTTGGGCACTTACATAAGAACAGCCATAATGGGTCAGACCAAAGGTCCATCTAGCTCAGTATCCTGTCTTCTGACAGTGGCCAATGCCAGGTGCCCCAGAGGGAATGAACAGAACAGGTAATCATCAAGTGATCCATTCCCTGTCGCTCATTCCAAGCTTCTGGCAAACAGAGGTTAGGGACACCATCCTTGACCACCCTGGCTAAGAGCCATTGATGGACCTATCCTCCATGAAAAAAGCAACAGAGAGTCCTGTGGCACCTTTAAGACTAACAGATGTATTGAGAAGCTGGGTACCCAGAAGCCTCCTGCTACAAGACAAGCCCAAGAAAGAAACCAACAGAACTCCACTGGCCATCACCTACAGTCCTCAGCTTAAACCTCTCCAACGCATCATCAGTGATCTACAACCCATCCTGGACAATGATCCCTCTCTTTCACAGACCTTGAGAGGCAGGCCAGTCCTCGCCCACAGACAACCTGCCAACCTTAAGCATATTCTCACCAGCAACCACACACCGCACCATAACAACTCTAACTCAGGAACCAATCCATGCAACAAACCTCGATGCCAACTCTGCCCACATATCTACACCAACAACATCATCACAGGACCTAACCAGATCAGCTACAACATCACCGGTTCATTCACCTGCACATCCACCAATGTTATATATGCCATCATGTGCCAGCAATGCCGCTCTGCTATGTACATTGGCCAAACTGGACAGTCACTACGTAAAAGGATAAATGGACACAAGTCAGATATCAGGAATGGCAATATACAAAAACCTGTAGGAGAACACTTCAGCCTCCCTGGCCACACAATAGCAGATGTAAAGGTAGCCATCTTACAGCAAAAAAACTTCAGGACCAGACTCCAAAGAGAAACTGCTGAGCTTCAGTTCATTTGCAAATTTGACACCATCAGATCAGGATTAAACAAAGACTGTGAATGGCTAGCCAACTACAGAAGCAGTTTCTCCTCCCTTGGTGTTCACACTTCAACTGCTAGCAGAGGACCTCACCCTCCCTGATTGAACTAACCTCGTTATCTCCAGACTGATTCTTGCCAGCATATTTATACCTGCCCCTGGAAATTTCCATTCCATGCATCCGACGAAGTGGGCATTCACCCACGAAAGCTTATGCTCCAATACATCTGTTAGTCTTAAAGGTGCCACAGGACTCTCTGTTGCTTTTTACAGATCTAGACTAACACGGCTACCCCTCTGATACTATCCTCCATGAATTTATCTAGTTCTTTTTTGAACCCTGTTATAGTCTTCATGTAACGATACAATGGGGGTGGCAAAACTATTAGATCTTAGCGGCTCTGTGTTTTGATGGGTTAAAATCTAAGAGGTATAGGCCAACACCACACCCCAATCTGACCCACTGATATTTATCCTTGCCCTTTATTTATGCTCCTTCAGCTAATGACGCTTGGGTGGGCACTATAATACATTATTCAAGGACAGCCTGTAAGCAGTGCTCACTTCTCCAGCGGCTCTTCTGCCCTCTGGAGATTGATTGAAAAAGAAAACGAATACTCCTCTGACCACATGGCTGTTGCTGCTGCTAAGTGAGCTCTATCAGGAACACGTATATATAGAAATCCATTCTTGGCTTTGGGTAAGGCCTCCTAACAGTTCTCCCTGCATTTATTCGGTCAGCGAGCACAGATATGAATTGCTTTAACAAGCTTTTCCGACAAATTGGCTCTTGTCTCTGGTATTCTCCCAGCTTTTTGTAAAGTGCCATTCATAAGAGATGAGAGAGAAGAGAGCTTCAGTTAATTGACAGGCTTTTTCCTATACATCAGCAGCATGGCTTTTGCCCTGCAGCATTGATTGAAACTCTTATTTAGTTTAGGAAAAAGTTACTTGTAGAATGTGCAGATCCCCTGCACTGTTTGTGGGGTTGGTTGCCCAAATCATCAGGGTTGCAAATGGCGCTTAGCTTCCACACCAGACAGATGATGATCTGACCATAGAAACTCCTGCTGAGCTGATCTATAATTGATCTTGTACTTCTAGACCCAATGGGAGGACTTAATTAGAGCCAATTTGTGGCTGCTCCAGCAGAGTTGTGCTGCTGGTAAAGAGCACTGGGGGCTGCTTACTCCCTGTGCAGTAGGCAGCCATAATGCTCTCACTCCAGCTCCAGTGCAAGGAGTGGGGAAAGGTGGCCAAGGACTCACTCTTGTGTGGGGTGGACTCCCATTGCCGTCAGAGGGATTCGGTATGGGCATAGCGGACTGCTCATAGGGAGCAGCTTGCAAAATCAGGGCTTAAGTCACCTGGCAGCCCTGACTGAGGCAGAAGGCCTGGTTAGGTTGCAGGTCCCGGTCAAGCACCCCCCATTGGCCACTCACTAGACTGCCGTGAGGGAAACCAGCTGCTGGGTCCCCCGGTGTGTTAAGCCTCTGGAGCCTGAATGGAGCCCAACCGCTGGTCCAGTCCTGGGGTCCCTAGGCACCCACTTGGGGTGCAGATCCTCTGTCTAGCACCCCCTCCTCAGGGCTGGAACCTGCTGTCCAGCTGCCTAACCCCTGGGCTCAGTGCTGACCCTTTAGACTCCCCTGTAGCTTAAACACACCCTTTCCCAGAACTCCCCCGCAAGGTGTGAGCTTTTGGGTCCCTGTTGAACTCTCTCAGAAGGCGCATGGTAGCTGTGAGGTATATAACCCGTACAGACACCTTGCCAGTCTCACCATTGCTCTTCTTCTACTTTCCATAAAGCACGAGGGAGTGGGGCTCATCTAGAACATAACACAAATCCTAACCGCAGTTGCCCCTCGAGAATGCTTAGAATCATAGAATATCAGGGTTGGAAGAGACCTCAGGAGGTCATCTAGTCCAACCCCCTGCTCAAAGCAGGACCAATCCCCAGACAGCTTTTTACCCCAGATCCCTAAATGGCCCTCTCAAGGATTAAACTCACAACCCTGGATTTAGCAGGCCAATGCTCAAACCACTGAGCTATCCCTCCCCCCCCATTTGGATTCAGGGGACCATCTGGATTCAGGTAAGCAGGCAGGGTCCCCAGCCTCATAAGGCATCTACATTCTGGCCCCCTCTATTTTTATAACCTTCCAGTCTTCTCTGTCAGGTGACACCCTCAGGTGACCAGAGACTCCTCCGAGGTGACTTTGTTACCAAGGTGACCTCCCTCCCGTAGGATGACACCGAATGATTACATTGTGAGGTTCCCCAAATTGTCACACAGCATCACTCGCATGTTTGATGTTTGCCTGAAGCTGGAAAATTCACACTTCATTTAAAACCTCCCCAAAGCTGAATGCTTCGAAACCTCAAATATTGTGTCCATTCGGAGGTTGGAGTGGAAATGTGAGTCAATTCCTCTTTTTAATACAAACCCAGTTAGCTTGTCCCGTGCCTTGACCAGGCAATAAAATACATTAATGTTCTATTTACATTATCGCTGCTAATTTTCTGTATGCAGAGAAATGAATTCCGTGAGCTCTGGTGAACAGAATCACCGTCAGGCTTTTTAACATTTCAAAAGAGTAGAGGCAAATTAAGTTAGTCTAATGCCTTTTTGTATTTCTCAGGCTCAAAATATGAGGACAATGAAACGCTTGCATGGGAAGCAGTCATGAAAGAAAATTACCTCGTCAAAATCAATTCCAAAGCAAACGATTCATCAGAGGAGTATGTCTGTTTTGTCTCTCTGCTCGACTCTTAGACGAAACTGCACTTCTGCAAACTTTTTATTTTTAATAAGAAAAAGAAAACCTTTTTTTACATTTAGAAAGTCTGCTTATACACTAATATATTAATAAAATCAGCCTAAAACAGTTCATCCATTCTGCTTCAAGTAAAATATTGGAGATTTTATAATCCATTAGCATAGTGCAGGTTGGTTGCCTAGGTTGTTAAATTTTCATTACAATTTTGCAAATTTGACAATATGTGCTGAATAGATTTATTTATGTACAATTACATACTAAAAATGTCTTCCATTAGCTTGCTAGGGTGAACTTGGGCAAATCACCTCTCTGTGCCTCAATGTTCCCATCTGTCAGGTGGGGATAATCATAGAATCATAGAAAATTAGGGTTGGAAGAGACCTCAAAGCAGGACCAACCCCAACTAAATCATCCCAGCCAGGGCTTTGTCAAGCCGGGCCTTAAAAACCTCTAAGGATGGAGATTCCATCACCTCCCTAGGTAACCCATTCAGGTGCTTCACCACCCTCCTAGTGAAATAGTTTTTCCTAATATCCAACCTAGACCTCCCCCACTGCAACTTGAGAACATTGCTCCTTGTTTTGTCATTGGCCACCACTGAGAACAGCCGAGCTCCATCCTTTTTGGAATCCCCCTTCAAGTAGTTGAAGGCTGCTATCAAATCCCCCGTCACTCTTCTCTTCTGCAGACTAAATAAGCCCAGTTCCCTCAGCCTCACCTCATAAGTCATGTGCCTCAGCCCCCTAATAATTTTCGTTGCCCTCCGTTGGACTTTCTGCAATTTATCCACATCCTTTCTGTAGTGGGGGGACCAAAACTGGATACAGTACTCCAGATGTGGTCTCACCAGTGCCGAATAGAGGGAAATAATCACTTCCCTCGATCTGCTGGAAATGCTCCTACTAATGCAGCCCAATATGCTGTTAGTCTTCTTGGCAACCAGGGCACACTGTTGACTCATATCCAGCTTCTCGTTCACTGTAATCCCCAGGTCCTTTTCTGCAGAACTGCTGCTTAGCCAGTCGGTCCCCAGCCTGTAGCAGTGCATGGGATTCTTCCGTCCTAAGTGCAGGACTCTGCACTTGTCCTTGTTGAACCTCATCAGATTTCTTTTGGCCCAATCCTCCAATTTGTCTAGCTCACTCTGGACCCTATCCCTACCTTCCAGTGTATCTACCTCTCCCCCCAGCTTAGTGTCGTCCGCGAACTTGCTGAGGGTGCAATCCATCCCATCATCCAGATCATTAATGAAGATGTTGAACCAAACCAGTCCCATGACCGACCCCTGGGGCACTCCGCTTGATACCGGCTGCCAACTAGACATCGAGCTGTTGATCATTATCCATTGAGCCCGATGATCTAACCAGCTTTTTATCCACCTTATAGAATCCATACTTTTTTGACTTGCTGGCAAGAATACTGTGGAGACTGTATCAAAATCTTTGCCAAAGTCAAGGTATATCATGTCCACCGCTTTCCCCATATCCACAGAGCCAGTTATCTCATCATAGAAGGCAATCAGGTTGATCAGGCATGACTTGTCCTTGGTGAATCCATGTTGACTGTTCCTGATCACCTTCCTCTCCTCCAAGTGCTTCAAAATGTATTCCTTGAGGACCTGCTCCTTGATTTTTCCAGGGATTAAGGTGAGGCTGACCAGTCTGTAGTTCCCCGGATTCTCCTTCTTCCCTTTTTTAAAGATGGGCACTATATTTGCCTTTTTCCAGTTGTCTGGAACTTCCCCCAATTGCCATGAGTTTTCACAAATAACAGCCAGTGGCTCTGCAATCACATCAGCCAACTCCCTCAGCACCCTTGGATGCATTGCATCCGGCCCCATGGACTTGTGCATGTCCAGCTTTTCTAAATAGTCCTTAACCTGTTCTTTCACCACTGAGGGCTGCTCACCGCCTCCCCATATTGTGCTTCCCAGTGCATCAGTGTGGGAGCTGACCTTGTCTGTGAAGACCGAGACAAAGCATTGAGTACTTCAGCTTTTTCCATATAATCTATCACTAGGTTGCCTCCCCCATTCAGTAAGGGTCTCACACTTTCTTTGACCTTCTCCTTGTTGCTAAGTTACCTGGAGAAACCCATCTTGTTACCCTTCATATCCCTTGCTAGCTGCAACTCCAATTGTGCTTTGGCCTTCCTGATTACAACCCTGCATTCTCGAGCAATATTTTTATACTCCTCCCTAGTCATCTGTCCAAGTTTCCACTTCTTGTAAGCTTCCTTTTTGTGTTTAAGCTCACCGAAGATTTCTCTGTTAAGCCAAGCTGGTCACTGGCCATATTTGCTATTCTTTTTGCACATCAGGATGGTTTGTTCCTGCACCCTCAATAAGGCTCCTTTAAAATACAGCCAGCAATCCTGGACTCCTTTCCTCCTCATATTAGCCTCCCAAGGGATCCTGCCTATCAGTTCCCTGAGGGAGTCAATGTCTGCTGCCCAGGTTGACACCCACTTCTACTTCTCCTACCAATTCTTCCCTCTTTGTGAGCAGCAGGTCAAGAGGAACATGACCCCTAATTGGTTCCTCCAGCACTTGCACCAGGAAGTTGTCCCCAACACTCTCCAAAACTTGTCTGTGCACTGCTGTATTGCTCTCCCAGCTGATGTCAGGGTGATTGAAGTCCCCCATGAGAACCAGGGCCTGTGATCTGGAAACTTCTGTTAGTTGTCCGAAGAAAGCCTCGTCTACCTCATCCTCCTGTTCTTGTGGTCTATAGCAGACGCCCATCACGACATCACCCTTGTTGCTCTCACCTCTAAACTTAACCCAAAGACTCATGCTTTCCTCCTTTTTCAAAGTGCTTTGAGATTCATTGATTAAAAGTGCTATGTAAGAGCTAGCAATCATTTTTACATAGATTAATGGCGCATACCAGACATGTAACCGTGAGAAATAAGGTTATACATAGATTGCGGGGATTCCAAGCTGACCAGAAATCTTTACTAAGTACAAGTAGTAAATGGGGTCTCCAATTCTTTGTTGGGACTTGAAAGGTTAAATATGTCCTAAGGCTACAGGTAGCTTCACAAATTCTTTGTCAAATCCTGACACTTGGCTGATCAGCCTCAGAGTTCTTTCAGGAATCACCTCAGCATTTTTACAGCAACAACTAAGTCAGACAAACTGCCAAGAAAAAAAAAAAGCATACAGACCAGAATCAGAGAACAAAGTGATCAAAAGGCAGACGGGCAGATTTTTAAAGGTATTTAGGTACCTAACTCCCATGGAGACCACACATGCAACTTTATTGAACATGCTACTGAATATAAAAAGCAACCCTCCAATAGTATCTAGGTGTTCTCCATTTCCATTTTTGGCATTGAAAAGCTGGTAACTTTGGGTGGAGGGTTTCACTAGTGCTAGGGCATGCAGCTTTCCTGTTGTGGACATTCCATCCTTAAATGCATAATTAAGACTTGCCATATGCTGCTCAGCATTAAGTCACAAGCTAGATGTATTCAAATTGGGGTGGCCAAATTTTGAGCCAAAAAGGGTCAGGTAAGAAACTTGCCAAGAGCAAAACTGACAGTAATTTGTACAGAGTTACATTAGATGTGATCAAAGCCAGGTGCACACAACCATAATGACTTGTCTCATCCTGGAAAGATGAATGGGAACTATTTGAGTTCCCAGGCAATAACACCTGCAGTCAATATCAGCCTTGTCATTAACCTTCAACTATGTGCATTCAGAGTAGAAGAGCATTCTAGGATCCAAGAGCCATAGTTTTCCTTGATCCACATTTTGGGTGCTCCTATGTGACTAGGTGTCCTGCTTTAAATTAATTGTATGTAATGTTCTGCTGCACAGTTTGACACTGAATCAAGGAGTAGGTGCCAATCGCTAGTTTAATTTTTAGTCCCACAAGACTCATTTTAGTATTTGTCATCTCTTCACAGGATGGCACATCGATTTAGACAACTGGATATGAAGGTACTTTGTTTTTGATTGGTCTGGGAAATATGTGTCTGTGATATGACAGTGAGTGGCATATATAGAAACTGTACCCCTTTATTTATGCACTGTTTACACTTAACTGCAGTCAGATATAATTTTCTTAGGGCTGTACTTCTAAGGTACTGTCCTGTATTGGGGGCAGAGTAGAGGCACTGTGCCTTAAGCAGAAAACTTTGTGTGTGGCACAGATATCTGATAAGGTTACAACAGCCACATGAGGTCACTTAGATGCTCGGAAGCATCTTGTTGTGTTGAAGAATGAAGGAGCAGATATTTTCTAAGCTCTGCAAATGTGGAGAGAAGCCACGCTGTGCTGCTGCTTCTAAGAGCTTTATTAGGTAGGATTTAATTTCTAAATAGTGCCTTAAACGTGCTTCAATTTCAGGAACTGCCTCAGAGCAATGTACCTGTCAGACCCATTGCTTGATTACTAGAAAACCACTAGAGAGTTCTAAAGCAGAAGGGAATCTCAGTGTTGCATAGTAACTGAACAAGGTGTCGCCCCCATTGTAAATACACTTTGAAGGCAGAAACTTCATGCGGCAGTGTGCGCTGTCACCTGTCCAGTTAATTCCATCAAGCAAGATTCTGATCCCCCTCCAGCACCTTATCCATGAGTAGTCCCACTGATTTCCCAGGAAGTAAGTGATGTCTCAGTGAGGGTAAGGGTATTAGTTTGCTGTGTGTGCATCTGAGTGAAAGAAGCATTAGAGGAAACAAGTGTAAAAACATAACAGTCTTTACAGTAGACTGGTTTCCACAAAACTCCAATGACCAGATCTGTGATCCTGTCTCAGGAGCCAAGGCCGATTCAGAGTAATTTGGAGTCAGTTGGTTTCATGATGCCTGCTTGTTAAATGCGTGAAATATGTATGCATTAGGACTCACTACATTTATTACATTGATGAACATTGTAATGGTGGTTGTCCTTCCAAATGGACTGTACTGGGGCAATGTTTGAAGAGGCACTTCTATTGCTCACTAGGGCTATTTCGCTGTGACAAATAACTATAAGCACTGCATTGTTTACCCACACAGCTGAGTTTGTCTGGTAAATGCAAATAGCAGTTGGCTAATGCTCAGGCACTAACAGCTGGCATTCAGAGGGGAACCAAAGAAACAGGAGCTTAACTTGGAGGTGCCATGGGAGTTATTGTTACTGTTTTACAGCCATTCCCAGGCATTTTAAAGGACTTACTGCTTATTTGCCTCATACATCTCTCTGGCTGTTATCCAAGCTGCAAAAATGCCTTGGAATAAGCTAGGCTGACTTCGAACTAACATGAATCTTGATTTGTTTTTGTTTTTAGCTTAATGATCTGAAAGGCCTTCTGAAAGAGATTGCTAACAAAATAAAATAAAAGCAACTTGAAAGCAGAGGCGGCAAACCTCAGCAATGTAAGCTCACTTTATTGACTAACATACAAGAGAGGATTTAATCAGCATCTCCAGTGCTTAAATGCATCTGTCTAAGAGAGAGGAAGGGTTCCATTTGACAGTGGTTATTGATGCTTCTATTTATACCTTCAGCATTGAAAAGGGAACACTAGGCCCTGGGTTTCTGTCTCACTTGGTCATTCTGGATTAGATCCAAGGATATGCTAGCACCATCTTTAATTTCCAGATGGTAATTTTTTAAAAACTTATTAAACCCCAGCAGAATTGTCTTGTTTTGACCCCTTGTTTGCTGAAAAGCTCCAAGCTGTACCAGTTTATGTATTATTTATACTAGAAGCCCCAACTGAGATCAGGGGTCCCATTGTGGTAGGTGCTGTACAGACACAATGAAAGTGCTTGTCCTGATCAGCTGAGTCAGGGATCAGCAACCTTTGGCACGCGGCCTGCCAGGGTAAGCCCCCTGGCGGGCCGGGCCAGTTTGTTTACCTGCCGCGTCCGCAGGTTCGGCTGATCGCAGCTCCCACTGGCCGCGGTTCGCCCTCCAGGCCAATGAGGGCTGCAGGAAGTGGTGGCCAGCACATCCCTCAGACCGCGCCTCTTCCGGCAGCCCCCATTGGCCTGGAGCGGCGAACCACAGCCAGTGGGAGCTGTGATCTGCCGAACCTGTGAACGCGGCAGGTAAACAAACTGCCCGGCCTGCCAGGGGGCTTACCCTGGCAGGCCGCGTGCCAAAGGTTGCCGATCCCTGAAGCTAAATCAAAAAGACAGACCCAAGGGGATGAGAGAGCAAGGATTATTTTTTAATATGGAGATATACTTATCTCATAGAACTGGAAGGGACCTTGAAAGGTCATCGAGTCCAGCCCCCTGCCTTCACTAGCAGGACCAAGTACTGATTTTGCCCCAGATCCCTAAGTGGCCCCCTCAAGGATTGAACTCACAACCCTGGGTTTAGCAGGCCAAGCTATTATTCCCTGGGACTGTGGCATAGAATGTAATTTACCCAAAATGACATGGGAAGTTTATAGCAGAGCTAGGAACTGAACCAAGATTTCCCAAATCCTAAGCTAGTACGCTCACCAACAAGGCCATCCTTTCTCTCTCAGCAAATTGTCTACTTCCTTTGATAGGTTTCCTTATTCTTCTTCAGTTTGTGATTGTCAGGCGTTACTGAATGGTGTGAGGGATTCAGAGCCCTTGGGATAGCAAAAGGAATTTGAGATGCCTGACGAAAAGGCTAGAGTGATGTAGAACAACATCCAAACTAGCAATGACTGGCATCTTCCTTTGCAGAGAAAATGGAATAAGAAATGTGGCTGTCTGGAAGTGAGGACTATCTGGAATTACAATGTCAAACTAAACTTTAAAGCACGGGTGGGCAAACTATGGCCCGCGGACCACATCTGTCTCACCAGCTGATTTAATCCGCTTCAGACGAGGAGCGGGGTCGGGAGCCGCTTCACACGCGCGTGCTGTGGCTCCATGTGGCTCCCGGAAACAGCGGCATGTCTACCCTCTGGCTCCTATGCAGAGGCACGGCCAGGGGGCTCTGCGTGCTGCCCCCGCAGCTCCCATTGGCCAGGAACTGCAGCCAGTGGGAGCTGCAGGGGCGGCGCCTGCGGATGGGGCGGTGTGCAGAGCTGCCTGGCCGCACCTCTGCGTAGGAGCCAGAGGGGGGACATGCCGCTGCTTCCGGGAGCTGCTTGAGGTAAGCGCCGCCCAGAGCCTGCATCCCTGAGCCCCTCCCGTGGCCCAACCTCCTGCCCTGGCTCCAGCCCTGATCCCCCTCCTGCCCTCCGAATCGCTTGATACCAGCCCAGAACACCCTCCTGCACCCCAAACCCCTCATCCGCAGCTCAACCCCAGAGCCTGCACCTCCAGCGAAAGCCCTCACCCGCCCCATGCCCCAACCCCTGGCCCCAGCCCTGATCCCCCTCCCGCCTTCTGAACCCCTTGGTCCCAGCCTGGATCACCCTCCTACACCCCAAATCCCTCATCCCCAGCCCCACCCCAGAGCCCGGACCTCCAGCCTGAGACCTCACCCCGACACACACACCCCAACCCCCTGCCCCAGCCGTGATCCCCCTCCCGCCCTCTGAACCCCTCATTTCTGGTCCCATCCCAGAGCCCGCACCCCCAGCCAGAGTTCTCACCCCCTCCTACACCCCTACCCCCAATTTTGTGAGCATTCATGGCCTGCTATACAATTTCCATACCCAGATATGGCCCTTGGGCCTGAAAGTTTGCTCACCCCTGCTTTAAAGCCACAGGGCTTTCTTTCAGGGATTGAAGAGATTTGTTCCTTGTAGAGAATCATTTTCGCCAGTGCAAAATGAGCGTAAAACGCTGGCAACTCAGTTCTCCACTCGCTCATAGTGGGGGATATGATTTTATACCCACTTTGCAGAGGCAAATGATTATATAAGACGCAATGCCAGAGAGACCCATGGGGGTAAACTGCACGGTTCGAGGAAAGGGCTTAGGGTTTGGCTACACTTGCGAGTTACAGCACAATAAAGCAGCCCCGGGCGCACTAGCTCACTCCCCGTCCACACTGGCATGGCACGTAGAGCGCTCTGACTCCGTGGCTACAGCGCTGCTGGTACTCCACCTCGGCGAGAGGAATAACATTTGCTGTGCCTTGGCTACAACGCCCGGGCGTCAGTGTGAACGAGGTATTGCGTTACTGTGCTCTGATCGGCCTCCGGAAATGTCCCATAATCCCCTTAAATCAAGTGGCCACTCTTGTCATTGTTTTGATCTCCTGTAGGAATGCGGAAATGCCCTTTCAAAGCTCCGTTTCTGACAGCCGGCATGCAAGCCGTTACTGTGGAATGCTGTGTGTGTGAGAGAGTGAGGCGGGGGGGAGGAGGGATCTGTTGCTGTCTGAACTTACAAGACAGCATGCTGACATGCTCTCAGCCCCCCAAAACCCCACTCTCTCCCCCCCCACATACTCCCTGTCACACTCCACCCCACCCCTCCCATTTGAAAAGCATGTTGAAGTCACTTGCATGCTGGGATAGCTGCCCATAATGCACCACTTCAGTGCCACTGCAAGTGCTGCAAATGTGGCCACGCCAGTGCGCTGTCAGCTGTCAGTGTGGACAGACTACAGCGTTTTCCCTACTGCGCTCTACGAAGGCTGGTTTAACTCAAAGCGCTCTACATCTGCAAGTGTAGCCATGCTCTTCGTCTCTCTAGTCCTTAGAGGTAATAAATTCCAAGTTGTTCAACTTGTCAGTTAGCTCAAGTCAGGTAAAAGGTCTGAACTCTAGTTTGGTAGCTTGGGGACTACTCTGGTTCCTAAGTGATGAAGTATAATGGAAGTTGAGGATGCTGGGTCCATCTGAAGTATGGCTTACTGCTTGCTGGCAGGCAGTGAAATCTTCCTGGATGCTGTGAACGCTCTCTTGCATATGAGCTGTCCAGGTTCTGAAGCTGGGCTCTCCCAGAAAAATGACCCAATGTACTAACTAATCTAGATTTATGGGAAGGGCAGACAAGCGATTGCCTCCCAAGAAGCTGAAGCTGTATCTTTGTAGTACCTTGGCCAAGGAGTGTAACCAATCAGCATGGTAATGTTTACATCCACGCTGCACTCGTTTGGTGCAGGGGGAAATGATTGCATACAGTGCAGGGCACTGGAGAATCAGGCCCAGCACCTGCAGAAGATGCTGAATTGACAGCCCCAAAACTTCCCAACTGCCACTGCTCTTACTGAATCCGATAGAGCTGCCACTCTTCCTCATTTCTTAGCAGAGCAGCAAGCTCTTTTTATCCCTAGTAATTTGTTAGGATTAGACCCCTGGATTCCATGTTGACAGATACTGGAATGAAAACAAAAGGTGTCAACTGACGGCAGCGGGAGATTTATTCTAAAATTCTCTTTTTATTTTCTTTGCTCACGCAGGTACTGACTTGTTCACACTAATTTCTAGGAGACGTCTCAAAGCGAATCGTATCCTGCCACAAATGGCAGCACCTGGAAAGGCGTGAGGAGGATGCGTGGTGCTTTTAAAATGACATTTCTGCTTTTTGCGTCTCAGAGCTCTGGGCTCTTTTATTTCCATGGTCATCTTACATACTGATGATAAAAAATTATCCTCCTAGTTGAGCTCCAAATTCTAGAAGCTGATCTGTTGCTTTTCTTCTCAGTCTTTAGTTATTGGCTGTAAGCAGATAGCTCTCATCAGCTGCTCAGAGATCACTTTCCTAACTCCAACAATTCTGCTGCCAGCCCACTCTAGTTTGAGTCTCTGGAACAGATCTTCACCCAGGCGTCAACTAGACACTCAAGTGCAGATTGTCAGAGGTGTTTAGGCTCCTAGCTCAAAGAAAGTTAGGAGCCTAAATACTTTTGAGGATTTGGGCCTCATTGCTCCTTTTAGTGACCCACCAATGATCTCCTCCCCTGCCTTCCTTGCTGCTCACATAGTGTATTTCCAAACCCTGATTACATTTTTACATGCTGGCATATGAGGATGAAAGGCCTCCTGCCTTCCTTAATAGGACATATTGCACTTGGCATCCAAAACTAACCTGCCACCTGGATTCCTGGTGAACAATAAAGACTTCTTCAGATTAGTCTGAGACACTATTTTGTAGTCCAGACTGAGTGCCCACACTCCAGTGCTGAAGGCATGCAGTTCATAAATAAGTCTAATCGTGATGTTTTGCAAGACCCTGATATTGCATTTGGTTTCACTTGTTCAAGTTCTGTAGGGCCTGTTCGTGTTCTGATTCCTTAACAAACAAGAGGTGGTATGTGATTCACCACTCATTTGATGCAACAGCAGGGTATCCTGGTATCACAGTAGTTTAGAAAGCAAGTGTCCCCAGTTGAGTGTTCTTTCCTGGAAGGGAAAGGGGCTTCTAAATGCAATGCTGCCCGTAGCAAGATCAGCTGGATGTCAGCTTGGCTCAACCAGAATGGCTCTGCCTTTGTGTTACATGCTGAAAGTCTTCCGGAGAGCCAAGCCCCGGCAAGCTATTAACACAAATGACTGCTGTGTTTTCTCTGCATAAGAAAACAACTGAATATATTTTCCAGGGGAAGCATTATTAATTGCCTGTTACAATAAAACTCTTTCAGCATCTTGCTGTTCACATCTTTGCTGTGTGATCTGCTATCCAAACTTACCAAATGCACTGAGACAGGTCAAGCTCAGTGTTGATTACAACACCAATACTAAAGGTGATATCTGTTCAGCGGTGCAACATAAGATTTCAGTAGTCCCACATTGGAAAGGCTTGTCAGGACGTGCTCAGATTCCCACTGACTTCAATGGAAGTTGGATTGGGTCCTAAATGACTAAGATAAATCTACTTTATATAAATGGATTTTCGTTTGTCACTTGTGTCTGCCTTTAATGTGGAAAATGTGCCTTCGTTCCATTTTTATTGTCTGTCATGCCATATTCTATGGTACCTGTAACAGTGTTGTTCTCCTGCGTATTGTGCTGGATGTAGCTACAAGTAGTGTGACAAAGAATCAAATGTACCTTTATGAATATACACATTAAATAAGAAGTTAACTCTGGCTTCTTGCCTTATTTCGGGGTGGGAAAGATAAACAAGGGATTTTCCTAAGCCAAATAGGTTCTGCTACCATTGCTACCCCTGTGACACTTTCTGTATTTATTTATCTAATCTCAATTCTACAGGCAAGTGTTCCGTGTTATTGCCAGTTACATATCACCCATTGCCTTACTCTAGGAATTGCAACACAACTCAGAAGACTTTGGGAATAATTAGGGAAACAGTTGCACTAGGCACCCATCTCTGTTTGAAAAGGATTCTCCAATGAGAGGAAAGACATTCTGACGGTCAATGCCAGTGGCCTTTCCTCCTGACCAATAGAGCGTGCTGTTTTCTGCAGTGAGGGAGCCTCACTTCCCAAAGGGTCCAGCACCCACGTCTCCCACTGATGTTAAGTTCAGCATCAGGCCCCAGGGTACAATTCAGATCCGTATGAAAGAGATGGAATCCTCCTGGCGCTGCCCCATGCTGAGATCCTTTCCAAGCTGTCGTACGGCTCTTGGAAAATAATCGGAGAAATGTGTCTCCATGCTATGAAACTCCTGGGAAGGATCGACCAACTGGATCGCTCCACAGCTCGGAGTACCTCTGCACTGCAAGGTGTAATTGAAGCATGTGTAGACATACCTGAGGTGTGAGTGCAACACATGCAGACATACCTGAGCTAGCGTTGACCTACCTAGCTCAAATAATAGTAGCAGTGAAGCCATGACCACATGGGCTTGCCACTTGAGTACATACCCAGGGTTCCACAGGAGTTTTTTGAGCCAGCTAGGTCAAAGCTGGCTTGGGTACGTCTACAAGTGCTGAGTGTCACCTCTGGTTGCAGTGTAGACCTAAACCGAAGTGTTTTGATTTCAGGAAGCTGACCATGACGGTGCTGCTCGCCAACGCAATAAAGGGAAGAGAATGTCATCTCAGGTAAGAGGAAGGGAAACCTCCCTCCCTGCCTTCTGTGCAGGGCGGGGAAGAGGAGCATCAGTCACGTGTACTCTTGCTCTCCATGGCCTTGTCTCCCTTGTTCCAAATTGGAGCCCATTAGTCACTGCTGATGCAGCTGCACTAGTGTGAGGGTGAATGGAAAGCCCCGAGTCCATGGCTTTGGTGGAGGAAAGCAGGTTAAGGTTAGAGGGATAGACCCTGCAGCTCCATGGCTGTTACTCCAGTCTGTCACCCCTCTCTGCCAACCTATGCAGCACAAGCACAGAGAGTGCTGCAGTGCAGCAAGAGGCGGCCTGGGGGAAGCCCCTTCGGCACCAGGGTTTAGACCACCTTCATTTCATTTAAAACCTATATTTCTCATTGCAGGGCGAATGCCCGGAATAGAAACCGAGGCCAGTGCTGCCTGCCGGAGTCTGAACATAGCCTGGAACAGTAGCCCTAAGCTAGGGGTTGTAAAGATATACTGGGGGTTTATGTCCCGCCTGCCCTTCCCATGCTGCTAAATAGGACGGGGGCTCTGGTATGGAAAAATCCAGCAGGGGGCACCCAAATAATGAGGAGAATTGGTCCTAGCACCCATGTTTCAGTAGTATGAGGCTTCTCAGTGTGGGAGTCCATTACTCCTGCTCCAGTGCAGCCTGTCCCCAGCTGAGCTGTTCTGCTCAGGGCTGGACGCTGAGCACTCTGCTTGGGTGCAGAGGGATGTTCCTCTCTTCGAACCCTTTCAGCTAAAGCAAAGGGCAGAGTGCTGTAAAACTGGGCCAGTGATGCATCTGGATTTCATTTCACGCCCTGCTAGGCTGGTTCAGAGGGCTCAGGTGTTTGGGTTGATGCCAGTGGCTGGAGCCACGTTTCCCAGTGACCCTGAACTGCAGCAGCTAAATAGCTTTCCGGCGAGACACATCCTAGGGGTTTGTCTGACGCATGCAAATGCTGCTCTGAATCCCCTTCATTCTCCTTACAGCCCATTTACCCTGGTTCACTGCACCTCGGCGAGGCTGATCTCTCCATTCGTTCCACAGCTGCCCTTTGGACAGCTACCACGTACATGGACAGGAGTCTTGGAACCCAGCGTCAGTGTTGCTGCAGCCAGGAATGCTGGCGCTGAGCTTGGTCTATGAGACTTGTGCCAGCACTGTCAGATCTCAGTCTGACCGACCCTGGGTACTTGGAATCAGCCCCCTACACCTGGTTCCCAGAGCTATGTCATGGACTCAGAGCGAGCGAGGTGAGATGAGTTTCTCTCTGTACATAAATTGAACATTAAATGTAGCAAGAGGGAGGCTGTCTCTCTCCTCTGGCTTTGTGCCACGTAATGCCATTGACATGGGTGCGGCGGTTTTAGTAAAGTGATCAGCTCTGCCACGCTATCGGTAGCAGGAAGTACCCCTGGTGTTCCATCTCCTCCTTCATTCCTACGCGGTCAGCCCCATTCTTTCCCTCTGCTCCTGGGCTTCCTGCCAGCATCCAAATGTGCAATTCATATCGGCATGGCCCTGTCCCGAGACATCATTCTAACACCAGATACATTTACAGGGTGCTCGGCTGCCTCAGATGGCTCTGCATACTCCAAGGGTTCGTTTTACTGACATTCACAGCTGTGCCAGCTGGTGCTTTACCAGGACCTACGGATTAAGACCTATATATAAAGAGCTAGATATTACCATCCCAAAGGCAATTCTATTTTCCAGGCACTGGCAAAGGATGTGCACACAAGTTAGCTTAAGATTTCGGACTCCAGTGCTCAAGCATCTGAATCTCTATCTTGTGCCCTCGCTTGTGTCTGTCCCGTGTGACTTAGCACAGCTGTACATGACTGCAGCAAGGTGGAGCGGTAGGTCCAGCATCTCCCTAGGTGAAATCCACTGTGGCTCAGAGCCCGTACAAGGCTGCTGTGGTGCATAACCCTCCTTCTGGCCCTCAGCACCACAGTGAATTTCATCCTATGAGATGTAAACTAGCATGGCTTCCCTTTAAGCTTCCATAGCTTAAACCTTGCCACAGCCTTGGCCCCTTGTCGGGAGGCAGAATTCTTACATTTAAAGCGGCAGAGCACAGCAAATAGAATCAAAGTTGCATGCACCGTGACCTGAGTTATCCACTTGAAAGGGCACCAGGTAACAGCCCCATGCAAAATGCACTGGTGAGGCATGAGCCACGAAGTTAGCAGCAGCAGCAATGAACACTGTGCTCAAGCAAACCCAGCCCCCAGAATAAAGCATTTTGTTCCCAGAAGTTCCAGAAAGGAGGTGACTGCTACTTCTGTGTCACACATCCAGGGCTGGCCTTACCATGAGGCGAACTGAGGCAGCCGCCTCAGGTGCCAGACTGTGGGGGGGCGCCACTAGGACCCAGAGTGTAGAAAATTGTGTCTGCTGCTGGTACATATGTATTCTCTCTGCTCTAGATGCACAGAGATGGTGGAGTGCTGTACTGGAGGAAGGAGGGCACAAGAGACATAACAGGCAGGCAGGAGAAAAGGTGAGAGGGAAGAACAGAAAGCAGCAGGAGCTGCAGGGAGAGAGAGGAGGAGGAGCCTCTTATGTACCTCTCTAGCACCCCTGGACTGATTAACACCAGCTTCTCAGGGAGCTTCCTGTTTCCTGCTGCTTCCCTGAACCCACTTGAGGAGAACAGGCAGTCAACTGAAGAAGTAGGAGCCAGTTAGGCCCTTAAGACGCTGATATCTTCCCTCACTCAGGCCCTGCTACCAGCTTATTTGTCCCCTTCAATTGAGTGTTGAGAGCCACTATAGCTGGCACAGAACATCAGTCATGAGTGAAAGAAGAAAACGCCCCCCTGAGGCAGCATTCAGAAAAAGAAAGAAAGCAAAGGAAGCTTTTCTATCTAAGCAGGAAGGAGCTCTCCTGAGATAAATAGACACAAATGTTCACGGTGAGCCTTCTGGCCCCAGTGAGGACTGTGAGTGGTGAGGAAATGCCAGATCTTCCAGTTAGTCAGAGTGCAGGTGACCTGGCAGCTACTGCAGCATCCATATCTCCATCTCAAATGGATGTAACCATGCACATTCCTGAAGAAAAGTGTAGATCAGAGAAGAGTGTGGTGGAGGCGCAAGAAACAGCTGCTGCTGAGTTTAGTTCCTTAAGTCTAGATGATCCAGGACTGTGGACCCACTTGAGCAGTAGCCTGAGGGACTTCCTTGTACTGCATGAGCCACACCAAGTGAAAAACTTCCTGTTCCCCAAAGACAATGAAAATAGAAGTTTCTATCCAATACATTACTGGTGTGAAATCTCCAATGGTGACAAAGTGGAGAGGCCATGGCTTATGTACTCAGAAACCCAGAATGCTGCATACTGTTTTTGTTGCAAACTCTTCCAGTCTAATGTTCCAGCCACATTGGGTTCTACAGGAACAAAGGATTGGAAAAATCTGGCTAGAAATGTGGCATGCCATGAGAAGGCAGGAGATCACCAGAGAGCATTCCATAGGTGGAAAGAGCTTGAGATGAGACTAAGGTTAAAGGCCACCATAGATGATCAGCATCAAGAGAAGATTGCATCAGAGTCTCTTTACTGGCAAAATTTTCTGAAAAGGCTCATTGCCATTGTGAGAATGCTTGCTACCCAAAACCTAGCACTTCAGATCAGCTGTATGTACCAAACAATGGAAACTTCCTTACAATTGTGGAGCTGATGGCTGAGTTTGATGCTGTACTCCAGGAGCATCTAAGAAGAGTCACCACCCAAGAAATGTACACACACCACTACCTTGGAAAAGCAATTCAAAATGAGATCATACAGTTACTGGCAACAAAAGTCAAATAGAAGATTGTGACAGATCTGAAGTCAACAAGATATTACTCTCTTATTCTGGACTGCACACCTGACATCAGCCACACGGAACAAATGACTTTAATGGTGTGTATTGTAACAACAACAGAACCTAGTGAAAATGTCCCTGCAATAGTGACTGTCAGAGAGCATTTTCTAGAATTTATTGACATTGATGATACTACAGGAGCTGGTATGACAAATGTGCTTCTTAAAAAGCTGGAAGATACGGGAATTGCGATAGCTGACATGAGAGGTCAGGGCTACAATAATGGTGCCAACATGAGAGGAAAGAACAGGGGAGCGCAGACACGGATCCGAGAGTTAAACCCTCGAGCTTTTTTTATCCCATGCAGTTCTCATTCATTGAACTTGGTGGTCAGTGATGCAGCATCAGCTTCTAGTGAGGCTGCTGAATTTTTTAATATAATTCAAAGCAGCTATGTATTTTTCTCTGCATCGACTCATCGATGGCAAATTTTGAAGCAACATCTGGGAACATCCTCTCTGACACTGAAACCACTGAGTGCCACACGATGGGAAAGTCGAGTGGAGGCGATAAAACCTATCAAACACCAAATTGGGAAGATAGATGATGCCATAGTTGCCATTGGGAGAACAGTGGCAGAGGGAAATATACATAACTTCAAATTTCTGTGTGGCTTAGTGTTGTGGCATGACATACTGTTTGAAATAAATGTTGTAAGCAAGAGACTCCAAGATGTTGACCTTGATATATCTGGAGCAATGGAACAACTGGACAAAGCAAAGTCATACCTACAGTCTTACCAGTTAGATGAAGAGTTCAAAACGTTCTGAAGAGTGCACAGAAGTTGGCAGAGGAACTTCACACTGAAGCTATTTTCCCACCCATTCAAGAATACAAGAGTCACTGAAGAAGAAGACATTTTGATTACGAGGCACAGGATAATCCCATAAGAGACCCCAAACAACAATTCAAAGTTGAATTCTTTAACCAGGTGCTAGATTGTGCAATACAGTCAGTTGAAGAACGTTTCATGCAGCTCAAGGAACACAGCAGTATATTTGGGATGTTGTATGATATTCCAAAACTCCTCACAATACCTGAAGAAGACCTACACCAGCAATGCAGGGCACTAGAGACAGTGTTGACACATGATGACATGTGCGATATCGATGCGAGTGATTTAGGTGATGAACTGAAAGTCCTTTCAAGATACATTTCAGCAGGATCAACTCCAAAGGCTGTTCTGGAATATATGTGCACAAATAAGATGACCACTCTCTTTCCAAATGCTTTTGTTGCTCTGCGCATACTTCTAACACTTCCTGTAACAATTGCCAGTGGAGAACCCAGCTTCTCCAAGCTGAAGTTAATAAATACACATCTACACTCCACAATGACACAGGAGAGGCTGGTCGGCCTTGCAACCATCTCAATAGAGCATGAGCTCGCCCAGACTGTGGACCTTCAGCAGGAAGCAGTTCAAATCTTTGCAACCAAGAAGGCACGGAAAGCACCACTTTGATTATTCAAACAGATAAAAATGCCAGTGTTTACTATGCAGCCAAGAAAAGTTACATTTGCTGTTCAGGCGTTTGAAAGTTAAGTGTTACTTAAAATTTTTGAACAAGGCATTTTAAGTTGTTAGTTCTCCTTTATTGGGGTAGGTAGCAGAGCAATACCATGAGAGGAGTAGAACAGGAAGAAGGCAGAATTGAGACCTTTCAAAGTTTTGGCCCAAGCAAAGGGGCACGGGGGCATCATTTGAGCTCCCCGCCTCGGGTGCCAAAATGTTGTGGGCCGGCCCTGCACACATCTTTTCCTGGCAGCCTCCTGGGAGATTTACAAGAGGCCCCTTTGTCCAGCCAGATGGCTGAAGGGAGGGCCAATGGGTTATATCAGGAAAGAAGCTGATTCTTCAGAAGGAAGAACCTGGTTTTGTGTTCCATGTCTTACTGAGTTTGTCATAAAAGAAGGAGGGTAAAACATAAAGGCCCAGATTCTCCTCTGCTGAGAACCACGCGGGGCAGATTTGGGAGCAACTAAGAACCAGCTGCAGCTCTGATTTTTCAGGGAGTACCTGCACTCACCGCTGCTTAGAGCAGAACTAAGGCCTAGGGTGCCTTTAAATTATGCAGGAGACAAAGGTCCCCTGGCCTTTGAAATGCCACCTACACTAGAGCATGGTGGTGCAGTTTCCGTAGGCGCCAGGTATGTTAGTTTGATATGAGCGGAGACCAACGCCGTGGTGGGGAATTCTTAACAGCCCTGATCCAGCTGTTTTCTAGCCTCTTTCCACCGCCTGGATGGTTTGAAGAAGCTTGTGTGTGTGTGTGTGTGTTGTGTGTGTGTGTGCCTTAATCCTATGAGAGAGGATAAACTTAAACCGGGAGCCCTGATCTTCCAAGTTCTCAGATCCTATTTAGACGCATCAGTTTTCTTGAAAGACATCCCTTTTTATCACACACTTTATTCGGTGCAAAGGCGTCAGGAAGAACTTTGGGGATAGATTGTACCGACTGGACACAGCCCATTGTAAAGTCGTTGGAGAGCCATCCACCTCTGAACAGAGCACCGGCTCAGCATGCCTCCATGGTGCACACAGCCTGGGCGTTTACTACTACGCTCTTCTCGGGTGTGCAGCTTGCTGTGCTCATGTGGTTGGTTTGTTTTTCTGCTGCTTCATTCCACCCACTGGCTCCAGGAACAAACAAACAAACCGTGACCTCTTACTTGGGAAGGGGGGAGGTGGGCAGGGGCACAGCTCCAGGACCACCTGCTCGCTCTTTGTGGAACTTGATGGAGAAATGCCATCTTAGCCCCAGAGGCCAATTTCCAACCCCACTGGCCCATATGTATAGCTAGGGGATGAAAAGCAGGGTTTTGTGATGGAATGAGCAGAGCTTATCCTTCTTGTTTGTCTGGGAGGCCCCGGAGAGAAAGGAGCGGGGAGCCCGGTTTCCTCCCATTGTTAACATTCATTGGTAGTTTGGTTTCAGAGGAAAACACCATGAAACGGCCTGTGATACCTTAGTCCTCACCTGCGGGATGGATTCCAGATGTTGCTGGAGAGAGGGCTGGTTCTCCTGAGAAAAGTGGGAAAGACCGGGCTATCTGTCAAGCTCCTTATAGCAAAGCATGCTGGGAAGGGGAGGAGACTGGAGCCTTTATAAGACAGGCGCTTTTGGCTCTTGCATGATATTTGGGGAAAGAGAACCAGAGAAAGGGGAGCTGAAAAGGATGTTAGCAGAGTATTTCGGTGGCACTCTACAGGTGAGGGATTTGCTGCTTGAGCAGGCTGCTCTCTATATGGGGAGAGGGATCTATAATGGGGGGAGGGATAGCTCAGTGGTTTGAGCATTGGCCTGCTAAACCCAGGGTTGTGAGTTCAACCCTTGAGTATCAGAGGGGTAGCTGTGTTAGTCTGTGTCATAACTATAAAGGGAAGGGTAACAGCTCTCTGTGTACAGAGACTCCAAATCCTTTTACCTGTAAAGGGTTAAGAAGCTCGAGTAACCTGGCTGACACCTGACCCCAAGGACCAATAAGGGGACAAGATTTTTACAATTGGGGGGGGGGGAAAGGCTTTTGTGTGTGTCCTTTGTTTAAGGGGTTGTTTGCTCTTGGGACTGAGAGGGACCAGACATCAATCCAGGTTCTCCCCATCTTTCTAAACAAGTCTCTCCTATTTCAAACTTGTAAGTAAAAAGACAGGCAAGGCGTCTTAGATTTACTTTGTTTTCTCAACTTGTAAATGTACCTTTTACTAGAGTGTTTATCTTTGTTTTGCTGTACTTTGAACCTAAGACAGAGGGGGGTCTTCTGAGCTCTTTAAGTTTGATTACCCTGTAAAGTATTTTCCATACTGATTTTACAGAGATGATTTTTACCTTTTTCTTTAATTAAAAGCCTTCTTTTTTAAGAACCAGATTGATTTCTCCTTGTGTTAAGATCC
Organism: Terrapene triunguis; assembly: GCF_002925995.2. Taxonomy (NCBI): domain Eukaryota; kingdom Metazoa; phylum Chordata; order Testudines; family Emydidae; genus Terrapene; species Terrapene triunguis. The sequence continues at coordinate 652,060 of NW_020664525.1, read as the reverse complement.
AAGGGGGTTTGGATCTGTATTCACCAGGAGTTGATGGGAGGAAGGAGGGGGGACGGTTAATTTCTCCTTGTTTTAAGATCCAAGGGGGTTTGGATCTGTGTTCACCAGGGAATTGGTGAAAGGGTTCTCAAGGCTTCCCAGGGAGGGGATTCTTGAGATGGTGGCAGCGGGACCAAAGCTAAGCTGGTAGTTAAGCTTAGAGGTTTTCATGCAGGCCCCTACATTTGTACCCTAAAGTTCAAAGTGGGGATACAGCCTTGACAGTCTGGATCTGTAAAAAGCAACAGAGAGTCCTGTGGCACCTTTAAGACTAACAGATGTATTGGAGCATAAGATTCTGACGAAGTGGGTATTCACCCACAGAAGCTTATGCTCCAATACATCTGTTAGTCTTCAAGGTGCCACAACAACCCTTGAGGGGGCCATTTAGGGAACTGGGGTAAAAATCTGTCTGGGGATTGGTCCTGCTTTGAGCAGGGGGTTGGACTAGATGACCTCCTGAGGTCCCTTCCAACCCTGATATTCTATGATTCTATATACCAGAGAAGATTTTGGCAACTGCTCTTCTGTGGAGTGAACTGTCTGTTGGAGGACTAGCGCTGTAGTTTCTAAGACCCAGCTGTTCTCATGGGTGAAGGACAGCCTGACTCGGCTGTGGGCAGTGAGAGGTTTGTATTGACACATGCTGTAATCTTTATTATGGGGAAAGTGCTGGTGACTCCTAATACTGTCTCAGGTTCGACGTGTCTTGCTCATGGTTGTTTTGTTTATAATTAGGGCTCTGAGACAATCGTGATTTCATGGACTGGGCAGAAATCACTAAATTAGCCCAATACTGTGATTTCTCTCCCTCCCCCCCAACGGCAGGGAGGCAGAAAGGTGCACTAGACTCGTGCTTGGTGTGGCTCATAGCACCCCTCCCCCACCGCTACTCTGACACCATGCTGCTGCGCACGACGAGCCGCACTTAGCACGAGACTGATGCATGCAAATGCCGGCTTCTGCCTCTCTGCGGTTGGGAAAATTGTTGCATTCTGGCCGGGGCGGGGGAAGAGACTCAGTGGCCGGTTTTCTGCAAAGGACGGTGGCAGTGACCTTTTGCCAACTGTTTTCCGTGCCTTTCCCATGAAATTTGCTACGTTACCTGTGATGCTGTTGGGATTTAAAAAAAAAATCTGATTTTTCTCAGGGCTCTATTTATAATGCAAAATTCATATCTGTGCAATGCAAAGGTCCTGAAACCCGACCTTTCCACCCCCGCCCTCACTGTCAGCCCGTTGGCCGACAAACGCACCAACCCAGGGCAATAGGGGAGTTTGCCCATAATCTGTTCCATAGCTTTTGCCAAAAGCTTTATAGTGGTTCGTGATAATTCAATAAGATGTTGAGTTTGTGGTTGGGGACCACTGAAAGGCAGGGAAGTGCGGTGGCCTTCCCATCCCACATACAGCCCCAGAGAAACAGGGATAGGATGTAGGTGGGGAGGGTAGGATTTGAACTTATCAGCCTTGGGTTCAGGTTCCCGCTCAGTCTGGATCGTCCTCTGGCTCATCAGGAAGGGCAGGCTGAGCTGGCTCCTCTGGGTGGAGGTGCAGGATAATGTGCTCCTCATCCTCTGGGGCCACCTCCACCTGCCTCCATGCCCTGACCTTCCTTGGCATCCCATTGGACAATGAGCCTGGTGGGGCTGAGGAGGGGGTTGTGCATCACCTCAGGCTCGGTACTGGGAGCTTTGGAGATCACCCGGGCCAGCTCTTTCAAGAATGGGCATGTTGGGGGACCCCTCCCAGAGCTGGAGTCTTTTGCCTTCTGGGAATGCCTGTCTGCACCATCCTCTCTGAAATGTCCTGATCCCGGGGGCTGCGGGAGAAGTCCGGGAGAACGGTGAAGTCTGACCACCCATTTATCAGGACCCGGGTGTGTTCGGTTGACCAGGCGGCAGCTCTTGGGCGTAGCATGTTCTACATTCATATGTGCTGGGGAAAAGAGGTCAGCAGAAAATGGTTGTGAAGTGGTCAGTGCAGCTCGCTACTATGGGTGAGAATCAAGGGGGACAGGGACCTTTATAGATGTGGGTAAAGGTCAGGCAGGAAAGCGTTCAGAGTGTTGTGGGAACAGAGCTGGAGGACTATTGGACACGGAACATGCCCCCTTACCCCTATCCACACAACAAACTGACATGGGTATGTGACTGGGCCACAGCCTGAGGAGTGTTCATACCCACACCCTCAGACGTGCTAGTGTTCTTATCTTGTACTCACTTGAAACCCGTGTTTCAGGGGTTTAGATGTGGACAGTAGGGGGCTCTGGCACAACCCCGATATTGGACTAGTGTCCTGTCACCAGTCTAGACATAGCCTAAGTGCAAATGAAGTGTCTGTGTCTTGTAAATAAACTATTTTGTATTTCCTTATTTGGGGGAGAAGGAAGCTTACATTTTTTTCTCCAAGCAGTCTTCTGCTTTTCCATTATTAATTTGCTTTAACATAGATGTTGTATTATCTCGAAGCAGTTTTGCTTCCATTTCCCCCTGTATTTTTAGTATTTCAGTAATAATTGTTGAGTTTTTACATCATGCCATTTAATTTTGTGTAGGATGTTAATGTATTGCCAATAACACAACTGGCTAAAGCCATATCCAAAGTAACATGTAAATCCAATTATCTCTCCACTAATTTATAATGTGGGATTATACCACTAGGACAATCTCTTTCGATAACAGAACATTAAACGGATTGCATAAAATGCCTTTGGTTTATGATTTAGCTGGCTTCTGGAAGGAATTCATTTTCCTTTTGCTACTTTCAATCAGATAACTGAAATAAATATTGTGGTTCATCTGAAATGCCAGCTAGCTCTGGGATACATTAAAATGACACAACTTGAAATCTCACCTCCACTGAGGATGTGGGACTAAATGAATGTTGAAAAGGTTCTATCAATTCAGGCTGCTGTCTGCTTGCAGATATCGAAGCATGGGGAAGAAAGATTTACCCAACTTAGAAAATTTAATCATGGCCATAATTAAGTCTTGATTACAATAAATCCTCTTCACTTTGTGAAATCTTAGCTTCATTAATATCAGAGTGTTTCAGGGGCAGGGATAGAAATGTGAAATGAGAGTCTGGCTGGGTGGTTCCGCTAGCTGCTGTTGAATTTTTTGACATGAAATGCTTCTGTATTTGCTCGGTACAGTTCCCTGTACCCGAATGGAGGGAATAACTTGCAATGAATAATGTATTCACTAGCTTCAGCTTTTTTTTCTGCTCACAAAATATCAGGCAGTAGGTTGCTTCCTACTGTTGATTTGTTGTTTGGATGTGTGAAGCCCTTGCAGCTCCCATTGGCCGCGGTTCCCAGCCAATGGGAGTTGCAGAGCCAGCGCACAGAACAGGGCAGGGTGGGGGCAGCATGCAGAGCCACCTAGCCACGCCTCCACCTAGGAGCAGCAGGGACAGGTCGCCACTTCTGGGGAGCCGCCCAAGATGAGCGCCCCCTGGATCCAGCACCCTGAAACCCCTCCCGCACCCCACCCCCCTGCCCCAAGCCCCCTCCTACACCCAAACTCCCTCCCAGAGCCTGTGCCCTGAACCCCCTCCTGTGCCCCAACCCCCAGCCCCACACCCAAACTCCTTCCCTCTTAGTTAACTGGAATTTTTCACTTACCAGCACCTGCCATTCTCCCAACATCCTGGATAAAAAAGCTTTTACTGTATATGGGCATCATCTTCCAGTTTTTAAAGTACATTTCTAGTGCTCATGGGTTCAGAGAACCTTGAAAATACAAACCCCGGAGACTCAAACCCAGGAAGGCCAATAAGATCCCAACATTGACTATTTCTTAATTAAAAAAAAACCTGTCCTGATGTTTTGGGGCCTGATAGATGTTTGAATGGTTGGGATTGGTAACACGGTACTGCTGCAATTGTGGACTTCGAGTTTGTGGTTAAAAGGAGCCCTGGAGAGGGCTGTGGCTGGGGAACAGCTGATTGGGGAAGCAGCCACAGCTGAGGCCACACCCCAATCAGCTGACTGGGAATGCCCCACAGCTGGCCCTATAAAAGGGCTGTGAGCCAGGCGCTCAAGAGGACTCTTTCTCTAGCCTTTTGAGAGAGCAGGACCTGGCTGCCTGGGAGCTGAGCAGGATACCTGAGGTGGAGCAGTGCTGGGGAAGGGCAGAGGGAGCTGGGGAGCTCCAGCCTAGCAAAGCCTCAGGCTGCAGGCTGAGTTAAGGGCCCACAAAAGTACTGGGGCTGCAGAGGGGCAGCCTAGATATAGGCAGAAGCAGCTGGTCCAACCCCCCTTGCCGATGGTGAGTGGTTTACAGACTGCAGTCTGCCCCAGGGAGCAGGAGCTAAGTGGAGACTGGCAGTAGCCACTGAGGCAAGGTGGGGATGGAGGGGGGGTTCCCCAGGGTGGGGAGACCCAAATTGCGGGTTACTGCTGGGGGCAGGACCTGACATAGAGGGGCACCGGGGTCGGGGCGGGACACGGGGGCCAGCGGCAGGTGAGGCATCAGCTGGCAGAGGGCGCTCCGGAGCTGGAAAAGAGTTAATACCCTGGACAACCAGCAGGAGGCACTACACCGGTGAGTCTCACCCTGCCACACATACCATGGTAGAATCCAGACTGAGTGACAGTCACCCCACCTTGTAACTTGGGGTGCCCTTTACAAGGCCTTGCTGCTAGCGCCTCCAGCCTGGACCACTCACAAACAGCCTCCAGCATGTGTCACTCCCAGCTAGTCTGTGTGTGCCGCAGCCAGCCAGACACACCTTGGCTCTTACCAACCTTCAAGCTTACCCCGGGGTGACCCCCCCCACACTCCCAGTCTCTGATTTCCCCCCAGAACTCAAACACACTGGATCAGATGAAACAAGTGTATTAACTACAAATAGATAGATTTTAAGGGAGGGCAAGTAATGAGGCATAAAAGTCAGAAATGGTTACAAGAAAAATAAAGATAAAACGCTTACTGGGATCTACTTAAACGATCTTAGTTGCAAAGCAAACTTTGTCACCATATGTTCCAGCCGATTACTGACCAAACTCAGGTCAGGACCCCTCCCCCAGAATCCAATCACTGCTTCCCTTTGTCTTTTCAGGTGCAGAGAAGGGGAGGGGGGGCTTGGGGGGTTTGTTCCTTCTTTTTATAGTTACAGTCCCAGTCTTGAAAAACACTTCCAGCTGAGAACCAGGAGCCAGAGTCTATGGGGAAGGATATTCCCTGCTCGTTGCTGGGTTTTTTCAGCTGGTTGAGCGGCCTTTGTCTTCCCTTCCTGGTTGATGACTCTGTTTACTGCTTAAATGCAAATTAAGCAGCACACACATTCCTTTGTTTAGGACAGACCTGTTTGTCAACTTCTGTTTGGGCAGGGTTGTGAGATTTGGAACACATATTAATAACATCATCCAGGGGAATCTGATAAATTCACATACAATGTTGACCAGCAAATTACAAGTTTTCAAACGATGCCTTACAAGGTGTATCTTATACAAACATTATTGCAATAGAGTGTAGGGTGTGAACGCGCGTATATTCTGTCACAAAGTTACATTAACGGCACTTATTGCTTATGGGATAGGCAGAAATTTTGCAACAAAAAATTAACTGTTTGATTATCTTAATGAGTAGAGAGGGGAGACTAAAGCAGCAAGTACTTCAAGAATACCGTGAATTTCTAAATCGATTCAATTCAGTCATGTGCATGCACCTGTTTCATTCACTGTCTGCCAATTCTGTGTAATTGCATTTTACTAATATAAATGCTCTTGGGATGTTCGAGTTTGCAGGCTTGATACTTACAGAAAATGAATTTGAATCACTTTGTCACTTGGCACTGGAAATCTGATTGCAATGGCTAAATTAGTGCAGTCAGGGAACAGAACCAGTACCACATGATGCATGTGACTAGTTGCAATCAAACAGCTTGAATTTCAAATAAGAGTTTGAATACACTTGAGAAAATAATGATCTGTCCATGGACATTCCATAAGAGGAGGCAAAATTCAAAAAAGTTCGCTTTGAATTGTTCACTCAAATCTGCCCAGTGCAAGGATACCGGAGTGATTTGTTGGCAGTCAGGAGTCCACTGATAACACTTAACAATTCTATTGCACCTTCCAGCCAAGGATCTCAAAGCACTTTGCAAATGCTAATGGACTAACCGTCGCAACCCTTCTGTGAAGTAGGTAAGAATTTGCGGTCCCCTCTTTACAGATGGGGGTAACTGCCACAGATTTTCTGAGCATGTGATGCACCTTCTCCGTGCTAAAGCAAGGACCAGAAGCCACAGCTAAGGGGGGTTTTATATGCTCCATGCACCCAAGAGGGAAGGAAAGGGTTGGTGCAGGGCCTAGGAAGCACTCACTACAGAGACTTTCCTTCAGAAAAGTCGACTGGCTGGGAGCAGAGGCTCTGATCCGAGCTCCCCAATGGGCTGTAGCTGTTCAGAACCCTTCCCCCACGTACCCCGGCAAAGGTGCACTGCAGACTGGAGGTACACCTCTATCCCGATATAACGCTGTCCTCAGGAGCCAAAAAAACCTTACCGCGTTATAGGTGAAACCGCGTTATATCGAACTTGCTTTGATCCACCGGCGTGCGCAGCCCTGCCCTCCTGGGAGCACTGCTTTACCGCGTTATATCCGAATTCGTGTTATATCGGGTCGCATTATATCGGGGTAGAGGTGTACTAGAAAATGGAAGGCTGTCTCACGCTTGCTCCCACAATCACAGTATCCAAGCACCTCCCAGCTCTGAATGCACTAAGCTGCATAACACACCCTGTCAAGTCTGTGGCAGAGGGAGGGACTTGAACTCTGGGATCCTGAAGCCCAAGCTAGGGCTCTAACTGCTCTCCCTCACCTATTTTTTTTCTGTAAAGGGAAAGTGGGCAGCCCTCTGCTGTGAAATTGAAAGTCTGGAAGTTGGGACAAGGGGCTCTTCCTGTTAGTAATAAATACACCAAACTGGAGGGGCCGAGCCCGGGCTTGTGTGGTAACATTACCGAGGTAGGATTGGTGTCCGAGTACCCCACGACGAATTGGAAAGGTTATTGACCCAGAGGGCGCTCTGAGCTAGTTATCAGCAAATCTGTAAGACGGGTTCCTCATGGGCCATATCACCTAAGCAACTGTTTGATGCCAAAGCACAAACCTGGAATGATTTCATAAAGCTAATCGCCCTGAGTCTTTCAATGAGTCACAATTAAGCAAACGCACTTCTGTGCTACCTTTTGTCAACAGAGCAGATAGGGATGTTGAAGCAATCTCTGTGGAGGGAGGACAATTCTCAGAGCATGGGAAAATGACTCTTGCAGATGGACCCACTAATGGGGGCCAGGGGGGAAGAGCCAGACAGGTGTGAGAATAGCTGGTAGGTGTTTTCCCAAGCTCGGACCTGAAGGGTCCAGCTTCAAGCACCAGCTTCAAGCTGGCCTCCAGTTCTGCCCATTTTGGCATACACAACTGAGTGAACATGCAGTCATTCAGCACAAATCATGCCAGTGGGCGCGCACACTGGCTGGCTGGGGCTCAGAAGGCTCCTGACTTCCATTCAATGGAAGTGAAGAGCCTAAATGCCTTTGAGGATCTGGGCCTGGGTGCCCAGCTGCCTGGCTTTCATGCGTGGTGGCTGTCAGGGACCTCCAGAGAGAAAAGCATGAGTTACTGCCTCTTGAGTGTGAGAGCCAGGCTCTAGCTGGGAACTGTAAGAGACCCCCCTCCTTTGTTGATTGGCACAGCACATGGGCAGAGGGTCGCTTGCAGAGCAGGTGCGATCCCATGTTTGCATGCTCAGCCTTCAGTGTGTTTATGGCTTGCCAGGGTGGGAAGCTGCTTCTGCGGGAGCTGTTACAGGGTGCGGGGAACCTACAGCACCCTTTGACTTCACTGGGCATTGTGGGTACTTGGTAGCTCTGAGGCTAAAGCCGTGAGTGGGAAAGACATAGCAGCAGGTCTTGGACAGCTGTGACCCAGGGTCTCTTTACTTCTTGCTTTGCTCAAATGCCCGAAAGCTTGCCCTCTGGGGCTGTCAAATGGCTGACTGCTTGGATGGCTTGCTACGCTTCACTTAGCCATCGTGCTTAGAGATGTACCCAGTGTGAATGCCTGCAGTGATCAGACTTCTGTGCTGTAAGTCACGCCAGCTGGGGCTACTTCTGACACTCAGACCTGTTGACAGTTTCCAAATGTCCCCCACTAGCAAGAGAACCTACCACGCTGCCGGCTAGCTGCTTCACACTTGGTAGAAGAGACAATGGCGGGGGTTGCAAATGAAATTGGTAAAGTAGCTTTTTGTTTGGAAAAATATGTAGCTAGCCTGTACGATAAGCTGTGTTCCCCATACTCCCCCTGAAGGTGAGTAGGAATAGGACAGCAGCAATAGGGCAATGAAGGGGTTAATGGAGGCCAGAGGGACCAATTAACCTATTAGGTTGCAAGCTGAGGGAATTAAGGCTGAGAGGAAGGCCTTAATTAGGAGCTGCTCACCTGTGCAGGAAAAGGTGGGGCTTCTGTAAAGCCAGGGAGCTGATAGCAGATAGGGGCTGCAGGGCAGTAGTCTGCAGTCACTCCCGGGGGAGGTGTGTTTGGGGCTATAGAAACTAGTCCAGTTATTCCCTGGGAGGAGGAAGTTTGAGTTGGCAAACCCAAAGGGGGGAGACAGAAGGTCTAGGAAAGGCTCAGGGAAAAGGCAGCAAGATTCACGATGGTGCAGACCTTGGTTGTGGATTACAGGGTCCCTGAGCTGGAACCCGAGTAGAGGGCAGGCCCAGGGTCCCTTATCAGCCTAGGGGCAGTGAATGGGAAGACTGCCTAAGACTTCTGGTGAGGAAAGACTTGGATACCCCCCAGAGAGTGAGAGACCGGCAGCAGGGCATGCAGTGAGTATGAACCTGGAAAGAGCTAATCCCCAGAGCGGCAAGGAGGAGGTTCTAGCTATGGTATGTGGACCCCATGACAGTCTGAGGAAGTTGTCTTTTGTACCACTTGCAAACAGGCTGAAATTCATGACCATCATGCTACTCACAATGCTCACACACACAGCAAGGAATGCACATTACTTATAAATCAGACTGCTGCAGTAGCAATAGGGCATTGACAGAGAAACTCTTATAATGGGCCAATACCTTAATTTAGCAACGGGAAGGCCGTCCAGAGTGTACCAATGACAGAAGGCTTTCAACAGAGGGAAGAGTGAGGGTTGACTGGGTGTCACCTTGAAGACACTGGTTGGCTACTGTTAATTTACTTGGCATAGGGAAAATGTGTGTGGGAGAGGTTGTGGGTTTTAGTCTAAATTTCCTGGCTCTTGTGGGCATTGATTTGCTTATTTGCTGTTAACAGCCTTAGCTACGTAAACTGAAACATACAGAAAACAACATACCTGCAGAGTGCACATGCCCTGCATATTGGACGACAGAACTTTGTGAAACTTAATGAATATAGTCTTAAAAAATCTGTCCCTTGCTTCATACTTGCCAATTCTTTAGATTTCTAGGTTAAAGTTTGACTCTCAGTAACAAAACTAAAATGTGTCCCCGTGACTCCATATCAGAGCTGATAACTGCTGAGCGTGCAGAAACAGCAAACATAAATATTTAAGTTTCAAAGGCAGCTAGGTTCAAAGAAATGAGAACTGAAAGCTGTGGGATTCTCATGCACCCTCTGATGTTTCATAAGGGTTGTACGGTGTTATCAAGGTTTTGTTTGAGGTTATAAAATGTTTCCTATGCTCCAGGTTCAAAGTCCACTTCCAGGAACACCAGTGGAAATTGTGAGGGTCTGAGTGCCTTCTCTGTACCAACTCAAACCTTTTCACACACAAGAAGCCAGGCCTTACCTATAAATACTTGTTCAAACTAAACTAAACTAAATCCCAGTGAAGTCAACAGAAAGGCCATAAAAGAACAAGGCAGTAACTTTGTTGGGTGCATCTCTAAGGCTGATGAAATATAGAACTTCTTTAGGCTGGAGCTCTTACAGAGGCGTACAGTCCTACCCTCAATTTGATAGCTATGGGAGAATACGCTCTCCTCTGGTGGCACATGACTGTCTGAGTTTGCTTCCTGTTCCTGGCATTTCTGTTCTTTCACTGTTCTTGCTCACATGAAGCTCCAAGCCTTCAGCTGCATTGCTCTTTGCCAATCTTTAAAACAAAGGGCTCACCCTTGGTGGGCCGGAGCTCGCCCTCTGCTCTTGTTGACGATGAGGGCACGTGTCACATCGCAGGACTGAATCTGAGGAGAGAGCGTGAGAACAATCAGGGAGAAGCTAGAAGAACAAGCAGAGTCCATCCAGTTCTCTTCCATCCCATACTCCATCGTAGGGACATGTAGGGCAACAATGTTCAGGCGTGTTTGCAGGGAGTGACTGTGGGCTGGTCAGGGCAGACTTTTACCCAGTTTCTTAAAGGGAATATGAGCCTGATCCAAAGCCTATTGAAGTCAATGAGAGTCTTTCCAGTGGGCTTTGAATCAGGCTCTATAACCTTTGTGGCTGACTTTGGTTTAACCAGTAAAGTCATAGAATTACTGTTTCTGGATTCTGCCCAAGCACAATAGTGCCACTCTTCAGAGGTTCTAAGGAGGAAATCTACCATGGAGGAACAATGAAGAGGCAGAAGGTTATCGACAAAACCAACAATATCTTCCTAGGAAGCTATGCAGGGAGAATGATGGTTCTAAATGCCCGAGATGATGCAATTGGGCATGTTCTCAGAAGTGTAAACATGCAGTAATGCCTCATGATTTACCCTTTTAGATGACAGTGTATGTTGTAATTATCTAAACATCTCTTCTAAAGGGAAATTATTGTTCTCTCAATTTTCTAGGAAAGGAGTAGTCTTGTTGCAGGGAATGAAACTGGCCTGCAAATTGTCATCTAACTGAGGGCTATTAAGTTCCTTAATTTTCTCTTTTCATTGCAGAAATGAAATTGGATACAAAAAGCTCCTCAGAGATCTTGGCATCTGGAACTTGCTGGTAGGGGATCTAATGAACAACACTTAAATTGCCTTAAAGTATCTCTTTTCCCCCTTAAGTTTCAGGAGATTTAAGGTTATCCTGAAAGACAGACTCAGTTCTGTTTCCAAAGATGTTTTTGTTTGTGTCCATAAGGTTTTCTATCAGTTGTGTGAGTTCAGGCTCTCTTTGAAAGTCTACTAGACCTTCCCAAATCTGATTAAGTTGGAAATACTGTCCCGATAGTACAGAAATGCTGTGAGTTTTCTCTCAGCCCTGGCAGAGAGAGAGAGAACCAAAATGTTAAGGTTGTATTTCAAGTGTTCCATATTGGCGTAGCTCTGTTTCCTTGAAGTCAATGTAACTCCCATTGGCTTAAGTGGGAGCAGAGTTGGATCAACAATGGAGTACCTTTGAAAAAAATCAAATGGTTTAACTTTTTGATCTTTCCACATCTCCCTCCATGCCCTAAAAAGTCTGGTTTTGGTTCTGTTTGCGACATCTGATGGACACAACTATACACTTGCCTTATGATTACTATTAGCTATTTAATGCTATGAACTAGAGTCTTCTCCCAAAGATACTTGTATACAATGTAGATACTTGTAGGCGAACTTTTGAATTGAGGTACATAATCCAGGTAGGCCATAATGCAAATCCTCGTCAGAAACATATGTGGTGTTGAAAGTCATGTGATATGTTCTATGTAATTGCTTTGGGTTTTTACTTTTTTTCAACTGATTTTATAAAGAAACAGTGAAAAATAAAACAAGGTGAATGACTTCCAGCTTGTGTATGTCTCCGAAACAGCACGCTACATGGGATCTCCAATCTTACAACCCATCAATGCTGCAGGAGCAGACAAGACAAAACCACACAATGCTACAAAGACATAACTCATTAAGGTGCGGGAGACAGTAATAAATGTGTTTGTTTTTAATACAGTTGAAAAACAACCTTGGGTCTGGATGTTGAACACTCTGAGGTGTTTTGGATTGGGGGATTTGATTTGGCCTCTACCAAAGCTACGGGCCACACTTAAACTTCAATCTGGATCTAAATTCAAATTACAACAGCCTTCCTAAATTCAGGTATGTTTAAATCATGAGTCTAGTTTAGGGCAGTCTCTAGTTCATAGGCAGTGTGCTGGGGGCTGTCAGACCTACTTCACTTTGAAAGGCAGAGCTCGTAAGAGTGATGGGTGAACTGGCTGGACTTCTGCAACAGATCTGAGCAGAACCCTTCAGATCTTCCTTTCTACTTCTTCAATGGATAAGCCTCTGGTCTGTGACTTGGGAGAATGAGGTTGGCTTCCCAGCCCTGCCACAGACTTCCTTTTCCCTCCCCCCCGGTGTCCCCTGTTTCTTTCCATTCTTCTACCTGTAGACAAGATTCCTCCTCCCTTCCTCCAGATTTCTGAGAGTCTTTTCCCAGCTCTCCCTGTACCCATCCCTTATCTCTCCCATGGTTCCTGCCCTTGCTTCATCAGAGTCCCCCATGCGTGTGGCCCACTCCTTCCCCCCCCATCCTCTTGGGGTGCCTCCCTAAAGAGTTCTCTCTCCACAAGCTACCTCCTGTATCCTCTCCCAGTTCTCTTGTGCCGGCCCCCATCTCCCTTCCCCACCACAGGTCCCTTCTGTCTTGTACTTCTAGTTCATCCCATCCCCACCAAAGATCAACACCCCCCAAGTTCTACTGGTGCCCCCCAAACGTTCCTTTCCTTCTAGGAGTCCTTCCTTCCCACCCACCTTGCAGCTACCTGTCTCCTAAAGGGTGGAGAAGCTGCTGGTGGTGGCTAACTTCTTCTTGACTGGCCCAGCTCCCTCCTGTGGGGCCAGATGCCAGGCTACCTCTGCCTCACTAGCTCTTGGCTCCTTTGGAAGGGCAGGGAAAGAGCTGGGCTAACTGAAGAGAAGCTCTCTGCTGACCGCCTGCCTAACCAGGAGTGGGGTGGAACGGCCCTTGCTGGCAGGATGCTGCAGTGAGATTCCTGCTGAGGCCAGGAAGTGAACCACTGTTAGCCAGCTAGCCAGAGGGAGGAGAGCCTAAGGCTCAAAGCAGCCACCTCAACTGCACTCCCCATCCCACCCTTCTTAAGCAAGCCGAAAGCTGGGGAAATATTAGGGTGGGGAGAGGGGTAATTTCACCCATCCCCCTGCTTACGATAATACCTCTGGACCCAAGAGTCAATCTGGGGTTGGATATCTCAACTGAACCCAAACTTGCCTCTCCTTAAACTCACCTGCTACTAATACCTTGAGCAAAACCAGTTTTGCTAAACTTCAAGAACTACTGGAGTGTCTAAAGTATCAACCGAGACACGGGGGAAATATTTACCGAGCTCATTACAGACTTAATGAGCTGAGCTTCAGGTAGATGAAATGCACAGTGTCCAAGTTTAGTAGGCAAGCCAGAAAGGGGCAGCGGAAGTTTTTATTTCAGTAAGTAATTATTTCTGAGCACCCATCGGCACCTCTCCTATCTCCGCGCGGGGAATGTCTCGCTGTAGCTGTGATAAGACTGGAATCTTCAAAACACTCAATCAATTCCTTTGTTGAAATGACAATTTATTTTATGATGGTGCTTGGCATTTCTATGGCATTCTATGCGTTCAGCCCCCTGGATGAACAGTATGTGTTCAACCTGTCTAAGATGGGTAAATGTTGCTATTTCTCACCCGGAGAAACTGAGATGATGTGACTCTGAGATGGGGGATGTAACTTGCCATGGTCTCACAGTAAGTCATTGTTAACTGATCCCGAGTGCATGCTAACTCCTCATCCTGAGCTTGGTACTCCAGAGGGCACGGTCTGAACTCTAATTTTCCTGTGTGTTGCATTTTGCTGGTTCTCTTATGGCCTCTGGGGGCTACCCTGTAGATGGCGCATTGACTGACTTTGGAGAAAATTAAAGAGCTGGTCTCAAAAGAAGGCTTCTGAAGAGTTTCCTCTAGAGCCCAGGCAATGTACTGTATCTCTGTGGCACAGCAAAGCCAGTCTCCAGTTGGACAGACTGCAGCATGGCCTTGTTCTAGACATGCCCGGGTTTGCAGTAGTTCAGGGTAAAAAGACTGGATTACGGTGTGACATCCACTTGGGAGGAGGAAGCTTGCAACAGCCTGCCTGCAGTGTCACGGGTACTGGAGCTAGTGGATACTGACCTCTGTTACATGAGGGGAGTACTAATCTTTTTATATCCCTGATCCACACTGAGTAGCAAGAGCTGGGGGGAGTTCAAACTCTTAACAGCATTGCTGTGTGCCACTCCTGTATGACATACTGTAACAATAATGCCTAGCTCTTTCATAGCACTTTTCATCAGTAGATTTCAAAGTGCTACCCAAACTAGGGATTGTGAATCTTCACGACCCCCCTGTGAGTCTGGGCAGCTCTATTATCCCCATTGTACAGATGGGGAACTGAAGCACGGAGATGCAAAGTGACTCACTCAAGGTCCCACGGTCTGCAGTGGAGCAGGGACTCATACCCAGATCTCCCAAGGGTAGCTTCATTATTAATTGGGGTTGCAAATGCACTTGTTGCTAATAACAGGTTTGTTCTTTGGTGGCTCCATAGAGATTAATGATTAGAGATTAAACTCAGCAGAGGCTGAGTTTTATTAATACCACAATCAATATAAGCAAAATTACAGAACTAGAAAAACAATATGAGAATAACAGCAGAGACGGTGTCCCTTATACTCACGAATCTGGGGGGCTGTGGGTTCCCTATAAAGTGAGATTAAGCATGAAGGTTGATTCCCTTTTATGCATCCCTTTTATCCCCACCTATTTCTGAGACCATATTTAATGAAGTCGTGGCCTCTTGTCCATATTTGTCATTCCTGCTACCCATTTTGGGGGTTGACAATTGTCGTGAGCATTTGCTCAGCTGGGAAGGTACTCTGAGCAATGTGGTTAAGGAAGTCTTTGCTGATTGGTTAACTGCCTTGAGGTGTTAGTGGTGGTGTTGGCGGCCAGGGCCGGCTCCAGGCACCAGACGAGAAAGCACGTGCCTGGGGCGGCACATTGTAAGGGGTGGCATTCTGGCCAATTTTGGGGGCGGCCAGCCCAGCCCTGCAGGGGCACGAACTAGCGATCCCCGCCGCTCATCGTGCCGCTGGGCTCCCCGGGACGCATCACTCCCCGGCGCCTGCACCGGCCTCCGCTTCCCGCGCCGCTCTGAGCCCAGGCCGGCCGAGCCACCTTTAAAGGAGCGGCTGAGCCAGCACCTCCTGCAGCCCCCAGGGGCTCTACCTGCCTGGCCGGGAGAGGCATCCCAAGGCCGGAGGGCTGCCCACGGGCCGCCCTTCACCCCCCTGCAAGCCGCCTTGACCGCCCTCGACGCGCTCCCTGTGGCTGCCGTTTTTTTGGTTTGTTTTTTGTTTTGCTTTGGCAGTCCGGCCGCCTTTTTTTTTTTGCCTGGGGCGGCAAAAAAGCTAGAGCCGGCTCTGTTGGCGGCAGATGGAGTCCCCCTAGAGTGTTTCTGGCCCTTTCTTTGCAAGTTCCCAGAGGCTGCTTCTGAGGGCTCTGATACATAAGGTTCTGTCTCATCACCTCACCTGCTCAAGGTGTGTGTGAGGCAGCTAGACGGATTATCCAGGAAACACAAGATCAGTGGTCCTGAGGTCTGATAGACTCTACCAAGCCTTGTTTGTCCCAGCCCCCAGCTATCTAATGTAATGTTTCTCCCCCTCATTTCTGCAGTGCTTATTAAATCTGGGCTTCTGACCATTCCGGTACTTGACATGCAGCTGTCTAGCAAGTTCCCTTGTGTCCTCTATGTTCAGGAAGGTCAAACGAGGACTCAGCCACCTATATGGTAAGAATAATCCTGCTGTTTTCAAGGCTATGTCAGAAATCTTAGCCGTCAGATCTGCAAATGTATTGTGTATCGGGCACTAGCTTAATGCACAGAATAACATTCATGACAGTCCCGTTACTCCAGATAGGCTTGTAAATCACTTGAGTGCCCTTGAAACTTTTACCCTCTAGCTCTCACTGAAAGTTAGTGAGACTGAGGCACCTACATTACTTAGGTGCTTTAGAAAACTTTACCCAAACTTGTTGGGTGGCTTCCCTGTGATACAGGCACCAGAGCTGCCTCAGACATCTGATAATCTGAACTGAAGGATTGACTGGCACTTAATCGCTTCGCTTTTGGCATGTTTGAAATCACATCCCATGAACCTCTTGATTAGCTGCCTTCTGGCAAAATAGAAGCATGAAGGCTTTAAATCATCTGTGAGCTGACCTGTCATGTGTCCAACTCCTGTTGTGTCCGATTTCACCCTGTAAACTCTTAGAGCTTGAGCAAAGTTCACTAACTTTAAAAGTTGACTAAATATCCATAATTACTCTGTTGCAACTCAGATGTGCTTACTGCAGCATCAGAGGGGTATCGGGGAGCTGGTTCTGGCCATAATTTCTTTGCTTAGCTTGGTTCTAAACTTGGTAAAAGTTAGAGCAGCCTAGGGGCTTCTCTAGTCTGCACCAGCTGGCAGTGGTTCTTGGCAGGATTGTCTGCCAGCTGACAATAGCCAGAGTGCAGCAGTGCCCTGGCCATGCCCCTGCCACCGGCAGCACATCCCTTACACCTGGGCCAGGCGCAGGGGTGGCTTAAGAATTGGCCAGACCAGCTTTACATGGACAAAAAAATCCCCATGCCAGGGGAATTCTCTGCTGCCCAAATAGGACCAGAATGTGGACCCTTTGTCTCTGGAGTAGTGCAAAGGGGCTGGATTAGGTCTGATCCAGTGGCTTTAAACTGAAGAGCAAAGGCTAGAAGCAAACCGATATAACTGGACGTGGAGCTTGTTAGGAGCTGTATTTCTGATGCTCCCTGACGTCTCTAATTTGGTCGCAGACTTGTGGAGAAGTATTGCAGACAGTACCCCTTTGATGAAGAAATCCCACAAGCACTAGAAAGCCTAACAAATATTTGCCATTAGATCAA
The DNA here is from genome assembly GCF_002925995.2 of Terrapene triunguis. Classification (NCBI taxonomy): domain Eukaryota; kingdom Metazoa; phylum Chordata; order Testudines; family Emydidae; genus Terrapene; species Terrapene triunguis. The sequence goes on along the minus strand of NW_020664525.1, from coordinate 635,142 downwards.
TCCTTTCTGTTTAAAGTGCAATGTTTGTAGCTAAACTCTGACACCGGAAGGTCAGGTGGAGTATCAAGGTTGCATTATATAAAGGCAGAGAAATATATGCTGGAAAGCTGATGGGAAGAGTTCGCTGCTTCGAGGGGGAAAGTTGGGTTTTCCAGCAGAGAAACCATGAAGACCTTATTCATTTTTGCCCTTGTGATGAGTGTTTGGTCTTGTTCTGGTAAGTTCCTCTAAATAGGAAGAGCATGCATTCTTACTGGATGAATGACCAATGCTTGTTTTAATGGGCCTGTGATATGTTTGTGTCAGGGTTGCCGGTGTATGACTATGAACCATCTATCACGGAAGAAGCTCTGCGTGCCTCCATTGGAAGAGTGAATTCCAGATCACAATGGCCAGCCCTGTTTGGCATCGTCAGGAGCTACGTTAGAGGGGTGAGTGTGGAGCTGGTCAAAAGAATGTCACTGACATGTTTGTGGTGGGGAAAAACCAGGAAACATCAACCAATTTTCTTTTGGTTTGGAATGCGCTAATTTTCTTTAAAAAAAAAATTTTTTTTAAAGGGTGATTTTTTTTCTTGGGCATTCAGTCAACATTCTTGGTTTTCAAAAACTAAAATCATGTTTTTTGGAAAACCAAAATGTTGTCGGTTTTCAGCTTTTCATTCACCATAAAAACCATGGTTTTTTGGTTTTTTTTTGAGGGACACTTCAAGGAAAAACAATGTTTTCAAAATCTTCCATGGAAAAATAATTGGCATTTTCAATCAGCTCTAGAAAAGTGCACTCCAGTTTTGGGTGCATTGTAATGTGGCTCAGTTGAACGTTTCTTGGCCAGCGTTTATAATATTTAGTAGATGCACTTGTCCTTATCACTTATGTTCATCATTCATGCAGTCTAAACATATTCAATCTGTATGTAGTATCATGGCAGCAATTCTACTGGTCATGTGTAGCTGGCACTAGCTGCCTTCAGTGCCTACAGCTTCCTCAGAAAATTGCTTTAACAGGCTCAAGTTTCTTACGCTCAATTGTTATTCCACAATGGACTTTTTGAAAAGCAAAAAACCAAATGTGACTGTCACCCTCCTAGCCCCAGTGACATATGCTGTAACTCCTGCATTTTGATGTAAAATTAAGAGGCTTGCAAACCCAAACAAACCCAAAGCCCCACTGTTTCTAAACTTTGAACTTGGAATGTACCTAGTCCTGCATGATGAGTGGTCCCATGGTCCTGCTGGAATAACTCTAGTTGGGAAATATTGCGGGTAGCAAGGTTGGAAAATAAGGTGCTGAAAGTGAAAGGGAGATTCACTGGGTCTGGAAAGTCAATAAGAATGGGAGGAAGAGGAGAGAAGACCTTAATACATATAACTGCAAATGTACCTACCAGTCTTTAAAGTTTGTCACGTTTCCTGCTGGACGGTACTACTCAGCACCTGTTCTGGTAATAGGATTATTGTTTGGTATTATTGAACACTTATATTGTGAGTAGTGCCAAAAGGCAACAACCAGATTTGGCCCCAAGGTGCTAGGCACTGTACAGGCACTCTTTTTAAGGGTCTCACTTTGGAAATTGATTGTTACACAGCTTCTGTGACATTTATAAGCTAAAATAATGAGATGACAGACTTATAACATAGCTGGGCATGAATAAACCATGGGGTGAACGGTAAGTTGCAATTGCAGGAGTAATGACGGAAAGAGGAGACCCAGGAAAGATTTTCTTTTAGCTCAATAGGGAGCTTTTTTCCTAACACAGTCATCCTGGGGTTTTTTTTGGTATAACAGATTCCTCAGAAATAAGGTTAGTTAACAGTAGATACAGGTTAACTGTCACTTGTCTGTGATTCTCCACCCTTGACAGCTCATTGCTGGAACTGTTTACAACACACAAGGCAGAGCTGCAATTCAGCAGTAGCTTTGCTGTTGGGCTGAAAGGTGCTAATGACGTGTGTGTGTGTGTGTGTGTGTGTGTGTGTCTGATGCATAACCAGCCTGACTCATTAGGGAGACAATGTGAGTTTCCAGTGTCAGCCCTTAGAGCAGGGGTGGCCAACCTCAGCCTGAGAAGGAGCCAGAATTGACCAATGTACATTGCCAAAGAGCCACAGGAATATGTCAGCAGCCCCCCATCCGCTTCCCCCTCCCAGTGCCTCCTACCCACTGGCAGCCCCGCCAATCAGCGCCTCCCCACACCCCCGGATCAGCTGTTTCGTGGCGTGCAGGAGGCTCTGGGGGGAGGAGGGGGAGGAGCGAGGGCACGGCAGCTCAGGGGAGGGGGCAGGAAGGGGTGGAGTGGGGGCAGGGCCTATGGCAGAGCCAGGGGTTGAGCAGTGAGCACCCCCCGGCACATTGGAAAGTTGGCGTCTGTAGCTCCAGCCCCAGAGTCGGTGCCTATACAAGGAGCCGCATATTAACTTCTGAAGAGCCGCATGTGGTTTCGGAGCCACAGGTTGGCCACCCCAGCCTTAGAGCTCCAAGGTTCCTTTTGGATGGCAAAGCAGCCACCCAGGAGAGCTGATGCCCAGACTCTTTCAAAGCTCATATACTCCCAGAGGAAGATCTGTGAGCTCCAGGGGTGCACCAGGTGTAAAATTCCAGGACTGGGGCAGAAAGGGAACTGTTTAATTAAGCAATTTACACTGGTGAGAGACCATAGAGAGTCAGGTGTTGCTTGGGGCCATCACGCCTTACCTGAGGCTTCTGCAGGAGGAGTTGCTAGTGTGAAGCTTTTACCAACTCTGTTCAAGGAAATAAGATGTGGTGTAACTGGTTTATTTACAAAATGTCCACAAGAAAATACCCTGACCCAGTTCCTGATATTCTGCTCCAGTCCCTGATATTCTGGTTGGATACTGACTCTCAAGGCCCTGATTTCTGCCACAGTTTGGCAAAGAGGCAGTAGTACCGAGTACTTTACACAGGGGAAAAAAACCCAAGCAGCAATCACACATGCTGTTGGCCTTTCCTTCTTATACAGGTTGACCTGTTGGATAACAATGACTACAGTATAGTGCTGGACTTCATTGTTCGAGAAACCACCTGCACTAAAGATTCAGAGAAGGATCCGTCCTTGTGTGACTTCAGAGTGGGACGCTATGTGGTAAGCATGCCGGGTCTCCTAGCATGGAAAACACCCTCTGTGTGATTGAACATGGCCTGGGAATCGGTCAGCTTTTGTACTGATCATTCAAGGCCTTTGCTAAGCAAATACTTGGCTTGAAGCATTAAGTATATGACATTTGAGGACTGGCCACAATACATAACCTGCTGTAGACTCCTCCCTGCTCAACATGCACAGGGTGGGAGAAAGGGGGGTATTCCATGCCACGTTAGAAAGGACCAGACCAAGCCCATCTTCATTATTTTACATTGCCTCACTTAACAACACAGGCGTAGTTAAGATGTTTTTTTCACAGCAAAAAATACCCGACTGAAAAATTGCTCCTGCATCTTCCTCTCCACGATGAGCATATTCATAAATTCCAAGGCCAGAAGGGACCATTGTGATCATCGAGAATGACCCCTTGTGGGTGGAACCCAGGCCAGAAAACTTCCCTGAATTAATTCCTGTTTGAACTAGAGCAGATCTTTTAGAAAAGCAGCCAAGCTTGATTTAAAAATTGCCTGCGATGGAGAATCCAGCACAACCATTGGTAAATTGTTCCAATGGTTAATTCTCCTCACTGTTAAGAGACACTTCTTTTTTCTTGTCTGAATTGATGTAGTTTCAACTTCCAGGCATTGGATGTTGTTGTATCTTTTGTCAACTAGATTGAGGAGCCCTCTGTTATCAAATGGTCCATTACCTGTGTAAGTACTTTGATGCTGACCAAGTCATCCCTTAACCTTCTGATTGAGCTTCTTGAGTTTTCCAGTCCTTTAATCATTCTCGTGGCTCTTTTCTGAATCCTCAACAATTCCCAAAGGATATTGAGAAATTAGAGATGACAGAACTGAACACAGGATTCCAGTAGCAGTCATACCAGTGCCAAACATAGAGAGACTAGAACCTCTCTACTCCTACTCATGATTCCCCTGTTTATACATCCCAAGGATCACATCAACCCTTTGGGCCATGCTATCACTCTGGAAGTTCAAGTTCATGGTGGACACCATGATGTCCAAGTCCGCCCTGCATCCCAGGGTAGTCCCCCATGTAACTGGTCTGCTACCTGGATGAGCATAATATGAACACCAAGCTGCTGTTTTGAGGATATTTAGGATTCAGTAAAAATCAATGCTTATCTGATGGTCACTCAACCAGCTAGCCCCAGGATGGGAGTGGAAGGAAATGTGGCTTAAAGCCACCTCTGTACACAGTCTCCCACTCCTGAGCTGAGCTACATGCTGGCCTGTTCCCTGGCATAGAGCAGAGCAGCCCGTAGGACTCCGAGTCCTCTGTCAGGCAACACTTGTTACCAGGCCAACTGAAGTCCATCACAGGGCCACACCCAAGTCCATTGGCAACTAGTCAGTGGATTTTATCATTTAGGGGAGTCCCTATCCAGTGGCTGAATTTGATGCATGTGTGTATGTCTGCGATTGTGTCCTTACTCAGCTCGGTCAGGTAAAGTACAGGAAAGTTCCCTCAACTGAGGGAATAGGAATTTCAAACTGTCTTCTCTGCTTTGTGTCGCTTACAGGCAATCCTAATAAACGTGCAAAAGTATGAAAGTACAGTATCAAAATATCACCAGGAGGGCGCTAAGGGCACTCCTGCAGTACCCCATCACCTAAAATAGGTGTTAGTTGTGCTTCAGTTTGTGTGAAACTACCACTTAATCATTAAAGCCTCCCGTCTGGTGATTAAAGAAGTAATTTAAAAAAAAATGGGACTACCACCAGCTCAGCACCGTATGGCTCCCCATCTGCAATCTTAGAGAACCAAAGGGATGAAAAGGGCCTCTGAAATGTAGATGGTCATAGAGTTTAAAGCCAGAAGGGCCCACCAGATCATTGAGTCTGACCGCCTGTATGACTGGCCACTAAACACCACCCAGCCCAACAACCAGAATTAGACCAAACACTACAGCCTTCAGAAGACTAAATTATTGGGTGGATCAGAAGGGACTGATGTTCTCCCTGCCCTGGAGGAGTTCCTTCTGTGGGGGCTGAGGAACACTGGGGAAGCAAGGTGTGAGGCACCTCACCTTAGCGCTGTCCATGCTGCACCTATTTGTGGTTGGGCAGAGGGCAACAGTCTCCAGGGCGTGGGGGGTGATGTCTTTCAGGAGCATGAAAGCCAGACATTCCCAGTTCAAAAATGGAAAGACTCAAGAGACTGGTGACTACACTGAACTGCCACAAATAAGTTTTGCTGGAAGACCAGAACCAAAGGCTAATCCAGGGTTGTGAACAATGTGCTCTCTCAGGTCCCTGCTCTTGGTAGCTGGCTATCAAAAGGCTGTATGACTTTTCATTGAAACTTGTTCTCCAGACAGTGCCAGTAGGCTTATGCCATAGCCTCCATAGCTGCATGGGTGAACTCTATTTTGATCTGTTACAGCAAACGGCCTTCTGCAGAAGTACAGTGCGGGTCTCTGAAGAGCAGATACAGAACTTGGCAGTTTACTGCAGCCAGGATGGGTCCAGCTCAGAATCCTCAAGCAGCGAGGAGGTAAGTAAGCGGAGAATTTGCTTTTGCTATGCAGCTTCGTCTTAAGGAAAATTCCGCCTCGGGGGCACATGAGCTCGGCTTCCCCTAACCTGACTAGGAGTTGCACATGCATATCTGAAGACACTCTGCCTTCATAGATCATTCCACTGAAGCAGTGAATGACAGAGACAAAAGTGGTGATCGCTTTAGGGGGGGAAAACAGCCCTTCAGCACACGGCCAACAAAGAACAAAAACTGCCTCTCCCGACAGGGCTCTGTTCCCCTCTCCGGGTCTGGAACTTGGCTATTTTGTCTCATGCATCACCCCAGATCTGCTGGGATCTTTGATTTTCCGTGATGGATGCCATGGGAGAACTTGAGTTGCAGCCTCTAATTCTACATTGTCCTGCATAGTATTTGTAGGCATGAACATAGAGATGCAGATATGCAGCTCTAATAGTCAGAAACAAATACAATTTATTCACCTACTCTTCTGTTTTGCTGTTCAAGTCATCACTAGTCCAAACACTTCTTGTTATAACTAAAGCACTTTCACTCTGGGAACTGTTCCACATCCTTCTTTGGTTTTGATTTGCCTCGCTCGATTCCTAGACTTGAGTAAAAAGTTGGATCAAAACAGCTGAGCTCCACTTGGCTGTTTCAAAACCATGCAAATGTGCACATTTTCAAAGACTTTGATGCAAAACCAGGTTCATCTGGGTGCCAATTTTCCCACTGCTGGACAAACATGTTCCTGCATTTCCAGATTGTAACAAAGCAAGAAAGCAGCTGAGTTCTGGATGGTGTCATAGAATTATAGAAATGTCTGGGGGAAAGGGCCCTATCTAGTCCATCCCTAAAATTTTCCTCAAATCTAATCGAAATCTTCCTTGCTGCAGATTAAACTCATTATATCTTGTCCTACCTTCAGTGAAGACAGAGAGCAATTGGTCACCATCTTCTTTATAACAGCCCTTAACATATTTGAAGGCTATCAGGTCCTCTCCCCACCCCTCCGCCCCAGTCTCTCTTTCTCAGTACTAAACATGACCAGTTTTTTTAACCTTTCCTCATAGGTAGGCTCGGAAGGATTAGATTTTTGTCAGTAAATGTCAATTTCATTGGCTACACACAAACCGACAAAAAAATATTTCCATCAATAATAATCAAAATGTACAGATAGGCAAAGTAAGAAAATGCTGCTTCAGAATTTCTTAGTTGTATATTTTGACATGTGATATTGGCGATTTGTGTTTAAACTATTACAAATCTTTAATTTTTTATATCGGTCTACTGTCTTTAACCAGGCATTGTCTGATTCCCCCATAATTTCCTGCAACTGTGAACATTTAAATAAATAAAAATAGAAAAAATGCTTAAAAATAAACATTGAGATTATTCAGAGGTTTTTTTTAATTTCAAACTCGGCCAAGCCTACTCATAGGTCAGGTTTTCCAAACCTCTTATGACTTCTGTTGTTCTTCTCTGGATTCTCTCCAGTTTGTCCACATCTTTTCTAAAGTGTGATGCCCAAAACTGGACACAACACTCCAGCCGAGGCCTCACCAGCGCTGAGCAGAGCAGCAGTTACCGCCTGTGTCTTACAGCACTCCTGTTAATACACCCTAGAATATTAGCTTTTTCTGAGATTGCATCATACTGACTCGTATGCCATTTGTGACCCACTATAACCGCCAGATCATTTTCAGTAGTACTACCACCTACCCAGTCATTCCCCATTTTGTAGTTGTACATTTGATTCCCCCTCCCCGCCCCCAACTGTAGTACTTTGCACTAGTCTTTATTGAATTTCATCCTGCTGATTTCAGATCAATTCTCCAATTTGTCTAGGCCGTTTTGAATTCTAATCCTGTACTCCAATGTGCTCACAACCCCTTACAGGTTGGTGTCCCCCACACATTTTATAAGATACTCTCCACTCCATTATCCTAGTCTTTAACAAAAATATTGAACAGTACTAGACCTAGGACGGACCTCTGCGAGACTCCACTAAAGGCATCCTCCCAGTTTGACAGTAAACCATAGATAACTACTCTTTAAGTACTGTTCTTCAACCAGTTGTGCCACCCACCTGGCAGTCATTTCATCTAGGCCACACTATCCCTGCTTGTTTATGAGAATGTCATTTGGGACTTTGTCAAAAGCCTTATTAAAATCAATATATATCATGTCTACTGCTTCCCGGCCATCCACTAGGCCAAAGGAAATTAAGTTGGCATGATTTGCTCTTGACAAATTCATGCTGGCTATTCCTTATTACTCTATCAGCCTCTAGGTGCTCACAAATTGATTGTTAAATTAATATTTGTTCAAGTAACCTTGCAGGTATCAAAGTTAGGCTGATTGGATCATCTTTATTCCCCCCTTTAAAGATGGGTACTATGTTTGCTCTTCTCCAGTTCTCTGGGATCTCCCCCATTCTTCGTGAATTCACAAAGATAATCGCTTTGCATCAGCAAGTTCCAGAAGTACCTTACAGTGGATTGTGTCAGGCCCTGCCGACTGGAAAACATCTAACTTACCTAAATATTCTTTAACCTGTTCTTTCCTTATCCTGGCTTGTGTTCCTTCCAGCTTGTTAATATTAATTGTTAAGCTTCTGGTCACAATTAAGTCTTTTTAGTGAAGACTGAAGCAAAATAGGTATGAAACACCTAAGGCCTCTTGATGTCCTCCATTATTAGCTATCCTTGCCCACTTAGTAGCAGACCTACATTCTCCTTTGTCTTTCTCTTGTTCCTGTGTATTTACAGAACCTTTTCTTAGGACTGGTCTACATGAGGAAATTAGGTTGGTATAACTACATGGCTCAGGGATGTGAAAAATCCACACCCCTTAGTGATGCAGTTAAACCGATCTAAACCCCAGCGTAGACAGAGGTAGGCTTATGGGAGAATTCCTAGCTATACTGCTGCAGTACTTTAAGTATAGACAAGCCCTTATTGTGTTTTATGTCCCTTTCTGGGTATAACTCATTCTGCACCTTGCTTTTCTGATTTTGTTACATTTGGTGTATGAACATTTTGCACCACTCTGTTTTTTGTTAATTGTCATGGTGTTTAAAGTTGGGCCCAATAATTATATTCAGAAATGAAGTTTGCATTTCAGGCAACAGCTTATAGTGCCAGAGTATGGGGATAACTTGTGCCTGTAGCGAGGCGGTCTGGTTCCTAGCTGCCCTGGAGAGGGATGAGCCCCTCCGGATGCCAAAGTGGGCGGAGCCAGTGGAGCTTGCGCCCGCCCTCCAGAGGTCAGGGCGCAGGACAGGAAGTACAAAAGCCCAATCCCAGAGCTCACTAGAGCCCCAGCCTCCAGAGAAGCCAGACGCTTGTGACCTAGCTCCCGGTTGGGAGATTCCTGCAGTCTGCGATCAACCCGAGGACTGGCCAGACCAGCCGAGGCCTGATGCCGACCAGGCCCTGGAGAAGCTGTTAAGCCTGCCTGTGGCAAGTTACCCCGAGGAGCTGCCAAGCCTGCCGCTCGCCGAGTACCCTGAGGAGCCCATGGTGCTCGATTCCTTGGAGGACACCGTCCAGATGCAGGTACCTCTAGAGGGGGAGGTAGGAAGTAGCCCGGGGGCAGCCGACCCTAGTCTGGCTGCAGCACACCCAGAGCCGATGTCAGTGTGTTGCGGTCAGGATCCCCACTGACACAGCAGCGGGCCATCTGCTGCTGTTAGGGCCCCGGGCTGGGACGCAGTGGAGTGGGTGGGCCTGCGTCCCTCCTGGCACCCAACATGCGGGTGGCCGTCTCCCCCTCTCCCAGGCCCTTCGGAGCCAGGGCCTAGGCCTCCTGAACTCATTTGTTTGCTCAGCCCCTGCATAAGGGACTCTCGACTGCCCCGCCCTGAACTAGGGCCTGGATCTGCGGAATCGAGGTGTTTGTTGGTCTCTACTGTTGCTGCTGCGTGAAACCCCGCGGCCAGGCTAGTTCTCCTGAAACAACCTGACGGACGTAGCGAGGCGGTCTGGTTCCCCACCCCCCGGAGAGGGCCGAACCCGGCCGAATCCTTCTACCATGCCATTGGTTAAAAGTTAGAGCACAATGAATAACTTGGAGCAAATAAGATTCAAACTTCAGCATCTTTAATTTGTCAGAATAGCTTGTGACGTTCTTGTGTTCAGTCCCTATTCCAAACTGTTCGGAGAATACGTTCTAGGAATTCACAATCTGTAGCATGGAAGCAGTGCAATTTGAATGTTTAAAATTCAAGCTATGTGGGTAAATTTGGAGCATTGGTTCTGTTCCCTGACTAACATGACTCCTACAGTGGGGTTTCAGTGTAAATACTCACTTTTTGGAGTATAGTCCTTTCGGTGAATACTCTTTAACAGTCATTTAAAATTGTCAATTGCAGCCATTATTCCTGTCAGGAAACACAGTTGCTATAGTATTCATGAAGCATAAAAGCCAAAGGGAAGTGATGCCAGAGAAAAAGGGAAATAAGTTTCTTTCTGCAAAAGGTGCCCTGCAAATCTGCCTTCGGAGGTTATGGTTTAAATCAGGAGTTCCCAGCCCGGCATGCTGTGAATAGGTGTTGGGAGTGGGATGAGGGGGCACATCTACCCTGTCCTTCCCGGTCACACCACAAATGCTAGCTTAGCCGAACCAGGGTGAGGCAGTCTTGCCACGGATTGGCTGAAGGGCCAGCCTGGGCACCAGTGAAGTCAGTTAGAACCACAGAGCACGTGTCTCTGTAGCAACAGGAGAGGGGAGAATTCCTGCTTGCTTGCGGGTGGGGTTGGTTGGAAGTGTTGCACAGCATCAGAGAAGCTGGCTTGGAACGGAGAATTTCTCTGGCCATATGTTTGTTACCATAAATGGCCTGGGGTGGGGATCAGTCGTCTTCCAACAAAATTCCCAGTGACTTCAGGGGGGCAAGCTCAGGCTTATGGCCATGTGATGCTACTGGCAGGCAGGAAGAGAGTGACTGGTATAAACTGTTCAGGCTTTTAGAAAACCCCAAAGGCTCCAAGCCAAGGTCCCTAATCTCATTGGTTTCAGAGGCTCTAATTAACAACGGGATACCTTTGAAAAGCTCCTCTTGATTTGGTGGGGGGGAGCCTCTATTTCCAGGGTCCCATTTTAAAGGTGATTTCCCTGCATGCCAGCCAGGGCTACCAAGCCAGTTTCCTCTTGGACTGGCTGTCCCTTTTTCAGTACTCATATTTCCTTAGGCTGGTTCAGTGATGTTTTTCCCAAACGGAGTTACTTTAAACGAGATAAAATCATAGCAAATCCAAAAGGCTGCCTTTGACTGCTGCTTACTTTGACAGCTCGGTATATATCCCTTTTAAAGATGTCTTTACTTTTAGATGATGTTCATGGAAATGATGGCCCCAAACAGAAGGGGTGACCGTCGCAATGAAGGTAAGTAATCTGGGTGATTGACTCTTCGTCACTCAGAGGTTTGATGCATATCGTTGGCAGCCTAACAGACAAGATTTCTCTTACCCCCTTAACTACCATATAACCACCCTAACCTAAGCATAGGTGCTTTGAATTCTTGATATACTCTTGAGGCAATGAGGCTAGGGTGAATGATCTGATTGGAACGGGGTAAAAAAACCCTGACTTACTGATCCAAGGTGGGGGTGAGATAGGGAAGCATAACTTGAGGGAGTGGCCAATGTGGAATGATAGCGATGCAACCAGGCGCAGGACCAGACCATCGCTACCTTTCACAGGGATGAGAGGGCGTGTAATTCTGAGAGCGTGGAGAGGGGAGCAACCTCAGGCAGTGGTGAGACTTGCATTCTCCCAGTGCCCACCAGCACAATCTCTTTCCAAGCTTCCCCTGGGTAAGTGTTCTGGAATGGAATATCAATTTAACCTTTTCAAAATTGGTTTTGGGCTGAAACTCTTTGCCAAATTTGAGCTGAATTCATTAATAGCATTTTTGGGGTGAAATTACTCTTTGCCCAAAACACTTGACACCTGCTAGGCCAATGTTTAATAGCATGGTGTATAGATCTCTCCATATTTACCTCAAGTCTGTACATCACGATGTTCACCTCATCAGAAGTTGGTATGTGCTTTTTCCGTATGGGGTTGGACCCCGACTGTCCTAACCCTTACTCGGATGCTTTAAGGGGATGTCCTGCTCAAACTGTACATGAGAATGCTGAAGGGACCCACTAACATCTCACGTTCTTTTCCAAAAGCTCAACTTGCTCCTGAGGCCTTCTCTGCAGGGAGAAGACGCCAGAGCTATAAAGCTCAGCGCCAATCCAGTAAAGCCAACTCCTACGCATTGGAATAACCCCACTCAGGTAAATACACTTGCTTGAATGTGCCTTCTATCAAGGTATATCCTGGGACTTCCCAGGCTGATTGCTTAGAATAGATGAGCTCCTGGGAATATAGGAATCCATAAACTGTGACTTGGCTACTAGTGTGCTGGAAGCCAGCCTGTCCTGGGAATTTAGAGTACGTCTACACAAGCAGTAGCCCGCGGCAATGAGTCTCAGAGCCCGGGTCTACAGACTCGAGCCGACAATAGCTGTGTCGATGATTGGGCTCCGGCTCTGACGCCCGCTCTGGGATCTGAGCTTGAACATCTGCAGCTATTTTTAGCACTACAGTGCGAGCCCCAGTCTGTGGATCCAGGCGCCGAGACTCGCTGCTGCTCGTACAGACTTTACTGGTGGGAATGCCAATGAGACAAGCAAGAATGGAAACAGCACTACCGCTGTGTTACTCAGGTAAAAAGAAATGCTTGCAGTTCTACGACGCAACGGCCACATTAAGGGAACACCTTCACATGATGTGCTGTCTAGTCCAGTGTGGAAATGAACTAATAACTAATGAACACTAAACTGAAGTGTCACAGCAAGCAAAGAAACGATATGAAAAGATGGAGTTTGTCTGTAGCCCATCCAGTCTGCTTTCTCATCCAAATGTAATGGTTTGGCAGTCTCTTTAACTGCTCCCTCTCTCGTCCCCCCACATTTTCTGTGAGCCTGGCAGGCATTCAGGACTGAATAGCTCCATGGACAGGTAGTGACTGGAGGCTACTGCGATCAGATAGCTTTTGGGGAGACTGTGTCATGTTTATGGGTTTAATCCCCTTCCACATCCCCAAAACCACCCCCACAAATAAATCCTTGACTCAGCAGGCTAGAATGAACTCTGGTGTTCACAGGCCTGCACTCTTCCATCTCTACCACTTTTCTCGACCTGTCTTGGTTGATACAGGGAAAATTTCTGTTAGCAATAAAGCACATCATATATAGTTAGGGCCTTTTCAATTGACTTTGGCTCTGGATCATGCCCTTGTTGAGGTGTCTCATGTGAGGGCACATCTTAAATGCTATCTCTCTCAGTGAGTCGTGACTATGTTCCTGCTGTGTAGCCATGTTTGATTCAAATGCACACACAGGTACAACTTGACAGCCATTCAGACTGTTCTAGGAATAAAGGCTAATGTAAAGCTTAATCTAGAGCTGCAGGGCGGTCTAGTGGCTGGGCGGTCTAGTGGCTGGAGCACTGGAATGGGAACCATAGAATCATAGAAGATTAGGGTTGGAAGAGACCTCACGAGGTCATCTAGTCCAACCCATGCTCAAAGCAGGACCAACACCAACTAAATCAGGGGTTCTCAAACTGGGGGTCGGAACCCCTCAGGGGGTCATGAGGTTCTTACATGGGGGGGGGTCACGAGCTGTCAGCCTCCACCCCAAACCCCGCTTTGCATCCAGCATTTCTAATGGTGTTAAATATATAAAAAAGTGTTTTTAATATATCAGGGGAGTCACAATCAGAGGCTTGCTATGTGAAAGGGGTCACCAGTACAAAAGTTTGAGAACCACTGAACTAAATCATCCCAGCCAGGGCTTTGTCAAGCCGGGCCTTAACCTCTAAGGATGGAGATTCCATCACCTCCCTAGGTAACCCATTCCAGTGCTTCACCACCCTCCTAGTGAAATAGTGTTTCCTAATATCCAACCTAGACCTCTCCCACTGCAATTTGAGACCGTTGCTCCTTGTTCTGTCATCTACCACCACTGGGCACAGCCTCGCTCCATCCTCTTTGGGAACCCCCCTTCAGGTAGTTGAAGGCTGCTATCAAATCCACCCTCACTCTTCTCTTCTGCAAACTAAATAACCCCAGTTCCCTCAGCCTCTCCTCATAAGTCATGTGCCCCAGCTCTCTAATCATTTTCGTTGTCCTCTGCTGGACTCTCTCCAATTTGTCCACATCCTTTCTGTAGTGGGGGCCCCAAAACTGGACGCAATACTCCAGAAGTGGTCTCACCAGTGCCAAATAGAGGGGAATAATCACTTCCCTCGATCTGCCGGAAATGTTCCTACTAATGCAGCCCAATATGCCGTTAGCCTTCCTGGCAACAAGGGCACACTGTTAACTCACATCCAGCTTCTCGTTCACTGTAATCCCCGGGTTCTTTTCTGCAGAACTGCCACTTAGCCAGTTGGTCCCCAGCCTGTAGCAGTGCATGGGATTCTTCCGTCCTAAGTGCAGGACTCTGCACTTCTCCTTGTTGAACCTCATCAGATTTCTTTTAGCCCAATCCTCCAATTTGGCTACGTCACTCTGGATCTTATCCCTACCCTCCAGCATATCTACCTCTCCCCCCAGCTTAGTATCATCCACGAACTTGCTGAGGGTGCAATCCATCCCATCATCCAGATCATTAAAGAAGATGTTGAACAAAACCAGCCCAAAAACCAATCCCTGGGGCACTCCGCTTGATACCGGCTGCCAATTAGACATTGAGATATTGATCACTGGCCATTGAGCCTGACGATCTTGCCAGCTTTCTATCCACCATATAGTCCATTCATCCAATCCATAATTCTTTAACTTGCTGGCAAGAATACTGTTGGAGAGGTATCAAAAGCTTTGCTAAAGTCAAGGAATATCATGTCCACCACTTTCCCCTCATCCACAGAGCCAGTTATCTCATCATAGAAAGCAAGCAGGTTGGTGAGGCATGAATTGCCCTTGGTGAATCCATGTGACTGTGCCTGATCACCTTCCTCTCCTCCAAGTGCTTCAAAATGGATTCCTTGAGGCTGACCGGTCTGTAGTTCCATGGGTTCTCCTTCTTGCATTTTTTAAAGACTGGCACTATATTTGCCTTTTTCCAATAGTCTGGGACCTCCCCTGATCACCACGAGTTTTCAAAGATAATGGTCAATGGCTCTGCAAACACATCAGTCAACTCCCTTAGCGTCCTTGGATGCATTGAATTCAGTCCCATGGACTTGTATATGTCCAGCTTTTCTAAATAGTCCTTAATCTGTTCTTTCACCATTGCGGGCTGCTCACTTCCTCCCCATACTGTGCTGCCCAGTGCAACAGTCTGGGAACTGACCTTGTCTGTGAAGACCGAGGCAAAAAAAGCATTGAGTACTTCCGCTTTTTCCACATCATCTGTCACTAGGTTGCCTTCCCCATTCAGTAAGGGTCCCACACTTTCCCTGACCACCTTCTTGTTGCTAACATACCTGTAGAAACCCTTCTTGTTACCCTTTACATCGCTTGCTAGCTGCAACTCCAATTGTGCTTTGGCCTTCCTGATTACACCCCCGCATGCTTGAGCAATATATTTATACTCCTCCCTAGTCATCTGTCCAAGTTTCCACTTCTTATAAGCTTCATTTTGTGTTTAAGCTCACTGAAGATTTCTCTGTTAAGCCAAGCTGGTTGCCTGCCATATTTGCTATTCTTTCTGCACATCAGGATGGTTTGTTCCTGCACCCTCAATAAGGCTTCTTTAAAATACAGCCAGCTCTTCTGGACTCCTTTCCTCCCCCATATTAGCCTCCCAGGGGATCCTGCCCATCAGTACCCTAAGAAAGTGAGTCTGCTTTTCTGATGTCCAGGGTCCATACTCTGCTGCTCTCCTTTCTTACTTTTGTCCAGATCCTGAACTTGACCATCTCATGGTCACTGATTTCCAGGTTGCCACCCACTTCTACTTCCCCTACCAATTCTTCCCTGTTTGTGAGCTGCAGGTTAAGAGTAGCACGGCCCCTAGTTGGTTCCTCCAGCACTTGCACTAGGAAGTTGTCCCCAACACGCTCCAAAAACTTCCTGGATTATCTGTGCACTGCAGTATTGCTCTCCCAGCAGATGTCAGGGTGATTGAAGTCCCCCATGAGAGCCAGGGCCTGTGATCTGGAAACTTCTGTTAGTTATCCAAAGAAAGCCTCGTCTACCTCATCCTCCTGGTCTGGTGATCTATAGCAGACGCCCACCATGACATCACCCTTGTTGCTCTCGCCTCTAAACTTAACCCAAAGACTTTCAACAGGCTTTTCTCCAGTTTCATACTGGAGTTCTAAGCAATCATATTGCTCTCTTATATACAGTGCAACTCCTCCACCTTTTCTCCCTTGCCTGTCCTTCCTGAACAGTTTATACCCATCCATGACAGTGCTCCAGTCATGTGAGTCACCCCACCTAGTCTCTGTTATTTCAATCACATCATAGTTCCTTGACTGTGCCAGGACTTCCAATTCTTCCTGCTTGTTTCTCAGGCTTCTTGCGTTTGTGTACAGGCACTTGAGATAACTAGCCGATTGCCCTACTTTCTCAGTATGAATCAGGTGGCCTTCCCTGTTGCACCCTCCTCCTGGTGTTTCCTCCCAGTATCCCACTTCCTCACTTACCTCGGGGCTTAGGTCACCATCCCCCAGCAAACCTAGTTTAAGGCCCTCCTCACTAGGTTAGCAAGCCTGCCTGCGAAGATGCTCTTCCCTCTCTTCCTAGCAATCCTCCTTCCTGGAACATCATCCCATAGCCCAAGAATCCAAAGTCCTCTCTCTGACATCACGCATTTACCTCCACAATTTGATGGTCCCTAACCTGGGCCTTTTTCTTCAACAGGGAGGATGGACGAGAACACGACTTGTGCCTCAAACTTCATTATCCTTCTTCCCAGAGCCATGTAGTCTGCAGTGACCCGCTCAAGGTCATTCTTGGCAGTATCACTGGTGCCCATGTGGAGAAGTAGGAAGGGGTAGCGGTCTGAGAGCTCGATCAGTCTTGGCATACACTCCATCACATTGTGAATTCTAGCTCCAGGCAAGCAGCACACTTCTCGAGTTTCCCGGCCTGGACGACAGATGGATGACTCCATCCCCCTTAGAAGGGAGTCCCCGAGCACCACCATCCGTCTCTTCTTGAGAGTGGTGGTCATGGGACCCCCATCCCTAGAACAATGCATCCCATGCCTTCCGGCCGATGGGATCTCCTTCTGATCCCTTCCTTCAGATGACTCTTCCAAACCATTCTCCGCCATAGTACCTGTGCAGAGAGCCTGAAAACGGTTTCTTACATCTATCTGCATTGGGGGTACATGGGTTCTCCTCTTTCTTCTTCTGGAGGTCACATGCTGCCAATTTTCTTCCCCGTTCTGAACTGCCCTCTCTGATTCTTCAGCGTGCTGTGCCTGCAGTACCAAACGCTGACTTCTATCCAGAAAGTCTTCATTTTCTCTGATGCAACGCAGGATTGATACTTGGGTCTCTAGTCCTTTAACCTTGTCTTCCAATATGGAGACCAGCTTGCACTTACAGACGAAGTTGCTTCTATCCTCCGGGAGAAAGACAAAAATGGCACATCCCGTGCAGGTCACAACAGCTGATCGCTCACTATCCATATTGTCTTCCTTCTAAGAGCCTCTTCAGATGTTGTACTTACTGCTCACAGATGCCTGAAAGGCAAAAACTCTGTGGGAACTCCCCCCAGCTGAACTCCCGCTGTTGGCTTCTCCTCTATTGGCCGCTCACTCGGTTTGCAACTGGCTGCTTTTTTATAAGGCTGCTGTTTGGAAGCAGTTGCCCCGGTTCAAAGCCTTCTCTCCAATCAGCCACTCAAGGCCCACCTGGAACAAAGCACTCCCAGTTCACGCTTTTCAAACAAACAACCACCCAGTCAAACAGCTCCTGCAACTAGCTCCAGTCAAACAAATGGTCACAGCAGACAGACACTCGGATATTGACCCCACCAGCTCACAACACAGCCCCCCTAATGCAGCACTCACCGTAGCCCTTCTCGGACCGTTCCCAGGCAAACTCCCTCTGTTGGCTTCTCCTCTGTTCGCAGCTCCATCACTGACCTGCTCTGTGACCTTGGGCACATCCACTTCCTGTGTCTGTCATGTCTACTTAGAGTCTAAGGTCTCTGGAGCAGTCTCTTTGAATCCTGCCTAGCACAATGGAGCCTTAAGGCCCTACTGTCATACAAACCATTACCTCTGTATTACAGTATCAAAGAGAACAAAGAAGCAGTGTAACTGCAGCAGCAGTTCATTACACCTCCACCTGCAGTCTGGCTGCAAGGGTAACAGTATTTAGAGTCTAATTAATGCAAATAACAGTGAAGGCACAAGCAATTCGTTGGCTTCAGTAAGCCTTGCATTGCACAAACTGCCTTTGCTAACCTACTTCTGAGAGGCTGCGTGGGAGTCGTTCTAATTGCTGCTGCTATTTCACCCACCATATCATGCGACAGAGAAGTTAATCTAAAGGAAAGTGACTTTAAATGAGATGAATGTGCACACCATGGAGATAGCTGGTTAGCATTTTAAACACTTTCAAAGTCCGCTGAGGAAACGGAAAGTTGTTCTTTAAGCAGAAGAATCTTTCTGCAGGATAAAAGATGGCCTGTGTGCAGTTCCTATGAACCATGTAACCACAGCATGATTGGCACCGTTGCTGACAGCCCGGGCAGAAAGAGCTAGGATGCCATGCCATCTGTGAGGAGACTGAACTAACTTTTCCGGTTTGGAAAAATGATAGTTTTTAGACAGAGATTTGACAAACCCCAAGCAGCTGTTGGATCCTGAGCCAGATTCTTGTTTAAAATTAAACGGAAGGGGAGACTTACTTTTTCCTTCAAACAAGAGGTCAAAATTAAAAAGAGAAAACTCAGTACTCAGCTAGATCAGGGCTTGGTTTAGTTCATCATGCTATTTAAAAAATAATGCTTTCCCTATGTCTGTCCTCTTTTATGCTCGTCACAAGTCATGGCAAGCTGACACACCGTTTTAATTAGTGCTTTTCCTTTTTACGTAATCTTTGAGCTTTCTAATTTCTTCCGACTTCCATGGTCAGGCTGCAGCGTCGTTCTAGCATGCAATTTATTTTCTTCTAGCTGGCTTTTTTCCCATTACGAGGCTCAAGATGACAAAACTAAAGCTAAATCAAGAGTAACAAAAAGGTTTGATTTCCCTTAATGTGCTAAAACAAAGATTAAAATAAATCCAACTGGCTGTGGTTGGAATGTGAATTCATTCCAATGAGCTCAGTGGAGTGGCACCAAGGATGAATGTAACTCGTTCATCTATAGACCTATGGCAGGGTGCGCGTGTTAATTTTATGTATAATTTTTATTTAAAAACTTCTTTTGCTCAGATCTTGCATTAGAAATACTGGGTTTTCTTTGGTTTTGCTGGCAAACTAGTGAAATGACCTCAGAAGGGTCAAGAGACTGTAAGAAGCATGATTGGGAGGGGGATGGGGTGTGTCAGACTGCCTAAAAATCTGTGTGCATTTTTAATAGCTCTCTAAACCAGCGTCTACTAAAACTTGGGAGGGAGGTGAGGAATTCTCTTTGAATGAATTCACCTTTTAATCTAAAGAGTGCAAGGTCTCCCAAACCAGTTCTTTAGTCCCCCAAGAAGTCATCTGGATAAAACGGTAATATCACCAATATTTTGTGTCCCCTAAGGTATAAAGCATACATACCCCCCCCCCCCCGCCACAAAATAAAACCAACCACACCTAAAAACAAGCAAGCAGGAAAACATCCTTTTAAATGAAAATAAAGCAAATGGAGAGGAACGTATGACTCTTAAAAATCTTACCTGCTTTCTTTGTTAGGATCAGCTGAAAATGTTAAGCTGCCAGTGATAAATATGGGCCAGAGACCCCCAGCTGAGGGCTAGGCTTTGGATGTTCAAAGGTCAGAGGTGTGTGGATCGGGAGTTTTAGGAGGAGATTGTCAAAGCCACAAAGGGATGTGGAGTGCCTGCTTCCCCTTTGTGCCTCTGGAAATCTCTCTTTGCTGGAGTCAGCTATGAAATCTGCAGCTGGGTTTGCTTTCTGAACCCCTCTCATGTCCAGGGTTGGGGGTGTGTCCCTGAAGTTTAAGGTAAAACAAACAAAGCAACAATCCCCTGATTCTACTTCAAGTAACCTACTTCAAGTAGGTCATCACTGTTACTAATGTGTTTTCTCTGGCTTAATCACACCAGGGCAGTCTCTCCTCAAAGCAGATCGGGTCCAAAGCAAAGTAAGGGGGGGTTGAAACATAGACAAGGCCAGATCTTCAGCTGGGATAACTTGCCATTGACTGCAATGGAACTGGGCATGTGACTGCCATTAGAGATGGTCTCTGAATACAGAAGGTAATTGAGAAGGGATCAAACAGAGTGGATAAGAGTGTGACAGCATAGAATAGTGGGATTTTCCAGCAATGAAAGAGCCAGCCTAGCCAATCATGGACTTAGTCTTATGTGTGTACCTAATAGGAATCCTGGATGAAAAATACAGAGAGGATCTGAGAGCTGCCCCGGTCCTTCTAGGCAAAGGATAGTCCCAATGCAGGATGCATCATGTTTCCAGGGTGTGGGAGGAAAAGACCTCATCCCTGGTGTACTCATTAAGAGACCACCTCTTTAGGCACAGCGTTGCATTCTCCATAACTTTGTGCCTAGCCCTGGGTTATCATTCACTTCCCCCCACCTCCCCTCATCCTCCGCAGGAGGTTTGTCTCTGTTTGGTGGAAAGAAAAAACCCTGCAAGCTGGGAGCTGCTGCATAACTGATGAGCTCGGAGTGAGTGTTCATCCTGGCACAGAGCCAGGGCCCTTTATTTCACCATTATGCAACTTGGGTGAGGTGCAGGCAGCGGCAAAGATCCTATTTCCTTGCAGCTGTTGTCCCTTCCCCTGCAGAATCTGCTCTTGCTACCTCTGCGCGCTGAATCCGATACTCCCGGCCTGCTTATAACCCAGAAGGCCACAGGCTGCTTTCTGCAGGAGAGCAAAGCCCAGGTGACCTGACAAATAGAAGAGTGGCTACAATAGTCCACGCCAGCTGTTCTGAAGACTTGTCACTTTCTCTGCCATTTAGCAGTCGAGGAAACTGTCTCTATGACTTTCCAGAGTGTGCCTTTCCCTCTCGGACCCGCTGTCCATAGGTCTTTGCTCTTGTTGCTGTCTAGGAATTGCTACTGCTCCCAGGAGACTCAGAACTAGGTACAAAGCCTCTTGAAGCCAATGGCAAGATTCCTTTTGACTCTGCAGTTCGGAGGGCCTGATCCAAAGTCGCTGATTTATTCCCAGGCAAAGGCAGACTGATGGAGGCCCCATAGCTTTCTCCCGCACTGGCAAGCTGGCATCTTTCATAAGCACCAAAGATTAAATGCGTGTTTACCCCCACAACTGCTACGTAGCCCAGGGAGTGGTGATGTCTGCTTCCTCACACAGGTGGGGAGTTACACACCGGGAGGGCCACGGCTAGCCCCGAGAATAGCTCTTTGTCCATGATCCTGCCGTCCTTCTGGTCTCTGAGACTGAGTGCTGCTTACAGTGCTAGTTCTCTGACCTGGACACCTGTTGGTGAGGAACTGAGTTGAGGCCACAAACTTGTTCACACAAGCCAGCCAGTGGCTGTTAGCTGGTGGGGGAAGTTTGTGCCTCAGTTGTTTTCACTTATTTATGAAACGGTAGTGTGCAGGGAAATGCTTAGATATGAGATTTCTGGTTATGATTACATCATGAAACTGTGGTGGAGCATGCTGGAGACATGCTCATATGTCCTCCAGAAACACCATGTAACCCAAGTGTACAGTGCCCACGGTAGCCTTTGATTGAACTGCATTTCCCATAAAACCTGGCACCATGTTATGACTAGAAATGGCTCCTCCTTTTAGACTGTCCATTGTACTGCTAATTGTAGTTCTCTAAAGCTGGTTTAGGTCACTTTGTACATTTTGTATTGTGATCTCTTCAGTTTTTCCTGGGTTAGCCAAACATGGGCTTGCTATTTGCAAAACTTTGAGGGACTCCTTTGTAGGCATATGAGAGAGACAAGGTGGGTGAGGTGATATCTTTTATTGGGGAGCAGGGGCGGCTCTAGCTTTTTTGCCGCCCCAAGCATGGCAGGCAGGCGGCTTTTGGCGGCATGCCTGCGGGAGGTCCTCTGGTCCCGCGGCTTCGGCGTACCCGCCGCCTAATTATCGCCGAAGCCGCGGGACCGGCGGACCTCCCACAGGCATGCCGCCAAAGGCTGCCTGACTGCCGCCCTCACAGAGACCGGCAGGCCGCCCCCCGCGGCTTGCCGCCCCAAGCACGCGCTTGGAGCGCTGGTGCCTGGAGCCGCCACTGTTGGGGAGAGTGACCTTGTAGGACTGGCATTTCAGCCTACCTTTGTGAGCAATTGCCATGGAATATTATGGACCCTCTTTACTGAGCACCAGACATGTGAGATGGCACTGTAGCTGGTATGAATACAGGTTTATACATGGTCTCCTTTCTGAAGCTGTGTCTGATTAGGTTTTGTTAACACTGAATGCTTTAACTATGATTTGTTTTCTTTTCTTTTTTTTTAAAGTAAATTGAAGATCCAACAGGACCAGAAGCCAAGGAACCAGCACATGAAGGAGGAACTTGCCAGCAATTAACTTTATTACATCAGCAAAAGCCATTCTGTAACATATTGACTCTCTCCCCCCCCCCACCACTTTCAATTTCATGGCAAATGTCCATTAAAGTGTGCACACAAATGTGTGGAAATGGGCATTCGATCGCATTGCTGTATATTAGGGATCATTTGGAAAGCCGTCTAGCACAACTGTCTCCAGTGTGTGGTGCATCATCTCATAATGGTGCTATTAAAGGATCATTATATCATCTACATGTGCTGGGTGGCTCACTGGCCGGCGACACTCATTGCTTTCTGTTGTGCTCGTTACTAACTCTTGTTCAATTTAAAACACAACAAACAATTTCTGCCCTCTATGCCTTTCTTTCCACACACAAACCAGGAAGGGGGTCTAGTGTCTCCAGAGAAGGTATGTGCAAAGGGGGCAAAGGCTGTGTGGATTTATTTAGTCGCCTTTGTGGGAAAAGGTCAGCTCTTCAGATAAAAGGTACGTGCCGCCCCAAACATTGGGGTACAATTTACTGACAAGTCCTACTCTCTAAATTTACACAAGGGGACAGTAAATCAGAGTAATTGTACCAGCTTCCTCTTGCTTTATTGTGATCTCCCATCACAATTAATTAATTTGTGTAATTCTTTGCATATGCAAATAATTCAGTGTAGTGCGTGGTGGAATGGGGGAAAGGAAGGGCATACTGAAAAAGGGAAGGGAGAACCGTGCTTCTGGCTACTTGCTAGCAGCCAGGATCCTTCCCTTAGAGCCCTGCGTCAGTAGCTTAGCGAGATAGTAAATTCCTTAGGGGTGGTACTAGTCTGAGTAATCTTCCACAGAGCAGCAGTGACACTGTCGGCTACTACCTCCTAAGAGGTGGAGTAAACACTATAGTCCTTGTACCCTTTCTCCATAGCAGGTGGAATGGAAGAGAGAAAGAGCAGAAGCTCCATGGTAATGACAGATCCTGGTCCATGCCTTTTGAAATGATGCTGCGTGAGTCAGCAAAAGACACCTTGACAGATCAGGGCAGAATGGCACAGAATGAGGGCAGACCCCCTCCCTGGGCTTCTAGTGTCCTGGTCCTAGGGTGACCAGATAGCAAGTGTGAAAAATCAGGATGGGGAGGGAGGTAATAGGTGCCTATAAGAGATAAAGCCCTAAATATTGGGACTGTCTCTATAAAATCGGGACATCTGGTCAACCTACCTGGTCCCTCCATCTGTGGAGTGGCAGTGAGGATTGCGGGAACAAGTAGTTAGAAATATAAAAAAAACCAAAAACATAAAAAATAGGAGTCCTAGGTTCTATTAGAGGTGGTTGGAAACTTTTCTGACAAGAGTTCCATCAGAAAATGCTGATTTGTTGAACACAAAATGTTTCACAAAACCAGTTCAGTTTTGTCAAATGGCAGGTGGGGTCCTCCCAGATCTCTCCCTTCCAGAAAACCTGCCTGGCTCCCTGCAAGCTAAGCTGGGGTTCCAGCTTCTACCTGCCCTAGAGCTAGAAGCCTGAAAGTCCTGGCTCTGCAGCAGGGTCTAGGGGCCAGAAGCCTAGCTCCAGTTTAAGCTAGGGCTTGCAGCCGCCTGTCACAGCGCCCGGGATACGGAAGCCTCTCCTGGCTATGCATCCCCTGCCCTGAGGACAGCTGGGCGTTTGATAGCTCTGGGCTCACCTGGGCAGTTCATACAGCCGGGCTTCCCTGGAGCAACAGACCATGGGATCCTCCCCAGCGGCTGAGTGCAACTGACATGATCTTGTCAGTTTCATGCAGGGCCACTGAATAGCAGCCATGAAACTGAGCAGACTGACTAGTTCTATTCCTAGCTGTGCCACTGACCTGCTCTGTGCCTTTGTGCAAGTCATTTCACTAGTTGTCCTCCGACTCCTATTTGGTGCTTTTAGACTGAGAGCTCCTCAATGAAGGAACTGTCTTACTGTACGTCTGTACAGGGCCTGGGGGGGTCTGTATTTTACCTGAAGCCTTTGTGCACCGTTGTAATAGAAACATCTGTATGGTAGTAGAGAGTCTGACCTCAAAAACAACACGAGGTGACATGCACACATGAGAGAACATGGCTCAGAAGAAAGATGAAGCTTTTACAGTGGGATCCCTTACGTTGATAGAAATGTTGACACAGTAGTTGTCAACTGCAGACCTATAATTAATCTATAATTGAGGCTGGTAGTTAGCTAGCTAATCAAATTGCTCACTCAATCCTGGCTATTTAATAAATTCCAATTGAAAGGGACATGCCATTCCCACGTTGTCTTATTTCATTGATGGTGACACTAGTAAGGAATGGACTGGATCAAAATGAAGGGGTCTTTGTTCTCCATAGCAGCAGCACAATGTAATTCACAGCTGGCAGAGCACAGGGTAAGGGTTATAATTTCAATGACAAGTATCTGAATTAGGCAACCTCTAGTATTAGTCCGAGTCTTCCCCAGGGCCAGCTCCAGGCACCAGCGAAGGAAGCAGGTGCTTGGGGTAGCCAATGGAAAGGGGCGGCACGTCCAGGTCTTTGGCGGCAATTCGGCAGCAGGTCCCTCAGTCCCTCTCGGAGGGAAGGACCTGCCGCCGAAGTGCCACCGATCGCAGCTTTATTTATTTATTCCCCCCCCCCCCCCCGCTTCGCCGCTTGGGGCGGCAAAAAAGCTGGAGCCAGCCCTGGTCTTCCCTGTGCAGGTCTTTCTGTCTGTCTATCTATCTATCTAGATTATTTATTAGCCAAGTGTGGAACTCACCCCTCTGCACCATCATAGCTGGTCCAAAGGGACACCAGCACTTTTCAGTGAATATCTACCGGGCTGGCCCCAAACCCCATCTGCTTTATTCCCCGGTCTTTCCACCCAAGTGTCCCTGCTGCAGGGCTGGGCCTGGGGAGGCCCAGCCAGCGTGTTCATACACCAGGGGTATAATGTAGGGCAGCCCTTCGAGCTGCTCTAACCAGTGCCCGGCTCTGAATCGGTCCCTGGCAGGTCCAGGCTCTGGGGGCTCAGCACTGTTACAGGGAAGGACTGTGCTTGACATGGCGGCATTTGGCAGCTGGCTAGAAAACTCTGGCTCTTACCTAAATGCTCAGAATAAAAGGTTGGGGTTGTGTTTGTAATACACACTTTTCATACAATCCATAGACAATCCAGTGTGTAGAAACCAGAGCTTCTCAAGCTGGGGCTTCTGACCATCCGCTCTGTCTTTAAGAACCCATGTGAGGGCGATCTCAGAACTTTTCTCTGTTGTAATAGAGGGTGTCACAGTAGGAAAAAGGTTGAAACCTCACTGCTAGAATCCATGGGGCTCCTGAGCTTTGGGTGAAATTAAGCAGGGATGGACAGAAGTGTAAAGCATTGTCCAATAAAAGCAAGTATCATGCCACTGAAATACAGAGATGGGGGCATTTACCTCTGCCATTAACTGCTCGTACCTTTGGATTGATCTGGAACAGTTCAGTCAGGATCAGTCTGCTGAGATGGCAAAATCAAAGGCTACTTGGGTAGCTGTGGAAAGGCGTGACCCTGTCACATGACAAGGTCATCAGAATAGACAAACCTACAGTAAAATTTTTCTCTCGTGGCAGATTAAAGAAAGCATCAAGCAGAGTTTAAATCCTTCCCGCTGTCATTGTTTATCCCAAGCATGCGCAGCATCAGTTTGATCTGCAGCCAACCCGCCAGACTCCGCCACTCGCCTGTCTCCCTGGATATGTGCCATTGTACAGAAGATGGATGCTTGGCATTTTATTCCCTATGGGACCTTCCCAGTTTGGAAGCCTGCTGACCTTTTTTTTTTCTGTAGGGTGACTTTTTCATGCTGTTTCCCTCTCTGCTAATTCACTTTCCAGACTGCAGCAAAATAGTCCAATTTTGTATGGGTTTCTGTCCTTTCAATGCAACACCATGGAATCCGAACTCCAAGATTACAGCGTACTAGCTGCAGGATAAGAAAGGTGTTGAAGAGACCTAGGGGAGTGGGCAAGCAAAGGAGCATCTGCCCTCCTAGGGGCTTAGGTGTCCTTTGTCTGTGGAAATGGAACAGAAACCATCAGCCATGCCTTCATTACAATATATGGCTTTGAGTTTGCATCTGATTGCCAAAGACTGATACCTTACTGCAGGCACATCATTTTTGCAAAACAGCATCTTCTATATGTGAGACCTTATCACAGAATCACAGCAACGTTGAGCTGGAAGGGACCTCAAGAAGTCCAGCTGAGGCAGGACAAAGTAAATCTAGACCATCCCTAACAGGTGTTTGTCCATCCTGTTCTTTAAAATCTCCACTGAGAGGGATTCCACAACCTCCCTTGGAAGCCTGTTCCAAATCTGAGCTATTCTTATAGCTAGAAAATTTTTCTTAATATCTAATCCGAATCACAGAAGATTACGGTTGCCAGAGACCTCAGGAGGTCATCCAGTAAAAGCCCTGCTCAAAGCAGGACCAATCCCCAACTAAATCATCCCAGCCAAGGCTTTGTCAAGACAGGCCTTAAAAACCTCTCAGGATGGAGATTCCACCACCTCTCTAGGTAACCCATTCCAGTGCTTCACCACCCTCCTAGTGAAATAGTTTTTCCTAATATCCAACGTAGACCTCCCCCTCTGCAACTTGAGACCATTGCTCCTTGTTCTGTCATCTACCACCACTGAGAACAGCCGAGGTCCATCCTCTTTGGAACCCCCTTTCAGGTAGTTGAAGGCTGCTATCAAATCCCCCCTCGCTCTTCTTTTCTGCAGACTAAATAAGACCAGTTCCCTCAGCCTCTCCTCATAAGTCATGTGCCCCAGCTCCCTAATCATTTCTTTGCCCTCTGCTGGACTCTCTCCAATTTGTCCACATCCTTTCTGTAGTGGGGGGCCCAAAACTGGATGCAGTACTCCAGATGTGGCCTGACCAGTGTCGAATAGAGGGGAATCATCACTTCCCTCGATCTGCTGGCAGTGCTCCTAATGCAGCCCAATATGCCGTTAGCCTTCTTGGCAGCAAGGGTACACTGTTGACTCATATCCAGGTTCTCATCCACTGTAATCCTCAGGTCTTTTTCTGCAGGACTGCTGCTTAGCCAGTCGGTCCCCAGCCTGTAGGGGTGCTAGGGGTGCATGGGATTCTTCCATCCTAAGAGCAGGACTCTGCACTTGTCCTTGTGGAACCTCATCAGGTTTCTTTTGGCCCAATCCTCCAATTTGTTTAGATCACTCTGGACCCTACCCTCCAGTGTATCTACCTCTCCCCGCAGCTTAGTGTCATCTGTGAACTTGCTGAGGGTGCAATTCATCCCATCATCCAGATCATTAAAGAAGATGTTGAACAAAACTGGCCCCAGGACCGACTCCTGGGGCACTCCGCTTGATACTAGCTGTCAACTAGACATCGAGCTGTTGATCACTACCCGTTGAGCCCGACGATCTAGCCAGCTTTCTATCCACCTTATAGTGCATTCATCCAATCCATACTTCTTTAACTTGCTGGCAAGAATACTGTTGGAGACCGTATCAAAAGCTTTCCTAAAGTCAAGGTATATCACGTCCACCACTTTTCCCATATCCGCAGAGCCAGTTATCTCATCATAGAAGGCAATCAGGTTGGTCAGGCATGACTTGCAAAATCTCCCTTGCTACAGGTTAAACCCATTCCTTCTTGTCCTACCTTCAGTGGACATGGAGAACAACTAATCACTGTGCTCTCTGTAACAGCGCTTAATGGATTTGAAGTGTGTTATCAGGTCACACCTCAATCTTCTTTTCTCAAGACTAAACGTGCTCATTTTTTTTAACCTGTCCTCATAGGTAAGGTTTTTCTAAACCTTTTCTCATTTTTGGTGGTTTCCTCCAGACTTATTCCAAGTTGTCCACATCTTTCCTGGAGTGTGGCACTAAGAACTGGATGCAGCACTCCAGCTGAGGCCTCAGCAGTGCTGAGTGGAGCAGGCCAATTATCTCCCGTGTCTTATAATATGACACTCCTATTAATACTCTCCATAATTATATTAGCCTTTTTCGCAATAGCATCGCTGTTGGCCCAAGTAACCAGTGATTTTGGCGGTGCAAACTGAGGCAGCTAAAGGGGCCTAATTTTCAGAAAGAGGTGTGTACCCACCCTTGAAAATCAGGTCCTGATAAGGTGGGCAAACAATTGTTTAAAAAAAATCTCAAAACAGGTCCCAAGAAATGACAAGACTGGCTTCAAACTAATGAGATTATAGAAATAATGCATTCGGGGTCCTTTTCTCTTCTTTTGTTTGAGCCTTTACAGGGCCATGTTTTCAAGCTTTTCTCTACACACCGGAGAACTAGAGATGGCATTTAAAATAAAAGCTGGGATCTTCACATAACTCCAGCAGCTGGGCCTTTAAGAAAAACACCAGCTATCAAGAGACTTCGCAACACTGGATTTCCTTCGCTCCATTTTTTTGGGGGGAAATACTGTAGCATTTTTAAAAATCTTTTTGCAGATGGGAGCGGTTGGGAGCAATGAAAATACCGTATTTGGAATGAACACTTCCACTTGCCAGCTGTACACAGGTCACATCGCCAAGGAACTATTGCATTTGAACTTTGGGGGCCTTTGAAAGGACCTGACCGGTGGAAAAATATCATTCTCCGTGTTAATAGAGTATGTGGGCCCTTTAAGATAGGCTTTGGGGTTCAGTCTACATCAGAGGAATGCTGGGATTTGTACTTCCAAGGGCCGATGAGAGTTGCTAGCTCTGGAGAAATGCATGCTGGGAAGGCATCAGGCTTTATATATGCATCTCTCATTCCTTACTCCTGTGAGATGCTATGGATAGTCCTTGTTACTGCATGGTGTTCTGCAGAACCAGACAGCAGAAGGCACTTGGAGAGAGGAAGTGCTTCTTTGGAGGTTCTTGGGAAGGGAAAGATATGACAGAGGTGGCCTCAGGCAAGGCAACATAGCAGGCCTGATGTTCAGACTGGGCATTTGCTTCCTGTAGCGGGTGAGTGGAAGTTTCCCTGAGCCCCACTGCATCAAGGGTGGAAATCTGCACAGCCCTCAGCTGTAGAGCCTGTGTACCACACACTGGGAAAGAAAATCTGGGCTGTTGGTTTGGACTCCTATTCCCTGAGGAGAAGTGGGTTTTTAATCTGCCTGGAGTGCTAAACCTAAAGAAACGACAAAGGCATCTGGGTGAAGAGAGAACTGAGGACGGCTGTCTTGGAGCACAAGGTAGGAGACTGCAGCGTGTGTGAGGGCTTGGGTGGAAGCCTTGCTCTTTTGGCTCAAATTGCCTAGAACAGTGACAAAATCCCTCACCAGGTCTAAGGGAAACACGTTCGCCCCAGGTGGAAGTGGGAGACAATCTCACTTAGAGCACATCTTGCTCATCTAGAAAACTGAGGGGGAAGTCCAGGGGCAATGACAATGTGTCCCTCGTTATTCAAACTCCATTTTCCTGTCAGTGTGACATTCTGCAATGGGTTACCTTGGAAACCACTGAGAGCCCAGGGTGTGGCTGGGGCTGAGAGCAGTGGCCATCACCACCATCACCTAGAGGGGCAAGGGCATTTCTTCTGAATATTCAAGAAGAAGCCCTAAACCTTGACAATTCCCTTTCATGCCTGACTAAGCAAACCCTGCCCTAGTCCCTGATCCTGCAATGACCTACATGCTGGTGGATCCATGTGCCCGCTCTCAGTGGGCTGTGTGTGTCTATATGCGCAGCGCTCATTGCACGACTGGGGCTCTAGGGTTGTACAGTACCTAGCACAATGGGCCCCAACCTGATTGTGGGCTTTTGGTGCTACTGTAATATAAAGCTTCAATAATACTAGCCAGCATGACATGCTTGTGTTCTGACAGTAGATTCCCACTAACGGCTGACTTGCTTGATGCTACCCTCGGTGTGTGCTGTGCCATGTACTGTGTTTCTGGTAGCAGCGAGGGAAGCATATTTGCTAGATATGCTGTTCAGCACTAAAGCAAGTAAGCCCTGGTCTACACTGCGGGGGGGGGGGGGGAGATCGATCTAAGTTACGCAACTTCAGTCATGTGAATAATGTAGCTGAAGCTGACGTACTTAGATCGACTTACCGTGGTGTCTTCACTGCGGTGAGTCGACTGCTTCTGCTCCCCCGTCGACTCTGCCTGCGCCTCTGGTGGCGGTGGAGTACAGGAGTTGATGGGAGAGCGCTCGGTGGTTGATTTATCATGTCTAGACTAGATGCAATAAATCAATCCCCACTGGATCTATCGCTGCCCGCTGATCTGGCGGGTAGTGTAGACACACCGTAAGAAATAGCTCGAAGTTCCTTGAGACTAGTTTTGAACCAACTTGATTTCAACAAAGAAGGAACTTTCTTGAGTGAGTTCACTGCACAGAGCTGAAGGCTCATTAGAACGGAAGGCTTTTAGTCACTCGAAGGGAATACAGTGAGTTCAGGAATAGCCTTTTCTGCCATCAGCTTAATCTCAGGTGGGTAACAAAACAGAGGGACCTTTGCTGGTGGATGGGCCTGCATGGCAAAACCTCAGTCTGATCAGCTGATTCACATTTGACCTTAGCCCTTTTCCCAGTTCCAATGTAACATAAGAATGCACTTATAAAAGCATATCGCAGACAGAATTCATCATAATTACACCGTTCTTCTGAGAATGGCATGAAATCTCTGGTGGCAGTATAGGGTTGGCCAAAAACTGATACGGGGACTAATGCTAGTTCTGAAAGCGCTATCTAGTTTCCTTTTCCACTTCTGTTCTGGCTCATGATCAAGGGGCCAGTAGGTGGCAGGCTTGAATAACGGCAAGTCCTGAGGCTGTGAGGGGTTT
Source organism: Terrapene triunguis (assembly GCF_002925995.2). NCBI lineage: Eukaryota > Metazoa > Chordata > Testudines > Emydidae > Terrapene > Terrapene triunguis. The sequence goes on along the minus strand of NW_020664525.1, from coordinate 604,106 downwards.
CTTGTAAAATACCAGGTGAGCTGGATGAAGGATGATCAGTTTTTAGCCAATGACCTGTTTGGATCTCCTAGCTGTATCCTCTGAACAATGGCAGGTCCAGTGGCATCTTACTGCACTTCTGCTAAGCACTGTGCTCTCCATTAGAGGGGTTAATTTACTCCAGAATCAAACCCTACATTACGGCTTCTTTCTGCCCTCTCTACTATCTAGGCATTGAGCCTTCCCGAGGCCTGGTCCACGCTACAGAGTTAGGTCGATGTAAGGCAGCTCACATTGACCTAACTACGTAAATGTCCACATTACAACGGTGCTCCCGCCAGTGTACGTCACCCACTACCCCAACCTAACAACTCCACCTCTGCTTAGGTTGATGTAGTTAGGGTGAGGCAGTGTCTGTGTAGAGGCTGCGTCACTTACATTGCCTGTTGGCTGTCAGCCCTGCACTGAGCAGTATGTTATTAGCTGTCTATTGATGTCTTACGTGATACCTTCTAGATCCAGGTCATGACATTAGTGAGCTGGGGTAAACTGACCTGGTCAGGCTGGCTGAAATTTGCTACCAGGTACCAGTGAGCCCCTGACCCTCTTGCATTGGGATGCTGTTAGGGTCATACCCCTATTTACCTCCCATTGGACTTGCAAGGAAATCCCATTTCCCAGATCTTTCTTTTCCATGGCAAGTTCCTTTCACAGAGAGAGGCCTGTAAGGGGGAGAGCACATGGCCATCATATTTAGTGCATTGTTCACTGGACCCGACTGAGATATTGATGGATCTTTTCATCCATTTTTAAAAATCCCTTATGAACATCTCTCCAACTGTTTTCACAAGCTCGATGCTGAAGGGGCTCAGATACAGGGCTAGCAAAGCTGCAACCAGGGTATTTCTCCTTAAAGAGGATCAGCACACCTCTTGGCTGAGAGATGGTGTGGCCCAGTGGGTAGAGTTTTGAGAGACTTGTGTTCTGTACCCAACTCTACCATTGACCTCAAACAACAGATTCCTGTCTCCCCTCCCACCCTCTGTCTATCACAGGGGTGGGTAAACTTTTTGGCCTGAGGGCCGCATCGGGTTTCGGAAATTATATGGAGGGCCGGTTAGGGGAGGGGATCGTGCCCCCCCCCTTCGGGATTCCTACCCCATCCAACCCCCCCTGTTCCCTGACGGCCCCCCCCGGGACTCCTGCCCCATCCACACACCCCCACTCCCTGTCCCCTGACCACCCCCAGACCCCAGCCCCTGACTGCCCCCCGCCGCCCCATCCAACCCCTCCTCTCATTCCTGACTGCCCCCCTGGACCCCTGCCCCCATTCAACCCCCTATTTCCCTGCCCCGCCACCTAGCCACATCCCCGCCCCCTGACCACCACCCTGACCTCCCCTGCCCGCTATCCAACCCCCCGCTCCCTGCCCTCTTACCGCGCTGCCTGGAGCACCAGTGGCTGGCGGCACTACAGCCGCACCGCCTGGCTGAAGCCGGGCCACACTGCCGCCACTGCCGTCACCACGCAGCACAGAGCACTGGGTCAGGCCGGGATCTGCAGCTGCGCTGCCCCAGGAGCTCACAGCCCCGCTGCCCCAGAGCATTGCGCTGGTGGCGGAGCGAGCGAGCTGGGGCTGTGTGGGAGAGGGGACAGTGGGGGAGGGGCCGGGGGCTAGCCTCCTGGGCCAGGAGCTCAGGGGCTGGGCAGGACAGTCCCACAGGCCGGATGTGGCCCGCGTGCCATAGTTTGCCCATCCCTGGTCTATCAGATCGGTTTTGGACTGGAGGTTCTTTGAGTCAGGGATTTTCTTGCTATGTCCATACAGCTCCTGGCTCAATGGGGCGTGATCTCAGCTAGCACATGATCACCTCAGATCTATCAGGAGCTGAGCTGACAAACTCATCCTCTGCGTTTTGGGCAGGCCTGATTTCCGTCTGAGCGGACTGATTTTATTACAGTTTTTTTATCCCATGTTGTCTGACTAGTTTTTGGCCCAAATTCCAGCGTAGTTTCTGCTTGAACTGTATTCGCTGCACCCATTCCTCCTTGATGTGTTGTGGTATTGTACCTGCCCCTGCTGCCGGGGGTTGCTGTGAGTCCCGTAGTATAGTTCCCTCTAGTGGGATACCCACCGTACCAGGAGCCTGGGAGGCTAGTGTTGAAAGTGTTACGGGAGCTACCCCTGTGGCCTACACAGCTGCAGGTTTTGGGTTTGCATGAGTGCTTTACTAGGCCGGCCAGAAACAAAAAGGAGCAACTCCCCTTACCTCCAACACAAATAAAGAAGAGTACCTAGACCAGCCCTTAGGAGCAGCTGGTACAGGGTATACACCTTGTAGGGCTTCTTGGGCTGCCTGTATCTTACCACTGATACCTTGTGAAAAATGTCTGCTTTCCTGCCTGGCTCTTAGGCTAGGTCTACACTACCCGCCTGAATCGGCGGGTAGAAATCGACCTCTCAGGGATCGATTTATCGCGTCCCGTCGGGACGCGACAATCGATCCCCGAATCGACGCTCTTACTCCACCAGCGAAGGTGGGAGTAAGCGCTGTCGACAGGAAGCCGCAGAGGTCGATTTTGCCACCATCCCTACAGCGGGGTAAGTCGGCTGCGATACGTCGAATTCAGCTACGCTATTCGCATAGCTGAATTTGCGTATCTTAAATCGACCCCCCCCGTAGTGAAGACGTAGCCTTGGTCCTAGTTCTCAGGCTGCCTGCTGCCCACCCAGCCTTCCTTCTGCTCTCACTGCACCCAGCCCTCTCTGATCTCCAGTGTGATCCTTCCTTTGCCTGCACACTAGACATCCTGGAGCCCTGTACCAGCTGGCTGATAAGGGGTTTTCCACTGGCTCGATCCTGTCCCTCCAGCTCTGCTGGGGTGAGGGGTGAGCTGCACCGAAATGAGCTTGCAGGGTCACCCCAGCTTTCTCTCCATTTCCTGATTTACAGGAGTGTAACTGAAGTAGGAGATGAGGAGCACAATCACTCCATTGTCCCAGGGAGTCGGAGTCACTTGTGGCATTAAGAAGGGAGGCCAGCAGGGTTAGAGGAATCGTTCAGACCTCTTACACCTCTTCCTTTCAGGGAACTGGGCCCTGAGTGTGAGAACAATTCGTCTCTTGTAATATTATAAGCTGGTGTGAATATATATTTTTTAAGATCTGGATATAAAAACGGCATGCAACTGCAGCGCCTCTACCACAGCGCCTAGACAGTCCTTTGCCATTGGGCCCTGATCCTGAAAGGTGTACATGTGCAGTCCTCATTGGGCAGGGTGCAACTGGCTCTCTAGAACAGCCTCAATGTCTGACTTCTATGTGTCACAGGCCCTATACTGTATGGCTAATGGTGATTCTTCTTGAACTCCGATGGCGGAGACTTGGACTTTCAGACCAGGAAGATTTAGGTTCTCTCTCTGCTACTACTGTGGAGTTCTGGACAGCAACAGGCTACAGCAAACAAATTGTAGAAAGGGAGTCTCTAGAAAAATGAAGCGCATAGACAAAAAAGGCCCTAACTTTAAAAGTAAAGGAAGCAAAATCCTGGGAGGTGGCATGCATGCTACTTAAGAACCAGTAATTGTCTCAGAAGATGCTTGCTGAGGCACAAAAAGGGAACCACTGAGGCATGGAGTAAACCATCTGGCTAAATAGCAGGTTTGAGAGGCTATTCGTGATACATAGAAATCATCCAGGCTTGGAAATCTGACCTTAGAGAAGCCAATAAACAGGAGCATAAATCACAGCTGGCAGTATGTAAGAGGGAAATTAGAAGGGCCAAAATGGAATTCAGAGAGCAAATAATGAAAGGTGTAAAAAAACCCAGCCCACCAAGAGATTCTGTGAATATATGAAAAGCAGGACGTCTGTGAAAGAACTGGTAGGTCTACGGGATCCCCCAGGGTTCAAGGGAGAGCCAGAGTAGTGTCTCATGCCATGAACCCCTTGTTAGTCCTGTCACAGTTAATTGTAATTCAACACAAAAGTGTCCTGGTGGGCTTTAACTCCAAAATGATGCTTGTTGAACGCTTGAAGTGAAGGTGCAGTCAGGTTGTGAGGCCCTGACCCAGGCCTGGTGCTTTTGGGGTAGGACTGTGAGCTGCTCTTCTGCCCTAGCTCCACCAGCTCTCCTCTTAGAAGCAGGCAAGACTTCCTATCTATTTGGTTATATAGATGGTTGGCTGCTGCCTCCTCCCGGCCCTTCGAGTCGCTAGGGAATCAAGTCTTGGTGGTTCTGCTGATGCCAGAGCCAAAGCGGCCTCTCTAAGCAGTGCTTGGAGGTCTAATCTCACTGCCCCGCTTTCGCAAGTGACACGTTTCCTACAGGTGGATGTGTCAGGGCAGAGCTCTTTGTCAGGGGGCAGTGAAGCCCTGGTCTGCCCTGTCACAGGGCATGATGAAGGGAAATAAGGACATTGTTGCAAAGCTAAATGAACTCTTTTCATCAGGCTTCAGTGCCATGTCTGTTGGGGCTGCTCTTTTCTCATAATAAAGATGAGATGCCATCAGAGACTGAGGTCTCGGAGGTTCTGGAGCAAACTGATCCTTTAAAAAACGGTAATTCACCGGACCCAAATAGTCTACATCCAAGACTTTTGAAGGAGCTTAAGCATGAGGTGGCTGAGTGCCAACTAAAATATACCATCTCATTAAAAACAGCCACTGTGCCAGTGGATTGGATTGAAGTGTAGCAAAATTTGATCCTAGAAATTAGCTGAGTTAGCCTTACATCTGTACTTTGCAAATTGATTCAAATGATCATTTAAAACAGGCTAATAAAACATGTAGAAGATCATAATACTGTAAGACCTAACCAGCACTGTTTCTGCAAAGGGAAATTGTCCCACTAATCTCTTTGGAATTCTTTGGGAGTGTCAATAAAGTAATCGATGAAGGAGAACTAGTTGGCGTAACTTATTTAAACTCCCCAAAAGCCTTTGACAAGGTCTGGCATGAGACTACTAAAGAAGCTAGTCATGGACTGAGGCAAAGTATCGTCATGGATCAAAAACTGGCAAGGCCAAGCAAAGAGTAGGATTAAATGGTGAGTTTTCATCATGGCAAAAGGTGGGGACTGAAGGCTCTGTACCAAGTCCTGGGTTTAATATATTAATTTGAAAAGCAGGGTGAGTAGTGAGGTAGCAAAATCTGCAGATGACAGAGTAATTTAGGTTAGTCAGGTACTGAGAGCTAGGTAATGGGCAACACATCGGCAGATGAAATTCAGTATTAAGCCTGTTTATAAATCAATGGTGACTACCTGGAATACAGTGTGCAGCACTGGTCACCCTATCTCAAAAAGGATATAGAAGGCGTTCAAGACAAGGGCGCCGAGAATGATCATGGGTCTGGAAAAACGTTCCCACGTAGAGAGATTGAAGAGACTGGGATTCCTTCCCTTAGGAAGGAGACAAATAAGAGGGGACGTGATAAAATTCTGTAAAATAATGAATGGTATAGGGGGGACACTCGCCTGGCCTCAGAACACAGGACAAGGTGACATTCAGTGAAATTAAAAGGAGGAAATTCAAATCTGACAAAAGACCACGCTCTTTCACACCACGCGGAATTAGATGGTGGAAGGAACTCATAGCCACAGGAAGTCTTTTAGGCCAAGAATTTAACAAGAGTCAAAGAGGCCTGGGACACTTACACAGATATCCAGAATTATTGGGATTAAATTTGTTGAAACCTCCTGCTTCAGTGTTTGAGCCAATCTCTAGCTATTGGACCTCAGGATGAGACCTATGTTGGAGGAAGAGTATTCCCACGTCTTCCACTCCTTCCTCTGGGACATGTGGTACTAGCCACTGATCAAAGGTCTGATCCAGCATGGCAATTCCTATGGTCCCAATGACCACCAGGATACCCTATGTGGCTACAGATTTGTTGCAATATTTCACAAACACACACACACACAACTTTGACCCTGCAGCTGGAGGTCCTTCCCTTATCCTCAGCTCACAAAGCTTTCCACTCACTGGCCCAGGAAGTGCAAAACCAGGGTGGGTCCCCATGTGGTGTAACTCCACCATATTTTATCATTCTGTTGTGGGTCCTCTGTGCCAGGCTTCTATCCAGCTACTCCTGGGAAAATTTTGCTGGCCTCACCTACCATGTGCTAGTGGTCCTGGGTAACGAAAGCATTCAGAATATAAGGCTCATGTGCTCTGCTGGCTTACCACAGTCTCTCTGAGTTTTAACGGGGGCGTTAATTCTTGTTCAGCAATGACTACTATCTTTGTAGAGCAACTCCTCCTTAGCCAGCATGCTTGCCAAAGAATACAGCTAGATCTTCCAACCGGGACACTAGCTGATTGGCATAGGGGGTCAGTAAGGAATATTTCCTCCCATGCACCACGCAGCACAATGGAACAACTTTTGTTAGAGGCTGCTAAAGCATTGGGTGTAGGGCACTGCCAGGGGCAGGATATGAGACATGATGGTCTGACTGGTGTTCCTAACAAATTGTAAAACAGCAACCTGTCTTCATCCTGGATACTTGGGCTTCCGTCTCAGAAGGCATCTGACAATGGTGTTTGGTTTTGGATTTGTTTCTTTAGCTATTTAGACTTCCAGCTGAGTGCTTTTAAGTGATGGATGCCCGGGTGGTGATGCACTGCTTCTTTAATATTTAATCAGGCACAGATAGTCCAAAAATAACCCACCCTTCACACCATCCTTCCCAGAGAAAAGACAATGATCAAAGTGGATTAGGTTCTCTCCAGAACATTATGAGGGTGAAAACAGTAGTGTGAACCTCTGGTGAGTTCTGAAAGGGTCTGGAGTAGCAGATTTGAACTCCCGTGTTCCTCTCCACAAAACATTGTATGAAGCCTCTTCTCAAGCAAAGCATAAATTGCTGGATTTACATATTTGTATTGAGCTGGTGTAGGTATGTGAAAGACAGTGGGTATGTCAGGGGAACCCTTTGAATCTAGCTATACACCCTGTCTGTCAAGCAGAGCCAAAGGGCAGAAAAGAAGCAGCTGTCGTCTGTTTTCTATCCATCACTTCGGGGAAAGGCAGAGATAACATGTTAACAAGTTTAAGCATAAAGGAGGAGAGTAACTGCAGCATTTCAAGAGCTAATCTGCAGGGCAAAGTTGAATAAAGAAGTACACACAGAGAAGGATTTCTGGCTCCATGTGGTTAGTCTGAGATACTAAGAGACTGATCTGAGGAAGTGACGGTGCTGCAGGTTGTTCTCAGTGAGGCAATGTTACTGCCAAGAGGAGTAAAAAAAAAATCTTCCTGTGTAAACCACAGGCTGGTTTCCCACTGGGCCCTGCTTGGGTGAATTGCTCAGAGACGTAGACTTGCCCTCCACAGAAGCATGTTAATAGAGCTGATCCTGCCAAGTGTTGAGTGTTTCATGAGAATCAGGGAGTTCCCACTTCCCACTGACTCACACTTGGTGCCTGCAGCAGGAGTTATGGCCTCATCCTTCAAGGATGCTCAGGAGAAAGCTGTGCCCAAGGGGCTGGTGTGGATGTGTACATGACATGTTCTCTCTGCAGGCTCTCTTGAGGCATTTTGCTTCTCTGTTTACACACAACATAGAAATGGGCCTAAGTTGCAAAATTTAGATTTGGGCTTTAAATATCTCTCCAAATTCAGGGATGCTTGGCTTCAGGGTCCCAGTTCATCCACTGATAAAGAAAGGAGCTTTGCAAAATTGAAAGCTAAATTAATCCCCCCCACCCCGTCCCAAAGTGTACACTTTCTCAGGTTACCCCTTGTCTTTATTCCGTTCAAACTATCAGCCTGGCTGGCAGGGGGGACACTAGGTGGCGTGAGGCTTCGGGGCTAAGTTTGGGAAGGAGACTGGGAGCTGCAGGACCCGGTGCGAGCTGTTTGACTAAGGTGGCGGCTTTTTCTTTTGGTTATGAGTTCTGGTCTGTTTCTGGAGTGGGGAACTCACTGGAAGGAGATTGGCTGCCTTCTCCAGTGCACATAGCAGCCTCTTCGCTGCATTCCTTTAGTTGGTAGCATGGTGACTATGATGTGGCTATGGAGGATTTAATTTACTAGTTGGGGGAATTCTCCAGGTGTGAGAGACCTTATCATCAAAGGATTTTTTTATACCAGTGACCAAAGTGCTCAGCAAAGGCAGGACAACCACAAGAGTAAACAAAAGCCTCAACAACCTTTCCATTCACTGTCTCCCATTTACTCACCATCCTGCCCTCTACTTTGGGTTCTAGTCCAGGAGCCTTATCTCCAGCAGCCAAGGTTTGTACTAACCCAAACCTTCCTGCCTCTCCCCTGGACTACTTCCTACCTTGCCTAGCCCAGCTTTGCATTCTCCACCCTAGCTACATGCCTATCTCCTGGTCTGCTGGACAAACCCTTCCTCTTCAGTCCATAAACCCTTTCTCTTTGTTATCCCAGGGAGAGTGAGTGCAGCCCTCTGTTTGCGATCATGCCAGTGAAGGCCACACTGTTACTACTATACATTGGGGCCCCTGGAAGAACGAAGGTTCCCCACTCCCAGACCTTAAACATGTGGAAACATCTTGCTGCTACTCATGATTAAATTTGTGGATGTTGTTGTGAATGACTGAGCCTAAAGTGCATTGGTGCTCATTGCCAATTCCTGTGTGATGGGGCCTATGTAACACCAGGACGTGCTGCTTCATGAAGATGTTTTGTTTCGTACAGTGATCAAATGCCTGCTAATTTCTAGAGACCCGTAGATACTGGTTAGCATGGAGTTTTGCCCAGTTTGTGGATTCTTGCTTTTCCAAGACTTTGAATTAAGCAACTGAAACATCTTATTTCAAGCCTCTAGGCTTAGTAAAAACAATAATAATTAGTCTGGATCACCCCTTTCTACTGGCAGGGCCAGCGGAATGAATTTGTGTGAATAAAATGCAAGATGAAAACATGAAAGGCAGTGAGACAAGGCAGCTCTGAAACTAGGTTAGAGATGAAACAAGCTGTAGGGAAGGCTGGGTGGCCCCCGGGGAATGACATGGAATGATTGATGAAATGAATGATTAATGAAATGGAGTGATTAGTCTATTGCATGAGTGCATTACTGTTCAGATCCCAAAGACAAACTAAAATGAACTGTGGGTGGGTGTGAACGCACAGGGCTTGAGACAAGAACTTGGGCAGAACAGCATTTCCCAGGTTACAAGAGACTCCCTACGACAGCAGAGCTTTGCAGTATTGCACCTCCCAGAGTCTTTCCAAAGGGGAGAGGCAATGGAACAGCTGCTTGGTGACTGGTCTCTGGCTTATACTCAAAGCATCACAGCTCTTGGCTCTCCCTGTTCATCCTCTTTTTCTGGACTGTCTAATGGTTTTCTGTTTACACCTTGGTGCTGGCTACTAACAATGTGCCCCTGTACTGCCCTCCCATTCCATCCCATTCCATCTCTAAGCGAAGTAGGGTTTTGGTGCATCCGTAACTAAATAGGAGACATCTAAGATATTTGTAGGGGCTTCAGGAAGCAGTGTTAGTGAGTCCCTGGCTCAGTGCCACTTTTACTTTCTGCTAGATGTCTCTTCACTTCCCGTCCTAAACTAAAGGGAGAGGGTTGCCAAAACAGTGGGCGCTGGTGGCTGCATTTGGTAGGTGAGGTGACCCCTTCTAGCTGCCTGGAAGAGGTGTAAGTTGTCAGTGTTTTAGAGAGTGTAACTTGTACGTTAGCATCTTTCTGATTGATGGCCCTAGAGTTAGTCATGAAATGATGATTCCCTAAAGTCTTTACTCTCCGTTGTGACAAATAAGTCTATCGGCTCTGTTTAGACCCAAATCATAGATCCTTGTATTAGAGCCAAACAAAATACAAGAGGAGGTAATCCCGACCAAAGCTGTTTGTTTAGGGTCTAAAAACAATGGTTCATCTACCAGAAGTATAAACACATTCACTGACTCCAAGAGTCATACTCCCAGACTGCTGCACTGGACAGCACAGTATGGGGAGGAGGTGAGCAGCCCTCAGTGGTGAAAGAACAGGTTAAGGACTATTTAGAAAAGCTGGACATGCACAAGTCCCTGGGGCCAGATGCAATGTATCCAAGGGTGCTGAGGGAGTTGGCTGATCTGTTTGCAGAGCCATTGGCCATTATCTTTGAAAACTCATGGTGATCATGGGAGGTCCCGGGCTATTGGAAAAAAGCAAATATAGTGCCCATCTTTAAAAGGGAAGAAGGAGAATCCGGGGAACTATAGACTGGTCAGCCTCACCTCAGTCCCTGGAAAAATCATGGAGCAGGTCCTCAAGGAATCCACTTTGAAGCACTTGGAGGAGAGGAAGGTGATCAGGAACAGTCAACATGGATTCACCAAGGGCAAGTCATGCCTGATCAACCTGATTGCCTTTTATTATGAGATAACTGGCTTTGTGGATAAGGGGAAGGCGGTGGATGTGATATATCTTGACTTCAGCAAAGCTTTTGATACCGTCTCCCACAGTATTCTTGCCAGCAAGTTAAAGAAGTATGGATTGGATGAATGAACTATAAGGTGGATAGAAAGCTGGCTACATTGTCGGGCTCAACGGGTTGTGATCAATGGCTCCATGTCTAGTTGGCAGCTGGTATCAAGCGGAGTGCCCCAGGGGTTGGCCTTGGGGCCAGTTTTGTTCAACATCTTCATTAATGATCTGGATGATGGGCTGGATTGCACCCTCAGCAAGTTTGTGGATGACACTAAACTGGGAGGAGTGGTAGATACGCTGGAGGGCAGGGATAGGATACAGAGGGACCTCGACAAATTGGAGGATTGGGCCAAAAGAAATCTGATGAGGTTCAACAAGGACAAGTGCAGAGTCCTGCGCTGAGGACGGAAGAATCCCATGCACCGCTACAGGCTGGGGATGAACTGGCTAAGCGGCAGTCCTGCAGAAAAGGACCTGGGGATTACAGTGGACAAAGAAGCTGGATATGAGTCAACAGTGTGTCCTTGTTGCCAGGAAGGCTAATGGCATACTGGGCTGCATTAGTAGGAGCATTGCCAGCAGATTGAGGGAGGTGATTATTCCCTTCTATTCAGCACTGGTGAGGCCTCATCTGGAGTACTGTGTCCAGTTTTGGGCCTCGCACTACAGAAAGGATGTGGAAAAATTGGAGAGTCCAGCAGAGGGCAATGAAAATAATTAGGGGGCTGGGGCACATGACTTATGAGGAGAGGCTGAGGGAACTGGGCTTATTTAGTCTGCAGAAGAGAAGAGTGAGGGGGGATTTGATAGCAGCCTTCAACTACCTGAAGGGGAGGTTCCGAAGAGCATAGAGCTCGGCTGTTCTCAGTGGTGGCAGATGACAGAACAAGAAGCAATGGTCTCAAGTTGCAGTGGGCGGGGGGTCTAGGTTGAATATTAGGAAAAACTGTTTCACTAGGAGGGTGGTGAAGCACCGGAATGGGTTACCTTGGGAGGTGGTGGAATCTCCATCCTTAGAGGTTTTTAAGGCCTGGCTTGACAAAGCCCTGGCTGGGATGATTTAGTTGGGCGTTGGTCCTGCTTTGAGCAGGGGGTTGGACTAGATGACCTCCTGAGGTCTCTTCCAACCCTGATATTCTATGATTCTGTGATTCTATGACTGTTCAGGTGCATTGCATGTTGAACAAAGTGGATATGTTTCATAATACAGGGTACTTACAGTGAGAGGCTTGTTAAATTATGATACCAAAAAATGCCACTTTCCCCAACAGTCAGACTATTTAATGCCTGCTCTAGGGGTGGGTCATGGATTGCTAGGTATATACCTGGGGTTCTCTCTTTAACAGGGAAGAAGACTTCCCCTCCACTACCTGGTGTCTGAAAGGAATGCTAGCAACCCCTCTCAAGCTGTCACGGTCTGATTGTCACGGGGTCCACTGCTCACCACTAGGGATGCCTCCTCCTGGCTGCTCTGGGGATTAGCTCTTTCAGCCTGATGTCCTCTTCTTGCAGTTTTTCGGCCCATCATCTTGCTCTGTGGCCCCTCTCTTGCTCCTCAGGAGCCGTTGTGCCTCATCTTCTTGGCTTAGACCTCTGGCCAAGTCACCATAGTCCTCCCCTTCCAGGGTTCTATCAAAGTCCCCCCCAGTGTCCCAGGCAATCCTTAAGTCCACTGCCCTGGCTAAGTCACTCCCTCAGTGACAGGGGTGAATGGTCCTGGACAGTAGTCAAGATCACTGCCCAGATGTGCCATTCGTTCAGAGTTAGGGGCATCCAGGCCCACCCTCTACTCTGGATTCCAGTCCAGGGGCCCTATCTCCAGCAGCCATGGTCCGTACTACCCCAAACCTTTCTGCCTCTCCTCTGGACTACTTCTTTCCTTGCCTCTCCAGGCTTGCATTTTCCACCCTAGTGACACCCCTGGCTCCTGGGTCTGCTGGAGAAGGCCTTCCTCTTCAGTCCAACATAGGGTGACCAGATGTCCCGATTTTATAGGGACAGTCCCGATATTTGGGTCTTTTTCTTATATAAGTGTCTATTACCCCCCACGCCCTGTCCCGATTTTTCACACTTGCTCTCTGGTCACCCTAGTCCAACAGCCCTTTCTCTCCCTTACCCCAGGGAGTGTGAGTGCTGCCCTCTTTCTGCTACCAGCTCCCTGGTTCCATAGAAGCCCCTCCAGTTCCTCCACAGGTGAGCTTCCCTTAATTAGGGCTCTCCTCTCAGAGTAAATATCCCTCAGCTTGCAGCTAATAAGTTAATTGGCCCATCTAGCCTACATTGACTCCTTCAGGGCCAGCGTGGAGAGCACACAATGTGTGACACCAGGCCCTAAATCAATGAGAACAGAACATGTTGAGGGCTCCTTTCCTCATTAAGGATGGTCTTATGGTTAAGGCCGTGAACTGGGAAATAAGAAATCTGGTTCTGTTCCTGCCTCTACCAGTGATGTGCTGTGTGACCTCAAGCAAATGATTTCCCCCAGCACTGTGCCTCTTTCCCTTCACATCCTTCATTCATACTGTAAACCTTGCAAGGCAATAGCGGCTTCTCACTGCGTTTGTCCAGCGTCCAGCACAGTGGGGCCCTAATCTCCGCTTATTGAGAACACATAAATCAGGGATTACACTGCTCTACAGCCAAAATGCTTCTGAAATAAATGTAGTCAAACTTTACTAATTCTGGGTCACTGAGAATGAAAATGATGCTTAAAATTGTTGATTGGCTCTAGTTTTCAAGATATGCTATTGGGTCAGTATATACGACCCTTGACTTGGGAATGGCAGAGGATAAGTGAGTTATAAAGGGAAGGGATCTCAATTTAAACCAGAAATGACTAAAATACATCTTTGACTGGATCTATGAATAAATCTATGACTGGGTTTGGACAGTACTTGCTTTTTAGGCAAAACAATGAATGATGCAATCTGAAGCTGGTATTGCGTCATACATGATATGAATTGCATCATGTTATTCCTAGAAGTCATGGATGATGCAATCATAACGAAGCTTACATCACTCTGCTGAACAAATTGCCCTATATCAGCTCTAGAAATCATACAGTGTCATGCTCTCTTATTTGTCAGTGTTTGATTTTGCAAAGGGACACATTTCTGTTTAGCCAAAGTGAGCAGAGATGCCTTGTACCTGTGTGAACAGTGCAGATAACTTCTGCTATGTTTGTGGTGAAGTGACTTTTGCATCACAAAAGCGCAGTATAACTACTATGGTTAAGAAAGCCTATCACCTTTATTTTGGCTGCAAAATTGGAGATCAGGACAAGAGGTGGGCCCCATACATATGCTGCAACGCTTGTGCAACAAATCTTTGCCAGTGGTTGAACAGGAAAAGGAAATCTATGCCTTTTGCAGTGCCAATGATTTGGAGAGAGCCAGCAGATCATACCAGCAATTGTTACTTCTGCATGGTGCCTCCAGTTGGGAAAGGTGTGTCAAAGAAGAAAAAATGGACTGTGCATTATCCAAACATTCCATCAGCTATTCGCCCAGTACCCCATGGAGAAGGACTGCCGGTTCCTGATGCACCAGAATCATTCTCACTTGAGTCAGACGAGGAAGAGGAAGAGGATGAAACTTCTGGTCCTGAACCATCAATGTCACAGGACCCACATTTTCTCCCATCCTCCTCCTCTGAACCACACCTCATAACACAAGGTGAACTGAATGACCTTGTCAGGGATTTGGAACTACCCAAGAGTAAGGCAGAGCTGTTGGTCTCCAGACTACAGCAGTGGAATCTCCTGGCAGGTGATGTTAGGGTTTCTATGTTCCGTGACCGTCAAAAGGATCTTGTCCCATTCTTCTTCATGGAAGGTGATCTTGTAGCCTGCAAGAACATCGATGGTGTGATGGCAGCCCTCAACATTGTTCACGATCCAGATGAGTGGAGACTGTTCATTGATTCATCGAAGACGAGTCTTAAAGCTGTTTTACTGCATAATGGCAATGTTTTGCCATCAATTCCAGTTGGTCATGCAGTCCATATGAAGGAAACCTATGACAACATGAAACAACTTTTGAGGTGCATAAACTATGACCAACATCAGTGGCAGCTTTGTGGCGATTTGAAGGTTGTTGCTCTCTTGCTTGGTCTGCAGACTGGATACACAAAGTACTGCTGTTTTCTCTGCGAATGGGATAGTGTGCAAGAGATTCCCACTACATCAAGAAAGATTGGCCACTCCGACAGTCATTGGAGCCTGGGAGGAAAAGTGTTCAGCATCCACCACTTGTTGAATCAAGGAAGATTTTGTTACCACCCTTACACATCAAGCTGGGTCTGATGAAGAACTTTGTCAAGGCCATTGACAAAACACAAGCAGCTTTCAAGTACCTCCGTGGAAAATTTCCAAGGTTAAGTGAAGCTAAGATAAAGGAAGGTGTCTTTGTTGGTCCTCAGATTTGTGAACTTCTTCGAGATGATGCATTTGACCATGCACTGCGTGGCAAAGAAAGGACAGCATGGAAAGCCTTCCAGTTAGTAGCAATAAATTTTCTCGGAAACAATAAGGCAGACAACTACAGGTTGTTGGTGGAAAACCTCCTCAAGGCATACAAAAGCCTTGGTTGCAACATGTCACTAAAGATACATTTTTTGCACTCTCATCTAGATTTTTTCCCACCGAACTGCGGAGCAGTGAGCGACGAGCACGGTGAGCGATTTCACCAGGACATTGCAACAATGGAGAAACGCTATCAGGGCAAATGGAGCCCATCAATGCTTGCAGACTATTGCTGGACAGTGACAAGAGATGCTCCAGTTAATGAATACAAGAGACAAGCCAAGAAGTGCCGAGTAGACACTGAATAGGACTAAACTATGTACATAATAGTTTTTTGCCTTTTGTTTCATAATAAATTTTATTTATATAACCCTTTTGCTGATTTTTAAAGTGTTACATAAACAGGACAGGTGAAATATTGTCCTGTAAAGCAACCATAAACACATGAAAAGACCTAGGTTTACAATTTATGATTAAAACTCTACTATCTACACAAAATACATAGACATAAAATGTAAAAACTTAAATATCTTAGAAACAGTAACCAATCAGTTGTTTTAATTGTCATATTTGAATTCAGCACATCAAAATACATAATAAATAGCACATTTTATCTCTGAAGCAGACAACTTCTCAAAAATTGTAGACCAGTGTTATAAAAGCCAGAAAGCTCAGTGAGCTATAGGTTGCCAGAGAAAAGCATCAAGCTTCAAGAATCAAGCAGGTAGGATCAGCCACAAGGGGATGATAATCCATAAACCCAAGTAGGAGAAGATGGAAGACTCCCTCCACATTTGGCTTTAGCAAGCCCTTGCTAGAGGAGAAACCAGACGTAAAATGAAACCTAAGAGCCAGCTATGCAGATGTGAGCGAAGTGATTTGAACTACAGATGGTGGGACTCAAGATATTGATATTTTTATTACAATAGTGACTAGAGGGCCAGCCAGGAATCATGGCTCCACTGTGCACCTACATAACAAAAAGGACAGTCTCTGCTCCAGGGAACTACAGTTAGACGTCTCTAATGAGCCAACAGGTGGATACAACAGACATGAGAGAACAAGATAAGTGAAAAGCAACAGAGAGTCCTGTGGCACCTTTAAGACTAACAGATGTATTGGAGCATAAGCTTTCGTGGGTGAATGTTGCTCTCTGTGCTTTTTACAGATCCAGACTAACACGGGTACCCCTCTGATACAAGATAAGTGAGGTGATCATGATCAGTGTGAAAGACAGTGATCACAAGACACTAGCTGTCTAATCACTGAGTGTTTGGTAGATATCATGGTAGAGGTGAGTTTTGAGGACAACTTAGCGGCTTTGCAAATTTTTATGGGGAGCTCTTTCCATGCTTAAGGGATGGCACGGGAGAAAGCACTGAAGTGTTGGGTTGTGGGGGATGGATGAATTGCACTGATGTGTAATAAAAATAAAGGCACCATTGGCAGAGCAAAGGCAAAGAGTCAATAGTTCTTTAAAGGAAGGGCCTTTGACAGTGAAGACAAAGTAGTTTATGCTTGGTGTAGTGGAAACGGGGGGAGGGGGAGCTGCCAAATGGAGGGATGCAAGAGTTGGGAGTGGGCATAGCATGGTCAAAGTGAGGAGCCAAGGAGGGGTGGTGGATGTGTCTGTAAGCAGTTGTGAACGGGTTTAAGGGAATAACATGGCATTAAGGACCAGAAAGGAAGCTGAAGTAGTCTTTGTCCTTATCTCATGCCATGACAAGAATTTTAGCTGTGTGGAGGGGAAAGAAAGGCCTCATCTTGGAGATGTTGTGCATGAAGAAGTGGCAAGATTTAGATACAGCCAGGATGTGTGGGTCTAGAGAGAACATAAGTGTGTTTAAAAGATGGCATCTTGCTATGCTGATTTCAGTGCTGCACATCTGGACAAGGGATGTCTTATTTACTATAACAGCAGATTGTAATCCAAACATACTCACTGTAGAGGAAATAGACTCCTTCTGTTAGTGGGAGCCTGATCAAAGTAATGCACCAAAACACCAACTATTGGGTAGCAAAACTGTGAGGAACATCTGTATTGGACTGAACAGATCTGTCTGGATGAAAGAACATAGCTGCAGGAATTAAGCCAATTTGTGATGAGAACATGGAGCATCCTCCATTAAATTCCTCTCAACACATGCGTGGGTGGTGGCTCTAAAACACCTTCACTAAATTTACCTGAAAAGAGCCAGAAGCTCTTGTGCAGGAACAATGGTCTTGTGGCTAAAGCATAAAACTGGGAATTGGGGCAGACCCAGGAAAAGAACCCAGATCTCCCAAGAACAAAAGAATGGCCATATTGGGTCAGACCAATGGTCCATCCAGCCCAATATCCTGTCTCTGACAATGACCAATGCCATCTGCTTCAGGGGGAATGAACAAAACTGGGCAATTATCAAGTGATCCATCCCCTGTTGTCCAGTCCCAGCATCTGGCAGTCAGAGGCTATGGGACACCCAGAGTGTGGGGTTGCATCCCTGACCATCTTGACTAATAGCCATTGATGGACCTATCCTCCATGGACTTATCTAATTGTTTTTTTAACCCAGTTATACTTTTGGCCTTCACAATATCCAGGTTGACTGTGCATTGTGTGAAGAAGTACTTCCTTATGTTTGTTTTAAACCTGGTGCCTATTAATTTCAGTGGGTGACCTCTGGTTCTTGTGTTACATGAAGGGGTAAATAAACTTTTTCTCCGCACCAGTCATGATTTTATAAACCTCTATCATATAGCCCCTTCGTTGTTTCTTTTCCAAGCTGAATAGTCCCGGTGTTCTTAATCTCTCCTCAGATGGAAGCTGTTCCATATCATCATTGTTGTTGTCCTTCTCTGTACCTTTTCCAATTCTCATATATCTTTTTTGAGATAGAGTGACCAGAACTGCACACAGGTGTGGGTATACCACATATTTATACAGTGGCATTATGCTATTTACTGTCTGTAACAAGTGGCTTGGAGAGCCAGGAGCCTAGTGGTCAGAGCATGGGGGCTCTCAGCCCTCTGCTTGGTTGAGGAGCCTCAGTCTTTAAGGCTAGAAGGGTAGGGGGACCCAGGCCCTCCCTGTCTACTGGTTCCCAACCCAGGGCCCTGTGTATGTCAACCTCTGAAAGGGGGTGGGGAGGACTTCTCAGCAGGGAGTCTAAATCCGCAGCCTTGGGCTACTTCCTACCAGCATCTGTTCAGTTTGGGGCATGGCCCCTCTAGTCCAATTGGCTTGGCAGCTTGCTTCCCATAGCGCCCGTCTGGGTGGCTCCCTGCCACATTCTCAGGCTCCTTTGGGCAGGGCATCCACAAGTTGGCGAGACCAAGCCCCACAATGTCTCTGAGCTTCACTCACTCAGTGACCTCAGATGCCGGAGGCTCCTAGGTCTCCTCCACAGTCTCCCTTGGCTGGAGAGACACTGCTCACTCCCAGGTGGCTGCCTTGGCTGGCAGGTTCATGATCCTTCCCTTCTGGTAGGGAGGCAGGTCCCCTCCTTTTCTCCCTGCTCCAGACCAGGCATTGGCTTTAGGTATAACAGGGCGGGGCTAGCTGTGCCCAAAGGCTCTGCTTAACTCCTCCTGTGCTGCTTGTCAGTTTCTCTACTTCATGCCACTGTCTTATCTATCCCTTTCCTTACAGTTCCTAATACTGTTCGCTTTTTTGACTGCCGCTGCACATTGCATGGATGTTTTCAGAGAACTATCCACAATGACTCCAAGATCTTTTTTGAGTGGTAACAGCTAATTTAGACCCCCTTAATTTTGTAGAGGATAGTTGGGATTACTTTTTCCAATGTGCATTACTTTGCATTTATCACCACTGACTTTCATCTGCCATTTTGTTGCCCAGTCACATTGTAATATCCTTTTGTAACTCTTTGCAGTCTGCTTTGGAATTAACTATCTTGAGTAATTTGGTATCCTCTTCAAATTTTGTCACCTCATTGTTTACCCCTTGTTCCAGATCACATATGAATATATTGAACAGCACTGGTTCTAATACAGATCCTTGGGGAACATGGCCATTTACCTTTCTTCATTGTGAAAACTGACCCTTTATTCCTATCCTTTGTTTCCTGTCTTTTAACCAGTTACTGATCCATAAAAATCTGCTACAGCAGTAGACAAGCAACATTTCTGCTTCGTTGTTTTCCAGATCATTTATGAATATGTTGAACAGCGCCGGTCTCAGTACAGATCCCTGGGGGACACCACTATTTACTTCTCTCCATTGTGAAAAATTACAATTTATTCCTACCTTTTGTTTCCTGTCCTTTAACCAGTTAGGACCTTTCCTCTTATTCTATGGCTGCTTACTTTGCTTAAGATCCTTTGGTGAGGGACCATGTCAAAGGCCTTCTGAAAGTCCAAATACCCTATATCCACTGGATCACCCTTGTCCACATGTTTGTTGACCCCTAGTTAAAGAATTATAATAGATCGGTGAGGCATGATTTCCCTTTACAAAAGCCGTGTTGACTCTTCCCCAACAAATTGTGTTCATGTATGTGTCTGATAATTCTATTCTTTACCATGGTTTCAACCAATTTGTCTGGTACTGAAGTTAGGGTTCCCAATCTGTAATTGCCAGGATTGCCTCTGGAGCTTTTTTTTTTTTTTAAAAAATGGTGTTACATTAGCCATCCTCTAATCATGTGATACAGAAACCGATTTAAGTGATAGGTTACATACCACAGTTAGTAGTTCTTCAATTTCACATTTGAGTTCCTTCAGAACTCATGGGTAGTACTCTCTGGTCCTGGTGACTTATTACTGTTTTTAATTTATCAATTTGTTTCAAAACCGTCTTTATCTGGGACAGTTCATGTCAGTTTATCTGACACCTCTATCTGGGACAGTTCCTCAGATTTGTCACCTCAAAAGAATGGCTCAGGTGTGGAAATTTCCCTTACGTCCTCTGCAGCAAAGACAGAGGCAAAGAATTCATTTAGCTTCTCTGCAATGGCCTTGTCTTCCTTTAGTGCTCCTTTACCACCTTGATTGTCCAGTGATCCCACTGATTGTTTGACTGGCTTCTGATGCACTTAAAACTTCTTTTGCTATTAGTTTGAGTCTTTTGTTAGTTGCTCTTCAATTCTTTTTTGGCCTGCCTAATTGTACTTTTCCATTTGATTTGCCAGAATTTATGTTCCTTTCTATTTTCCTCAGTAGGATTTGACTTCCAATTTGTAAAGGATGCCTTTTTGCCTCTAACTGCCTCCTTTATTCTCTTTAGCAATGGTGGCATTTTTATGGTCCTCTTACCATCTTCTATTTGAGGTATACATTTAATTTGAGCCTCTATTATGGTGTTTTTAAAAAGTTTCCATGCAGCTTTCAGGCATTTCACTCTTGTGACTGTTCCTTTTAATTTCCATTTAACTAGCTTCCTCATTTTTGTGTAGTTCTTCTTTTTTGAAGTTAAATGCTTCTGTGGTGGGCTTCTTTAGTAATTTTCCCCAACAAAGATGTTACATTTTAATTATATCATGGTCACTAGTACCAAGCGGTTGAGCTATATTCACCTCTTGGACCAGATCCTGTGCTCCACTTAGGACTAAATCAAGAATTCTCTCTCCCTTTGTGGGATCCAGGACCAGCTGCTCAAAGAAGCAGTCATTAATGGTGTCTAGAAACTTTATCTCTACATCCTGTTCTGAGGTGGCAGGTACCCAGTCAATATGGGGATAGTTGAAATCCCCCATTATTATTGAGTTTTTTCTATTTTTCTAATATCTCCAATGTCCCTGAGCAGTTCACAATCATCACCATCCTGGTCAGGTGGTCAGTAGTATATTCCTACTGCTCTTATTATTTAAGCATGGCATTTCTATCCATAGAGATTCTATGGTATATTTTGATTCATTTAAGATTTTTACTATATTTGACTCTATTCTCTCTTTCCCATGAAGTTCCACTCTCCCACCAGTACGACCTATTCTGTCACTCCTATATATTTTGTACTCTGGTATTATTGTGTCCCATTGATTATCATCCTTCCACCAAGTTTCTGTGATGCCTATTATATCAACATCCTCATTTAATGCCAGGCATTCAAGTTCACCATCTTAGTATTTAGACTTCTAACACTTGTATACCAACACTTATAAAATTTGGTCAATATTTAGTTGTCTGCCTTTGTGTAATGTAACTGAAAGGGACTCTTTTTCATTTGATTGTTTCTCTTCAGTTCCTTCCTGTACTTTATTGACTTGTATCCTCTCCTCTTTGAGAGGATAAACTTGTTCTGAGTGTTTACATGAATCGTTACCTCTAACTAAGGGAGGTTGGGAAGAAATTTCCCTTTGACAGGTTATTCCATAGCTTCATCCATAAGAGGTTTCTTGCATCTTCCTCTGAAACAGCTGGTATTAGCCAATGTTGAAGATGGGATTCTTGATTAGCTGGATCACTGATCTGATACAGTATGGCAGCCCTATGGAGTGAATGAACTCCTTCCCCACTGTGGAGTAAATCCCTAGAGACTTAACCGTCACAACATACCTCCTGTCTGGGGCATACACAAATCACATCCAAGGTAGTTAAATATCACAAGCCAACTCCACCGTCCACATGGCAAAATGATACTACTTGTAAGTGTCTACTTTGGTGATATCTGGAATATACACGTTTAACAACTTAGCACGAACATGTCTGAGATGAGTCTCTCCTGGGATAAGGGTTGAACAAGGGTGGACATTTTCTAAGTCTAGTCTAGGCAGCATTTTAAAAAAGTCACACCGCAGTTAAGTGCTTCCAAACAACTTCAGCATGGATCATTTGAATAAATATGAAAGAGGACTGTGAACAATGAACAAGGCTGACCTCTTATAAAAGTAGTGACAGCCCCATGCTTTTTAGAAGCTCTTATAAGACCATTAAGCATGCTGCTGCATTTCCGCACACCACCCTTCCAGTCTCCCTCCATTGAAATCAACCAAGCTGCTAATGCTAGGTAATGGAGCCACGGTATCGGTCTTCTGTGAACAACTACCACATAATGATAGTTGATTGGACTTTAGCTGTAACCTGTGCAATGCAATTATGTTACATTATGGTTAACCACAGGTGAGGAGGAGTGGCTAGAGCTCATTTTGGGGGAATGTCAAAAAGCTCATATCCAGATGTCAAGATTTTCCATACAAAGACAATAACCAAAGGCTTCAAGTCTGAATCTCCTCCTTTAAATAAAGGGAGAGAATTAAAAACAGGAAACCAAATGTGAAGTCTCCAGTACAGCACTGTGTATAGTGTGCGGTATCCCTTCTGCTGTGAAGGCCTCCATTCTGGAAGGTTAATAGATAAGCAGAGGTCTTTAAAACTAAAAGATGCAATGCACGGAAGAGAAACTAGTGGCAAACCATAGGAGTGATACTCTGAAGTGTGGATGGCTATACACCGCTCCTTATAACTGCTTAGCAGGCTGGAAACTTCCCGAGGGCAGACCTCCATGTAGATTTCTAGTACTGGGGCAGCTATGGACACAAAGTTATACAATTATTCAGTAATGTTCCCTGAGTTTAAGTGGGTCCCCCTTAGGCCATGTCACCTAGGCAGACTCTGTGCCACAGCTGGCTCCCTTGTCCTTTCCCAAAGCTGTGCGTGCCTCCTTACATGACTGCAGTAAGTGCCAGGGGTGAGAGTTCATGCTGCGTGGAGCAGTGTTAGCTCTCCGGCTTTTCTCCTTCTCTCTTTGGTTCCACCCCCAAACTTTGACAAAGGTCTGTTCTCGCAGATCCCCAGTGGAGTGGTAAGTGGGATCCCAGGGAATGTGGCAGCAGGCAAGGGAGCTGCCATTGCCTCTTCCATGACCTTGTCTCTCTCCTGCCCTCTTGCATTCTGCCAGGCCTGGTTCGCATGTTTCAGTCCAGTAGGAATCCTGCATCCATGTCTGGATTAGGCTCTGAAGATTCTCCCTACGATGGGAGACGTGGCTGAGCGAGGAATATAAGAACAGCCCTACTGGGTTAGACCAAGGGTCCATCTAGCCCAGTATCCCGTCTTCTGATAGTGGCCAGTGCCAGGTGCCCCTGAGGGAATGAACAGAACAGGTAATCATCAAGTGATCCATCCCCTGTCGCTCATTCCCAGCTTCTGGCAAACAGAGGCTAGGACACCATTCCTGCTCATCCTGGCTAATAGCCATTGATGGACCTATCCTCTATGAATTTACCTAGTTCTTTTTTGAACCCTGTTATAGTCTTGGCCTTCACAACATTCTCTGGCAAGGAGTTCCACAGGTTGACTGTGCATTGTGTGAAGAAATACTTCCTTCTATTTGTTTTAAAACTGTTGGCTATTAATTTCATTTAGTGACCCCTAGTTCTTGTGTTATGAGAAGTAGTAAACAACACTTTCTTGTCTACTTTCTCTACACCAGTCACGATTTTAAGATCTCAATCATATCTCCCCTTAGCCGTCTCTTTTCCAAGCTGAAAAGTCCCAGTCTTATTAATCCCTCTTCATACGGAAGCTGTTCTGTACCCCTAATAATTTTTGTTGCCCTTTTGGAGTATAGGATCAGGCCAAAGCATTTCTGATGTTCAAGTTCATTTGTAACGCTAAAGGGGAAGAAGCCAGAGATGTCAAAATGAAATGAATAATGTTGGATGCAGAAGCACAGAGCAGCATTAGAAGCTGTTCCCTAGCGGCTGAATAGGGCAGGAGGAGCATCAAAACATAGATTCTTTTCCATTCTACCACTGCTATGCTATGTGACCTACAGCAAGTCACTAAACCACTCTGTACCTCAGGTTATTCAGGTGTTGCTGATGGATAATACTGTGTTCCCTTTTGTAGAGTTGCTGTGAGCTAGTTAATTCTGTTTCTTGGTGAGCTTTAAGCAAATGGTGTTTGTAAGTGTACACAGAATACCCTATGTCCTGATAACATTGGGTCGTCTGTAGAATTTACACCTTGCTCCAGAATCTAATCTCTTATTTAAAAAAAAAATCATGTTTCTAGCTCTTAAGGTTACAGAGAGACTGTGTGAATGTAAATTGATGCATTGTCTTCCGAAGTCTGAAATAATAGCTCTGATGTGAACTACCGCCCTCATCTCTAGGGCCTGTTAACTCTAAAGTTGAACAATGACAGCTGCAGTGGCAGTGTTAACTATTTCACTGCTGATCACTTTCAGCAGAAACATCTAGGCAATGTGGTTATTGTACAACCACAAACTCTTCCTCCCATGTCTTCCTGGGTGCCAAAAACAGCAACTGTCCTCTCCCCAGCTGCTTAAATGCCCCGTTTCCCATATCAGTTCTTACAATGCAATTAATATTAATAGAATTTCCTGTAGAGCACTGAAAATTAAGGGCAACAGAACACTGAAATCAATAAACTGGCAGAAGATATCGTACTAATATTTGCAAAGTTAATAAAAGTCAAGATTTTGACACTTAATCTGAAGCTGCTGCAGACTTTCCAGCTGATTGCAGCTAGCCTGTACTCAAGAGCACCCATCTTTCTGAGGCAGGTTGGTGCATAGTACAAGGGCAGGTCACGGTATATATTAGGAATGCATCAACTGGTTGAGAGCTTTAGAAACAGCACCTCCTCAACCCCTCACCCCCAGCCCTCCAGGGATGCTGTCCAACTTCAAGAGGAGAGCTGAGAAAATCACTCTTAGGGTATGTCTACACTACGAGGGTAATTTGATTTTACTTAAATCGAATATGTGGAATCGATATTGCAAAGTCGAACGTGTGTGTCCACACTAAGGACACACTAAGGACAGTAATTCGACTTTGTGAGTCCACACTAACGGGGCGAGCGTCGATATTGGAAGCGGTGCACTGTGGGCAGCTATCCCACAGTTCCCGCAGTCCCCGCTGCCCATCGGAATTCTGGGTCGAGCTGCCAATGCCTTCTGGGTAAAAAAAATTTGTCGTCATCCGTCCGTCACTAACGCCCTCCCTCCCTCCATGAAAGCGCCGGCGGGAAATCAGTTCGCGCACTTTTCTGGTCAGTGACAGCGCGGACGCCACAGCACTGCGATCATGGATCACGCTGCGACCATCGCTGCACTTGTGGCCGTTCTCAACACCTCGCAGCTTATCATACACCTTTCCCTGAGGCAGATGAAGAGTAATCAGGCGAGGAGGCTACGACACCGCCGTGATGGCCTGAAGTCGGAGAGTAGCACAGAGCTGTCAGAAACCACGAGCCCCAGCGCCCAGGACATCACGGTGGCAATGGGTCATGTGGATATCGTGGAACGGCGATTCTGGGCCCGGGAAACAAGCACGGACTGGTGGGACCGTATAGTGCTTCAGGTCTGGGATGAATCCCAGTGGCTGCGAAACTTTCGCATGCGGAAGGGGACTTTCCTCGAACTTTGTGAATTGCTGTCCCCTGCCCTGAAGCGCCAGAATACCAGGATGAGAGCAGCCCTCACAGTTGAGAAGCGAGTGGCCATAGCCCTCTGGAAGCTTGCAACGCCGGACAGCTACCGGTCAGTTGCGAACCACTTTGGCGTGGGCAAATCTACCGTGGGGGTTGTTGTCATGCAAGTAGCCAAGGCAATCGTGAAGGTACTGCTCCCAAAGGTAGTGACCCTGGGAAACGCGCAGGTCATCATAGATGGCTTTGCCGCGATGGGATTCCCAAACTGCGGTGGGGCTATAGATGGGACTCACATCCCTATCCTGGGACCGGACCACCAGGCCAGCCAGTACATCAATAGAAAGGGCTACTTTTCAATGGTGCTGCAAGCACTGGTGGACCATCGGGGACGGTTTACAAACATCTACATCGGATGGCCAGGCAAGGTTCATGACGCTCGCGTGTTCAGGAACTTTGGTCTGTTTAGACGGCTGCAGGAAGGTATTTACTTCCCAGACCACAAAATAACTCTTGGGGATGTGGAGATGCCTACAGTCATCCTCGGGGACCCAGCCTACCCGCTAATGCCCTGGCTCATGAAGCCCTATACTGGCGCCCTGGACACAGAAAAAGAACTGTTCAACTACCGTCTCAGCAAGTGCAGAATGGTGGTGGAGTGTGCTTTTGGCCGTCTCAAAGGGAGATGGAGAAGCTTACTCACTCGCTGTGATCTCAGTGAAACCAATATCCCCATCGTTATTGCAGCTTGCTGTGTGCTCCACAATCTGTGTGAGAGCAAGGGGGAGACCTTTATGGCGGGGTGGGAGCTAGAGGCAAATAGCCTGGCTGCTGATTACGTCCAGCCAGACAGCCGGGCCATTAGAAGATCCCAGCGGGACGCCCTGTCCATCCGGGAGGCTTTGAAAGCTAGGTTCCTGAGTGAGCAGGGCAACCAGTGACTTTTCAGTTTGTGGACAGAAAAGCTGAACCTGCCCCCGTTTCTTTACCCAGTTCATTTTCACTATCCTCTCCAGTTACATACCCCCTTCACCCCCTTCCCCTTCCCAAAAAATAAAATCATTTAGATTTTGTTAATGAACACCGTTGTCTGTATTGCTGTTTTCGCGGGAATATTTTAAACCTGGGACGCAGACTGTGGCGGGGGGCGGGTTTAGGGTTGTGATGCAAATGATGCTTCTAAACTCCCGGAATGACAGGCTCCGCACTGGTGGAATGGTTATTTCAATGGAGCCTGCCAGCACTCCTGGGGGGGACTGTGTGTATGTGTCGGCTATGTGACTTTCTGGCAGGGGGGGTAGGGTTACATATCCCCTGCTGCGTGGATCTGTGATCCATGATAAGGACCGCTGCATAAGATCTGTAACTGCCCTCCCCCGCCACAAAGTCACAGAGCAACCCCCCCCCCAGAACATGAAAAACACCTCCCAGACTGACCAGGGTAACCAGTGACTGCACTGTGTATGTGTCCTGATGCTGGACCTGACACCGCCTCTGTACCCTGCTAAAGGTCACTGTCCTGTCCAATTACCAAGCCCCTTCCCCCCCTCCAGACAGACTCTCCCTCAAAAGAACCTGACTGAAACAGTAATGGAGAGAAACAAACATTTTATTGCGAACCAGACATGAAACGTGGGGTGTGAAACTTGGACGGGGGCTTGTGTGAGGTGGGTAGGAAAGGACTTATGAAATTTTGGGGAATGTCAGCCTTCTAGTGCTAGAGAAGTCTGCAGGGGTTGACTGAAAGTTTTAACGGCCCTTGCCGCCCCTCCTTCTTTGGAGTTTGGGTGAGGGTGGTGTGGGACTTGGTGGCGGGTGAGGGCGGTTACAGATAGACTGCAGCGGGGCTCTGTCCTCCTGCCTCCGGTCTTGCAGAACATCCACAAGGCGCCGGAGCGTGTCCGTTTGCTCCCTCATTAATCCAAGCAGCTTTTCAGTAGCCTGTTGGTCCTCCTGACGCCACCTCTCCTCCCGTTCCATGACTGCTCGGTGCATTTGTGACAAGTTCTCCCTCCACTGTGTCTGCTGGGCTGCCTGGGCTCGGGAGCATCCCATTAGTTCTGAGAACATGTCTTCACGCGTCTTCTTCTTCCTCCGCCTAATCTGCGCTAGCCTCTGGGAGTGTGCTGACAGGCTGGGTTGGGAGACAGTCGCAGATGTGTCTGTGTGAATTGTAAAAAGGGAGTGAATTCCTGAGACAGATAAATGAAATTGTATACAAAGAACCTAGTCTTTCTCTGTGAACAAGACCATGCACTGAACCTCTCACATGCGCACTCAGGACAAGGTCGAATTTTCGGCCGTCGCCTTCAGTGCCTGTGGACTTGCGGAGGTCTTGGAGTGTTCAGAGAACT